>NW_027457603.1:595000-895000 GCF_050624435.1 Tenrec ecaudatus
CTCCACCTATGTGGTTTTGGGAACTTGGACCGTTTGTTTTTCCGGTCCTTCCATGTTTCCTGAAACCTTGGAAACAAGGGCCCTTTCTTTGCAGGAGGGAGTAAGTCTTTTGTATTTGCAGGCTTCTTAGTGGCAATGTCAGCCCACACTTGAAGTAACGGGATCAGATCGGGATATCCTGGTTCCCTTTAACCATAACTATGAACTCTTAGTAATAGGGGATGGGAAAACTAGTCTTGCGTGGGTCAATCAGGGACTCCTTCTGCCCCATCACTTTTAAACAAATTGTAGAGTCTCCAAGCTTTTGGGTTGAAACCACATCCTCTTGGTGAATGCCGAGAGCAGGGGTCCTCAAACTACAACCTGTGGGCCACATGCAGACAGCCGAGGACGTTGATCCTTTCTGCCGGGTGTATGTGCCCCATTTATTTTTTTTTTGAACTTCAAATCAAGATGTGCAGTGTGCACATGAATTTGTTCGTAATATTTGTTTTTTTAAACTATAGTCTTTCCTTCAAAAGGCCTGAGGGATAGTGAACTGGCCCCTTGGGTAAACAGTTTAAGGACCCCTGCCCTAAGGTATCCTGGACTTAGGGGTTATTAATCTCCCAGCCCTGAAACATCCCTGAACATTCTACGCGTTGTAGGAGGCACCATGGGAATTTGGACCCCGGGTAATTTACAAGCCTTTACTGCAATTGAACCCAAGAAAATTCAAAATGGCTTAGGCAGTTACTCTATTTTGGTCACTTTTGACTCGTCCTGCACTAGCCCATTATTTCCATTTAACTCTATAACGCGAAGCATGATGTTTTCATAACATTAAAAATGTATATATTAATACATATATATATATTTATAACTATGAAAGTCCACAACAAAAAGAAAATTTTTTCCCAAAATTAAAATTGAAGCGTTATAGGGTTAAAAAGAAGGATGGGTCTTATCAGCGGGTCCAAGAACTTAGCATCATAAATGAATCAGTGATCCGACTGCACCTAGTAGTGCCCAAACCTGTGCCCTCCTAGGGGAAAATGTGAATGCTTTTATCCCTCTTCTTGTACTTCCAATGAACAAACACACATGTCTGGTAATCCTAAGATTATTTTTGTTTCCTGTGACACTCACCTAATTTCAAGGCCACTGCCACCTCACAAGCTTAGCCTTGTCGTAGTCAAACTGTTCACCTTTTAGACCGTTTGTTTTTCTCAGAAGTTATGGGGTGATTAAAGCTTCTGAACCAAGTGTGCCAGGTCCACGATTACCATCTCCTGGACCACCTCAACCTTATCCATCCTGGATAAAGTTGCCCTCAATGGACAACCCCTCCCAGCAGTGTAGGAAGGGTATGGACCCAAAGCCCCACTTCGCCCGTTTTGCCAGCAGGAAGTAGCTAGAGATGTCGTCGCCCAGTACCCCAAAGATTTGGGTCCATATCTCTTCAGGGGGGCAAATGTTAGGTAGCTATGCTAGGGACTGGGGCATCCGTTATGCATGCCCATAGGGCCAAGATAAGAGCCCAGTTAGGAGAGGCACCCTGTGCATGCTCAGAGGTCCAGATTTCTGGCCATGAAGGGGAGGTCACCTGGGTGGTTCCTGTACCTGGATTGACCAATCTAGGCCATGTAAATTCAATTCAGCCACTGGGGTCGGCCAGACTTGCCCATCACGCCTCCCTAACGCTCATAAAACTCTCTTGAGTGCAGACCAGGCTTCTGCATGATTTCTCTCTCACTCAGGAAGGCTCTTTGGAGGCAGCTGTGCTGCACATGAGTGGCTGGTGGATACTGTTCAGATGCATGGCTTTCTGCTTGCAAGGGTTTTTGTCTCAGCTGACTGTAAGGGAGGAGGTAGTACGTCTGGATCACAGAGTATCCATGTCCACAAACGAGGCTGCTCATTCCAAAGTCCTGGAAGTGCTTTATGAAAACCCTCTGCTTTGCAATGTCACTCCTTGTAGATTAGAGTGGGAGGGGCTGGGACCAAGGTATGCTGCCTCTTACTCCCACTTGCAGGTTTCTGGATGCTGATTGTATCTCTTACAGCATCAGTTAGTGGGCTTGTTGTCTGCCTCAGGCTTTGTTCACGGAGATCCTCCAGCTAGTTGGTGGTGTGTGCGCATGAGCAGAGGCTTCCTGCCAATCCCCCATGAGTAGTAGAGCTCCCATGGTGTGGACTCCATGAAAGCCTTGCCCCAGGCAGCACGCTTACAAAGGAGGGTGGGCCCTGCAGGACAGAGGACCATTCCCCCTGTGGAATGGCCTCAGAGATCCACCTCCCTCTCTGGCCAGCTGCTGGGGCTGTGGGTCCTAAGCATCATGGCTGACTCAGTAATAGACACAGGGTGAGGCGACTCCAGTAGCTGTTTTGACTGGTCTAATCCAGCCTGAGATCATCCTTGCATGAGCCCTCTGCCAAGATTATTTTTGTTTCTTTTATGATCTTTTCATTAGTGGCTCCTACAACACTAACCACAATCCATAAATACATCAGCTGTTTGAAGCACATCTGTACATTAATTGCCCTCCTTATTCACAAAATATCCACTCTCCACCCAAGCCCCTGGCCTCAGCTCCTCATTTTTCCCCCCTCAATGCCCGCCACCCATCCCTCATCAATCCTTGGAAATGTACTAATTCCTTTGCCTTATCTTCCCCCACCTTTCTTTTGAGGTCAATGAAGATCCTTGTAATCGGTTCCCACTTTCCATCCTGCCCTTCCTCCACCCTCCCAGTATCTCCACTCATAACACTGGTAAAGGGCCCATCCACTCTGGATTCCCCTTGTTTGAAATTCCTATCGGTACTAGAATACTTTCTCTAGTTTGGCCAGATTAGTATGGTAGAACTGGGATCATGATAGTGGGGCAAGAGAAAGCATTAAGAACTAGAGGAAAGTTGTGTTTCATCTTTGCTGTCTCATACCCTGTATTCTTTAATCTCCACTCTGAGATCCTTCTGTAAGGGGATGTCCAGTGCACTGCAAATAGGTTTTGGGTCTATACCCGGCAGTCCCCTCTCATTCTCCATGATAAGATTTTTTTGTTCTCATGATGCCTGTTGCCTTATCCCTTTAAAACTTTGTGATCACACAGGCTGGTATGCTTTCTCCATGTGGGCTCTGTTGCTTCAGAGCCAGATGGCTGTTTCTTTACCCTCAGGCCTTTAAGACCCCACACGCTATATCTTTAGGTAGCTGGACACCATCGGCTTTCTTCACCACATTTGCTTATGCAGCCGCTTTGTGGTCAGTGATTGTGTAGGGAAGGTGAGCATCTTAGAATGCCAATTTAATAGAACAGTGTTATTGCAATGAGGGAGTCCTTGAGCGGAGGCCCTATGTCCATCTGCTACCTTAATACTAAATCTATAAACATATGGACATAGATCTATTTCCCCATGCCCCTTTGTAAATATATGTACATATGTACATGCCTTTATTTAGACGTCTATAACTGGCCCTTGCTTCCCAGCTCACTCTTCTATACCCTTTGATTTTCCTCTTGTGCCCACTGCCATGCTCAGTCTTCTTTTGGGTTTCAGTAATTCCTCTTGGTTACATTACCTTTGATCACGCCCTACCAGGCCTCCTACATCCCCCTCACTACCATTTTCCATCACTTGTTGTACCCTTGTCTCTGGGTTTCTTTACACCACTTCCTTTCCCCCCACCGTGCTCACTCCCATGCCCAATGGAAAGGGCCGGTCACATGTTTACTCCTCCAGATTGTTCATCCAGCCTCTCTTAATTAGACAGACCTGTAAAGGTAATAACATGCACAAAACAAGACTGAGCTAAACCAAGCAGCAAAAAGAAAAAAAACAAAAACAAAAATGAAAACAAAACCCAACCCAAATCCAATGACACTAAAAGAAAACAACACTAACCAGAAAGAAAAGTACAAGGACTGTGTGGTGAACTTTAGGAGTGTTTTCCAGTCCAGTCTGTGGGGGCACCGAACCCTGACCACAAAGTCCACCTTTGGCATTCCCCGGGGACTTTGATGCTCCGTTTTCTTACTCTTCCGCTGCACTCTCTTAGTGTCATGCATCGAAGTGGCAGGATCAGTTCGGGCGCAGTTCCCACACTGTGTGTCCAGTGTTGTCCCCTCTAAGGCTATGGGTCTTTGAGGGACGTTTCTCATCGTGGGGCTGCCCATGTGGTCTTCTCTGTGGATTGGCTTCTCTGATTGGGAACATCATCCTCAAGGTGTATTGGGCCAGGGTGTGCTCCATTCTCCCCTCCTCCCCCTTGTTCTGCCCTGTGTTCTCTGATCAGATATGTCCCTCTCCGTGAGCTGCAGATCCGGTGCCATCCTGTGAAATACAATCTTTTGGTGCTGCAAGGATGTGGGGGGGTGGGTATCAGCTCAGATCTTTTGAGAGAGAGTCCAGGAGATATTGACTGCTCGATGGGCACAGTTCTGTGGGGCACCGTGCTCTTGGTCCAGACGCTGGTTGTGAATATGACTTTGTTGTTAACCAGTTGTGTGTCTCTGGGTCAACTCCCGTGTGTTTTTGAGTGAGTTTTCTAATCTGCAAAGTAAATGTACAGGATTATCCAGACTCCCATGTCAGCAAGTTATCGAGAGGGGTTAATCAGAGACTGTTTCATATAGTGTGTACCTGCGCGCCGCATTCTAGACCTGCGATGGCAATTATGAGCTCAGGATAGAGATGGTGTCCAGCAGGTAACATACGTGGCTCCATATTGAAACAGGAAGCCCACTGTGTAGACTTGGTCCTTCCGTTGATGGCCACCGGCCACCTAGTCTTCTCCCGCTATAACTGCTTCACTGGCTCAGCAGCTGAGCCAGAAGCCAGTGATATCATAACCAGGTGGCTAACTGGGCCAAAGGGCTGATAGATATTTGTTATCTTGTTGTCTTGGGAAACCCACCTACCCTCCATGCAAACCTTCTGGTGTGAGTTATCTGTGGAAGGAATCATAGGCTCACAGTAATTCACATCTTTCTTCTTGAAAATGTGCCCATATTCCTTTCTGAACCTGACAAGGTGGCCCCTGTGTCCACCAAGAAATTTACTGCCTGGCCTCCTACTTGGAGAGTTAGCCTGGGCTTTTGGCGGCGAAGTGAAACAGAGCCCTGACCCCTTCATTGAGCTTCTTCAAGCATTATTGTCTCTTGCTTGGGTCTTTCTACGTGCAGATGAGGCCCATCCACTCTAGTGGAGGGTCGTGCACCTCTCCTGGGGTTTTCAAGGCACTGATTTTTCCAGTGTCCTTCTTTCCTGCAGTAGGCACATTGGTCCTTCCCCATGGCTTGGCGGTGCCCAGAGGTTAGTCTCTCCGTGAGTGGGCCATGCTCTCCTTTTCCTGAGTCTCTGGGGTATCTCATGGCAATTACGATTATTTTAGCTAGCTTCTTTGTCTCTGTCGTGCTAGGGTCATCTCTGTTGGTATACACTCAATGAGCCACTTGTACCAAATCGCTAAGATTTTTCCCTTCAAACCCTTCCCACTTCTTTGTCATGTCTGAGGCAGACTGACTGAGTAATAAAGGCAGTACTTATTGCCCTCCTGTTTTCAGTGCCTCCGGGCCGTTAGGGGTATAAAGCCCGTAGGCTTCCCTCAGCCACTCTAGAAAGGCAGGCGGACATTCTCTTATAGGAACCTGAAAATTCTCACTGACCTTAGATAAATTCATAGGTTTCCTAGCTCTTCTGCAGAGGGTCATGTAAGAGCAATGGTTGATACCTGGTAAAGCCCTCTGGGCCTTGCTAGGAATTGAGATCCCACATTGTTGGTGTAGTGGCCAAAAGAGTTTCTCTCAAGTGGGGAGTGCCCGCTCGCTGACCATCAGGTTCACTGACTGCTTACTGGGCCTCTGTCTGGAAGGGCTACCCTCCTCCGTTGTGAACAGCACCTGGAGAAGTTGTTGGCAAGCATTCCAGGTGGGCTGATGAGTATGGAAGTCATACCAGTACTAGTGTGTGTGGGGGGCTGCTTGTTAGGGGTGGGGGTGAATTTGGGGGGCCGGTGGGGGAGGGAGTGACTCAATAAGGGCCTGTTAGAAGTTTTCTATTTCTGGACCCTAGAAACCTTATGGGGCGGGGGTTGAAAGAAAGGGTTTGAAGCCAGCTCTCCCACTCCCAGAGTTCTCCTGCAAAATGGGATAAAGCCGATTAGGGGAGAGTGATGGGGAGGGGAGGGGAGGGGAGGGGAGGGGAGGGGGGAGGGGTAGGGGAGGGGAGAGGGGTAGGGGAGGGGAGAGGTGAGGGAAGGGAGGGGTGAGGGAGGGGAGGGGTGGGGGAGGGGAGAGGCGGGGGAGGGTGATGGGGAGGGATGGCCTCCACCTATGTGGTTTTGGGAACTTGGACCGTTTGTTTTTCCGGTCCTTCCATGTTTCCTGAAACTTTGGAAACAAGGGCCCTTTCTTTGCAGGAGGGAGTAAGTCTTTTGTATTTGCAGGCTTCTTAGTGGCAATGTCAGCCCACACTTGAAGTAACGGGATCAGATCGGGATATCCTGGTTCCCTTTAACCATAACTATGAACTCTTAGTAATAGGGGATGGGAAAACTAGTCTTGCGTGGGTCAATCAGGGACTCCTTCTGCCCCATCACTTTTAAACAAATTGTAGAGTCTCCAAGCTTTTGGGTTGAAACCACATCCTCTTGGTGAATGCCGAGAGCAGGGGTCCTCAAACTACAACCTGTGGGCCACATGCAGACAGCCGAGGACGTTGATCCTTTCTGCCGGGTGTATGTGCCCCATTTATTTTTTTTTTTGAACTTCAAATCAAGATGTGCAGTGTGCACATGAATTTGTTCGTAATATTTGTTTTTTTAAACTATAGTCTTTCCTTCAAAAGGCCTGAGGGATAGTGAACTGGCCCCTTGGGTAAACAGTTTAAGGACCCCTGCCCTAAGGTATCCTGGACTTAGGGGTTATTAATCTCCCATCCCTGAAACAGCCCTGAACATTCTACCCGTTGTAGGAGGCACCTTGGGAATTTGAACCCCGGGTAATTTACAAGCCTTTACTCCAATTGAACCCAAGAAAATTCAAAATGGCTTAGGCAGTTACTCTATTTTGGTCACTTTTGACTCGTCCTGCACTAGCCCATTATTTCCATTTAACTCTATAACGCGAAGCATGATGTTTTCATAACATTAAAAATGTATATATTAATACATATATATATATTTATAACTATGAAAGTCCACAACAAAAAGAAAATTTTTTCCCAAAATTAAAATTGAAGCGTTATAGGGTTAAAAAGAAGGATGGGTCTTATCAGCGGGTCCAAGAGCTTAGCATCATAAATGAATCAGTGATCCGACTGCACCTAGTAGTGCCCAAACCTGTGCCCTCCTAGGGGAAAATGTGAATGCTTTTATCCCTCTTCCTGTACTTCCAATGAACAAACACACATGTCTGGTAATCCTAAGATTATTTTTGTTTCCTGTGACACTCACCTAATTTCAAGGCCACTGCCACCTCACAAGCTTAGCCTTGTCGTAGTCAAACTGTTCACCTTTTAGACCGTTTGTTTTTCTCAGAAGTTATGGGGTGATTAAAGCTTCTGAACCAAGTGTGCCAGGTCCACGATTACCATCTCCTGGACCACCTCAACCTTATCCATCCTGGATAAAGTTGCCCTCAATGGACAACCCCTCCCAGCAGTGTAGGAAGGGTATGGACCCAAAGCCCCACTTCGCCCGTTTTGCCAGCAGGAAGTAGCTAGAGATGTCGTCGCCCAGTACCCCAAAGATTTGGGTCCATATCTCTTCAGGGGGGCAAATGTTAGTTAGCTATGCTAGGGACTGGGGCATCCGTTATGCATGCCCATAGGGCCAAGATAAGAGCCCAGTTAGGAGAGGCACCCTGTGCATGCTCAGAGGTCCAGATTTCTGGCCATGAAGGGGAGGTCACCTGGGTGGTTCCTGTACCTGGATTGACCAATCTAGGCCATGTAAATTCAATTCAGCCACTGGGGTCGGCCAGACTTGCCCATCACGCCTCCCGAACGCTCATAAAACTCTCTTGAGTGCAGACCAGGCTTCTGCATGATTTCTCTCTCACTCAGGAAGGCTCTTTGGAGGCAGCTGTGCTGCACATGAGTGGCTGGTGGATACCGTTCAGATGCATGGCTTTCTGCTTGCAAGGGTTTTTGTCTCAGCTGACTGTAAGGGAGGAGGTAGTACGTCTGGATCACAGAGTATCCATGTCCACAAACGAGGCTGCTCATTCCACAGTCCTGGAAGTGCTTTATGAAAACCCTCTGCTTTGCAATGTCACTCCTTGTAGATTAGAGTGGGAGGGGCTGGGACCAAGGTATGCTGCCTCTTACTCCCACTTGCAGGTTTCTGGATGCTGATTGTATCTCTTACAGCATCAGTTAGTGGGCTTGTTGTCTGCCTCAGGCTTTGTTCACGGAGATCCTCCAGCTAGTTGGTGGTGTGTGCGCATGAGCAGAGGCTTCCTGCCAATCCCCCATGAGTAGTAGAGCTCCCATGGTGTGGACTCCATGAAAGCCTTGCCCCAGGCAGCACGCTTACAAAGGAGGGTGGGCCCTGCAGGACAGAGGACCATTCCCCCTGTGGAATGGCCTCAGAGATCCACCTCCCTCTCTGGCCAGCTGCTGGGGCTGTGGGTCCTAAGCATCATGGCTGACTCAGTAATAGACACAGGGTGAGGCGACTCCAGTAGCTGTTTTGACTGGTCTAATCCAGCCTGAGATCATCCTTGCATGAGCCCTCTGCCAAGATTATTTTTGTTTCTTTTATGATCTTTTCATTAGTGGCTCCTACAACACTAACCACAATCCATAAATACATCAGCTGTTTGAAGCACATCTGTACATTAATTGCCCTCCTTATTCACAAAATATCCACTCTCCACCCAAGCCCCTGGCCTCAGCTCCTCATTTTTCCCCCCTCAATGCCCGCCACCCATCCCTCATCAATCCTTGGAAATGTACTAATTCTTTTGCCTTATCTTCACCCACCTTTCTTTTGAGGTCAATGAAGATCCTTGTAATCGGTTCCCACTTTCCATCCTGCCCTTCCTCCACCCTCCCAGTATCTCCACTCATAACACTGGTAAAGGGCCCATCCACTCTGGATTCCCCTTGTTTGAAATTCCTATCGGTACTAGAATACTTTCTCTAGTTTGGCCAGATTAGTATGGTAGAACTGGGATCATGATAGTGGGGCAAGAGAAAGCATTAAGAACTAGAGGAAAGTTGTGTTTCATCTTTGCTGTCTCATACCCTGTATTCTTTAATCTCCACTCTGAGATCCTTCTGTAAGGGGATGTCCAGTGCACTGCAAATAGGTTTTGGGTCTATACCCGGCAGTCCCCTCTCATTCTCCATGATAAGATTTTTTTGTTCTCATGATGCCTGTTGCCTTATCCCTTTAAAACTTTGTGATCACACAGGCTGGTATGCTTTCTCCATGTGGGCTCTGTTGCTTCAGAGCCAGATGGCTGTTTCTTTGCCCTCAGGCCTTTAAGACCCCACACGCTATATCTTTAGGTAGCTGGACACCATCGGCTTTCTTCACCACATTTGCTTATGCAGCCGCTTTGTGGTCAGTGATTGTGTAGGGAAGGTGAGCATCTTAGAATGCCAATTTAATAGAACAGTGTTATTGCAATGAGGGAGTCCTTGAGCAGAGGCCCTATGTCCATCTGCTACCTTAATACTAAATCTATAAACATATGGACATAGATCTATTTCCCCATGCCCCTTTGTAAATATATGTACATATGTACATGCCTTTATTTAGACGTCTATAACTGGCCCTTGCTTCCCAGCTCACTCTTCTATACCCTTTGATTTTCCTCTTGTGCCCACTGCCATGCTCAGTCTTCTTTTGGGTTTCAGTAATTCCTCTTGGTTACATTACCTTTGATCACGCCCTACCAGGCCTCCTACATCCCCCTCACTACCATTTTCCATCACTTGTTGTACCCTTGTCTCTGGGTTTCTTTACACCACTTCCTTTCCCCCCACCGTGCTCACTCCCATGCCCAATGGAAAGGGCCGGTCACATGTTTACTCCTCCAGATTGTTCATCCAGCCTCTCTTAATTAGACAGACCTGTAAAGGTAATAACATGCACAAAACAAGACTGAGCTAAACCAAGCAGCAAAAAGAAAAAAAATGAAAACAAAACCCAACCCAAATCCAATGACACTAAAAGAAAACAACACTAACCAGAAAGAAAAGTACAAGGACTGTGTGGTGAACTTTAGGAGTGTTTTCCAGTCCAGTCTGTGGGGGCACCGAACCCTGACCACAAAGTCCACCTTTGGCATTCCCCGGGGACTTTGATGCTCCGTTTTCTTACTCTTCTGCTGCACTCTCTTAGTGTCATGCATCGAAGTGGCAGGATCAGTTCGGGCGCAGTTCCCACACTGTGTGTCCAGTGTTGTCCCCTCTAAGGCTATGGGTCTTTGAGGGACGTTTCTCATCGTGGGGCTGCCCATGTGGTCTTCTCTGTGGATTGGCTTCTCTGATTGGGAACATCATCCTCAAGGTGTATTGGGCCAGGGTGTGCTCCATTCTCCCCTCCTCCCCCTTGTTCTGCCCTGTGTTCTCTGATCAGATATGTCCCTCTCCGTGAGCTGCAGATCCGGTGCCATCCTGTGAAATACAATCTTTTGGTGCTGCAAGGATGTGGGGGGGTGGGTATCAGCTCAGATCTTTTGAGAGAGAGTCCAGGAGATATTGACTGCTCGATGGGCACAGTTCTGTGGGGCACCGTGCTCTTGGTCCAGACGCTGGTTGTGAATATGACTTTGTTGTTAACCAGTTGTGTGTCTCTGGGTCAACTCCCGTGTGTTTTTGAGTGAGTTTTCTAATCTGCAAAGTAAATGTACAGGATTATCCAGACTCCCATGTCAGCAAGTTATCGAGAGGGGTTAATCAGAGACTGTTTCATATAGTGTGTACCTGCGCGCCGCATTCTAGACCTGCGATGGCAATTATGAGCTCAGGATAGAGATGGTGTCCAGCAGGTAACATACGTGGCTCCATATTGAAACAGGAAGCCCACTGTGTAGATTTGGTCCTTCCGTTGATGGCCACCGGCCACCTAGTCTTCTCCCGCTATAACTGCTTCACTGGCTCAGCAGCTGAGCCAGAAGCCAGTGATATCATAACCAGGTGGCTAACTGGGCCAAAGGGCTGATAGATATTTGTTATCTTGTTGTCTTGGGAAACCCACCTACCCTCCATGCAAACCTTCTGGTGTGAGTTATCTGTGGAAGGAATCATAGGCTCACAGTAATTCACATCTTTCTTCTTGAAAATGTGCCCATATTCCTTTCTGAACCTGACAAGGTGGCCCCTGTGTCCACCAAGAAATTTACTGCCTGGCCTCCTACTTGGAGAGTTAGCCTGGGCTTTTGGCGGCGAAGTGAAACAGAGCCCTGACCCCTTCATTGAGCTTCTTCAAGCATTATTGTCTCTTGCTTGGGTCTTTCTCGTTGCAGATGAGGCCCATCCACTCTAGTGGAGGGTCGTGCACCTCTCCTGGGGTTTTCAAGGCACTGATTTTTCCAGTGTCCTTCTTTCCTGCAGTAGGCACATTGGTCCTTCCCCATGGCTTGGCGGTGCCCAGAGGTTAGTCTCTCCGTGAGTGGGCCATGCTCTCCTTTTCCTGAGTCTCTGGGGTATCTCATGGCAATTACGATTATTTTAGCTAGCTTCTTTGTCTCTGTCGTGCTAGGGTCATCTCTGTTGGTATACACTCAATGAGCCACTTGTACCAAATCGCTAAGATTTTTCCCTTCAAACCCTTCCCACTTCTTTGTCATGTCTGAGGCAGACTGACTGAGTAATAAAGGCAGTACTTATTGCCCTCCTGTTTTCAGTGCCTCCGGGCCGTTAGGGGTATAAAGCCCGTAGGCTTCCCTCAGCCACTCTAGAAAGGCAGGCGGACATTCTCTTATAGGAACCTGAAAATTCTCACTGACCTTAGATAAATTCATAGGTTTCCTAGCTCTTCTGCAGAGGGTCATGTAAGAGCAATGGTTGATACCTGGTAAAGCCCTCTGGGCCTTGCTAGGAATTGAGATCCCACATTGTTGGTGTAGTGGCCAAAAGAGTTTCTCTCAAGTGGGGAGTGCCCGCTCGCTGACCATCAGGTTCACTGACTGCTTACTGGGCCTCTGTCTGGAAGGGCTACCCTCCTCCGTTGTGAACAGCACCTGGAGAAGTTGTTGGCAAGCATTCCAGGTGGGCTGATGAGTATGGAAGTCATACCAGTACTAGTGTGTGTGGGGGGCTGCTTGTTAGGGGTGGGGGTGAATTTGGGGGGCCGGTGGGGGAGGGAGTGACTCAATAAGGGCCTGTTAGAAGTTTTCTATTTCTGGACCCTAGAAACCTTATGGGGCGGGGGTTGAAAGAAAGGGTTTGAAGCCAGCTCTCCCACTCCCGGAGTTCTCCTGCAAAATGGGATAAAGCCGATTAGGGGAGAGTGATGGGGAGGGGAGGGGAGGGGAGGGGAGGGGGGAGGGGTAGGGGAGGGGAGAGGGGTAGGGGAGGGGAGAGGTGAGGGAAGGGAGGGGTGAGGGAGGGGAGGGGTGGGGGAGGGGAGGGGCGGGGGAGGGTGATGGGGAGGGATGGCCTCCACCTATGTGGTTTTGGGAACTTGGACCGTTTGTTTTTCCGGTCCTTCCATGTTTCCTGAAACCTTGGAAACAAGGGCCCTTTCTTTGCAGGAGGGAGTAAGTCTTTTGTATTTGCAGGCTTCTTAGTGGCAATGTCAGCCCACACTTGAAGTAACGGGATCAGATCGGGATATCCTGGTTCCCTTTAACCATAACTATGAACTCTTAGTAATAGGGGATGGGAAAACTAGTCTTGCGTGGGTCAATCAGGGACTCCTTCTGCCCCATCACTTTTAAACAAATTGTAGAGTCTCCAAGCTTTTGGGTTGAAACCACATCCTCTTGGTGAATGCCGAGAGCAGGGGTCCTCAAACTACAACCTGTGGGCCACATGCAGACAGCCGAGGACGTTGATCCTTTCTGCCGGGTGTATGTGCCCCATTTATTTTTTTTTTGAACTTCAAATCAAGATGTGCAGTGTGCACATGAATTTGTTCGTAATATTTGTTTTTTTAAACTATAGTCTTTCCTTCAAAAGGCCTGAGGGATAGTGAACTGGCCCCTTGGGTAAACAGTTTAAGGACCCCTGCCCTAAGGTATCCTGGACTTAGGGGTTATTAATCTCCCAGCCCTGAAACAGCCCTGAACATTCTACCCGTTGTAGGAGGCACCTTGGGAATTTGGACCCCGGGTAATTTACAAGCCTTTACTCCAATTGAACCCAAGAAAATTCAAAATGGCTTAGGCAGTTACTCTATTTTGGTCACTTTTGACTCGTCCTGCACTAGCCCATTATTTCCATTTAACTCTATAACGCGAAGCATGATGTTTTCATAACATTAAAAATGTATATATTAATACATATATATATATTTATAACTATGAAAGTCCACAACAAAAAGAAAATTTTTTCCCAAAATTAAAATTGAAGCGTTATAGGGTTAAAAAGAAGGATGGGTCTTATCAGCGGGTCCAAGAACTTAGCATCATAAATGAATCAGTGATCCGACTGCACCTAGTAGTGCCCAAACCTGTGCCCTCCTAGGGGAAAATGTGAATGCTTTTATCCCTCTTCCTGTACTTCCAATGAACAAACACACATGTCTGGTAATCCTAAGATTATTTTTGTTTCCTGTGACACTCACCTAATTTCAAGGCCACTGCCACCTCACAAGCTTAGCCTTGTCGTAGTCAAACTGTTCACCTTTTAGACCGTTTGTTTTTCTCAGAAGTTATGGGGTGATTAAAGCTTCTGAACCAAGTGTGCCAGGTCCACGATTACCATCTCCTGGACCACCTCAACCTTATCCATCCTGGATAAAGTTGCCCTCAATGGACAACCCCTCCCAGCAGTGTAGGAAGGGTATGGACCCAAAGCCCCACTTCGCCCGTTTTGCCAGCAGGAAGTAGCTAGAGATGTCGTCGCCCAGTACCCCAAAGATTTGGGTCCATATCTCTTCAGGGGGGCAAATGTTAGGTAGCTATGCTAGGGACTGGGGCATCCGTTATGCATGCCCATAGGGCCAAGATAAGAGCCCAGTTAGGAGAGGCACCCTGTGCATGCTCAGAGGTCCAGATTTCTGGCCATGAAGGGGAGGTCACCTGGGTGGTTCCTGTACCTGGATTGACCAATCTAGGCCATGTAAATTCAATTCAGCCACTGGGGTCGGCCAGACTTGCCCATCACGCCTCCCTAACGCTCATAAAACTCTCTTGAGTGCAGACCAGGCTTCTGCATGATTTCTCTCTCACTCAGGAAGGCTCTTTGGAGGCAGCTGTGCTGCACATGAGTGGCTGGTGGATACTGTTCAGATGCATGGCTTTCTGCTTGCAAGGGTTTTTGTCTCAGCTGACTGTAAGGGAGGAGGTAGTACGTCTGGATCACAGAGTATCCATGTCCACAAACGAGGCTGCTCATTCCAAAGTCCTGGAAGTGCTTTATGAAAACCCTCTGCTTTGCAATGTCACTCCTTGTAGATTAGAGTGGGAGGGGCTGGGACCAAGGTATGCTGCCTCTTACTCCCACTTGCAGGTTTCTGGATGCTGATTGTATCTCTTACAGCATCAGTTAGTGGGCTTGTTGTCTGCCTCAGGCTTTGTTCACGGAGATCCTCCAGCTAGTTGGTGGTGTGTGCGCATGAGCAGAGGCTTCCTGCCAATCCCCCATGAGTAGTAGAGCTCCCATGGTGTGGACTCCATGAAAGCCTTGCCCCAGGCAGCACGCTTACAAAGGAGGGTGGGCCCTGCAGGACAGAGGACCATTCCCCCTGTGGAATGGCCTCAGAGATCCACCTCCCTCTCTGGCCAGCTGCTGGGGCTGTGGGTCCTAAGCATCATGGCTGACTCAGTAATAGACACAGGGTGAGGCGACTCCAGTAGCTGTTTTGACTGATCTAATCCAGCCTGAGATCATCCTTGCATGAGCCCTCTGCCAAGATTATTTTTGTTTCTTTTATGATCTTTTCATTAGTGGCTCCTACAACACTAACCACAATCCATAAATACATCAGCTGTTTGAAGCACATCTGTACATTAATTGCCCTCCTTATTCACAAAATATCCACTCTCCACCCAAGCCCCTGGCCTCAGCTCCTCATTTTTCCCCCCTCAATGCCCGCCACCCATCCCTCATCAATCCTTGGAAATGTACTAATTCTTTTGCCTTATCTTCACCCACCTTTCTTTTGAGGTCAATGAAGATCCTTGTAATCGGTTCCCACTTTCCATCCTGCCCTTCCTCCACCCTCCCAGTATCTCCACTCATAACACTGGTAAAGGGCCCATCCACTCTGGATTCCCCTTGTTTGAAATTCCTATCGGTACTAGAATACTTTCTCTAGTTTGGCCAGATTAGTATGGTAGAACTGGGATCATGATAGTGGGGCAAGAGAAAGCATTAAGAACTAGAGGAAAGTTGTGTTTCATCTTTGCTGTCTCATACCCTGTATTCTTTAATCTCCACTCTGAGATCCTTCTGTAAGGGGATGTCCAGTGCACTGCAAATAGGTTTTGGGTCTATACCCGGCAGTCCCCTCTCATTCTCCATGATAAGATTTTTTTGTTCTCATGATGCCTGTTGCCTTATCCCTTTAAAACTTTGTGATCACACAGGCTGGTATGCTTTCTCCATGTGGGCTCTGTTGCTTCAGAGCCAGATGGCTGTTTCTTTGCCCTCAGGCCTTTAAGACCCCACACGCTATATCTTTAGGTAGCTGGACACCATCGGCTTTCTTCACCACATTTGCTTATGCAGCCGCTTTGTGGTCAGTGATTGTGTAGGGAAGGTGAGCATCTTAGAATGCCAATTTAATAGAACAGTGTTATTGCAATGAGGGAGTCCTTGAGCGGAGGCCCTATGTCCATCTGCTACCTTAATACTAAATCTATAAACATATGGACATAGATCTATTTCCCCATGCCCCTTTGTAAATATATGTACATATGTACATGCCTTTATTTAGGCGTCTATAACTGGCCCTTGCTTCCCAGCTCACTCTTCTATACCCTTTGATTTTCCTCTTGTGCCCACTGCCATGCTCAGTCTTCTTTTGGGTTTCAGTAATTCCTCTTGGTTACATTACCTTTGATCACGCCTACCAGGCCTCCTACATCCCCCTCACTACCATTTTCCATCACTTGTTGTACCCTTGTCTCTGGGTTTCTTTACACCACTTCCTTTCCCCCCACCGTGCTCACTCCCATGCCCAATGGAAAGGGCCGGTCACATGTTTACTCCTCCAGATTGTTCATCCAGCCTCTCTTAATTAGACAGACCTGTAAAGGTAATAACATGCACAAAACAAGACTGAGCTAAACCAAGCAGCAAAAAGAAAAAAAACAAAAACAAAAATGAAAACAAAACCCAACCCAAATCCAATGACACTAAAAGAAAACAACACTAACCAGAAAGAAAAGTACAAGGACTGTGTGGTGAACTTTAGGAGTGTTTTCCAGTCCAGTCTGTGGGGGCACCGAACCCTGACCACAAAGTCCACCTTTGGCATTCCCCGGGGACTTTGATGCTCCGTTTTCTTACTCTTCCGCTGCACTCTCTTAGTGTCATGCATCGAAGTGGCAGGATCAGTTCGGGCGCAGTTCCCACACTGTGTGTCCAGTGTTGTCCCCTCTAAGGCTATGGGTCTTTGAGGGACGTTTCTCATCGTGGGGCTGCCCATGTGGTCTTCTCTGTGGATTGGCTTCTCTGATTGGGAACATCATCCTCAAGGTGTATTGGGCCAGGGTGTGCTCCATTCTCCCCTCCTCCCCCTTGTTCTGCCCTGTGTTCTCTGATCAGATATGTCCCTCTCCGTGAGCTGCAGATCCGGTGCCATCCTGTGAAATACAATCTTTTGGTGCTGCAAGGATGTGGGGGGGTGGGTATCAGCTCAGATCTTTTGAGAGAGAGTCCAGGAGATATTGACTGCTCGATGGGCACAGTTCTGTGGGGCACCGTGCTCTTGGTCCAGACGCTGGTTGTGAATATGACTTTGTTGTTAACCAGTTGTGTGTCTCTGGGTCAACTCCCGTGTGTTTTTGAGTGAGTTTTCTAATCTGCAAAGTAAATGTACAGGATTATCCAGACTCCCATGTCAGCAAGTTATCGAGAGGGGTTAATCAGAGACTGTTTCATATAGTGTGTACCTGCGCGCCGCATTCTAGACCTGCGATGGCAATTATGAGCTCAGGATAGAGATGGTGTCCAGCAGGTAACATACGTGGCTCCATATTGAAACAGGAAGCCCACTGTGTAGATTTGGTCCTTCCGTTGATGGCCACCGGCCACCTAGTCTTCTCCCGCTATAACTGCTTCACTGGCTCAGCAGCTGAGCCAGAAGCCAGTGATATCATAACCAGGTGGCTAACTGGGCCAAAGGGCTGATAGATATTTGTTATCTTGTTGTCTTGGGAAACCCACCTACCCTCCATGCAAACCTTCTGGTGTGAGTTATCTGTGGAAGGAATCATAGGCTCACAGTAATTCACATCTTTCTTCTTGAAAATGTGCCCATATTCCTTTCTGAACCTGACAAGGTGGCCCCTGTGTCCACCAAGAAATTTACTGCCTGGCCTCCTACTTGGAGAGTTAGCCTGGGCTTTTGGCGGCGAAGTGAAACAGAGCCCTGACCCCTTCATTGAGCTTCTTCAAGCATTATTGTCTCTTGCTTGGGTCTTTCTCGTTGCAGATGAGGCCCATCCACTCTAGTGGAGGGTCGTGCACCTCTCCTGGGGTTTTCAAGGCACTGATTTTTCCAGTGTCCTTCTTTCGTGCAGTAGGCACATTGGTCCTTCCCCATGGCTTGGCGGTGCCCAGAGGTTAGTCTCTCCGTGAGTGGGCCATGCTCTCCTTTTCCTGAGTCTCTGGGGTATCTCATGGCAATTACGATTATTTTAGCTAGCTTCTTTGTCTCTGTCGTGCTAGGGTCATCTCTGTTGGTATACACTCAATGAGCCACTTGTACCAAATCGCTAAGATATTTCCCTTCAAACCCTTCCCACTTCTTTGTCATGTCTGAGGCAGACTGACTGAGTAATAAAGGCAGTACTTATTGCCCTCCTGTTTTCAGTGCCTCCGGGCCGTTAGGGGTATAAAGCCCGTAGGCTTCCCTCAGCCACTCTAGAAAGGCAGGCGGACATTCTCTTATAGGAACCTGAAAATTCTCACTGACCTTAGATAAATTCATAGGTTTCCTAGCTCTTCTGCAGAGGGTCATGTAAGAGCAATGGTTGATACCTGGTAAAGCCCTCTGGGCCTTGCTAGGAATTGAGATCCCACATTGTTGGTGTAGTGGCCAAAAGAGTTTCTCTCAAGTGGGGAGTGCCCGCTCGCTGACCATCAGGTTCACTGACTGCTTACTGGGCCTCTGTCTGGAAGGGCTACCCTCCTCCGTTGTGAACAGCACCTGGAGAAGTTGTTGGCAAGCATTCCAGGTGGGCTGATGAGTATGGAAGTCATACCAGTACTAGTGTGTGTGGGGAGCTGCTTGTTAGGGGTGGGGGTGAATTTGGGGGGCCGGTGGGGGAGGGAGTGACTCAATAAGGGCCTGTTAGAAGTTTTCTATTTCTGGACCCTAGAAACCTTATGGGGCGGGGGTTGAAAGAAAGGTTTTGAAGCCAGCTCTCCCACTCCCGGAGTTCTCCTGCAAAATGGGATAAAGCCGATTAGGGGAGAGTGATGGGGAGGGGAGGGGAGGGGAGGGGAGGGGAGGGGGGAGGGGTAGGGGAGGGGAGAGGGGTAGGGGAGGGGAGAGGTGAGGGAAGGGAGGGGTGAGAGAGGGGAGGGGAGGGGAGGGGAGGGGAGGGGCGGGGGAGGGTGATGGGGAGGGATGGCCTCCACCTATGTGGTTTTGGGAACTTGGACCGTTTGTTTTTCCGGTCCTTCCATGTTTCCTGAAACCTTGGAAACAAGGGCCCTTTCTTTGCAGGAGGGAGTAAGTCTTTTGTATTTGCAGGCTTCTTAGTGGCAATGTCAGCCCACACTTGAAGTAACGGGATCAGATCGGGATATCCTGGTTCCCTTTAACCATAACTATGAACTCTTAGTAATAGGGGATGGGAAAACTAGTCTTGCGTGGGTCAATCAGGGACTCCTTCTGCCCCATCACTTTTAAACAAATTGTAGAGTCTCCAAGCTTTTGGGTTGAAACCACATCCTCTTGGTGAATGCCGAGAGCAGGGGTCCTCAAACTACAACCTGTGGGCCACATGCAGACAGCCGAGGACGTTGATCCTTTCTGCCGGGTGTATGTGCCCCATTTATTTTTTTTTTGAACTTCAAATCAAGATGTGCAGTGTGCACATGAATTTGTTCGTAATATTTGTTTTTTTAAACTATAGTCTTTCCTTCAAAAGGCCTGAGGGATAGTGAACTGGCCCCTTGGGTAAACAGTTTAAGGACCCCTGCCCTAAGGTATCCTGGACTTAGGGGTTATTAATCTCCCAGCCCTGAAACATCCCTGAACATTCTACGCGTTGTAGGAGGCACCATGGGAATTTGGACCCCGGGTAATTTACAAGCCTTTACTCCAATTGAACCCAAGAAAATTCAAAATGGCTTAGGCAGTTACTCTATTTTGGTCACTTTTGACTCGTCCTGCACTAGCCCATTATTTCCATTTAACTCTATAACGCGAAGCATGATGTTTTCATAACATTAAAAATGTATATATTAATACATATATATATATTTATAACTATGAAAGTCCACAACAAAAAGAAAATTTTTTCCCAAAATTAAAATTGAAGCGTTATAGGGTTAAAAAGAAGGATGGGTCTTATCAGCGGGTCCAAGAACTTAGCATCATAAATGAATCAGTGATCCGACTGCACCTAGTAGTGCCCAAACCTGTGCCCTCCTAGGGGAAAATGTGAATGCTTTTATCCCTCTTCCTGTACTTCCAATGAACAAACACACATGTCTGGTAATCCTAAGATTATTTTTGTTTCCTGTGACACTCACCTAATTTCAAGGCCACTGCCACCTCACAAGCTTAGCCTTGTCGTAGTCAAACTGTTCACCTTTTAGACCGTTTGTTTTTCTCAGAAGTTATGGGGTGATTAAAGCTTCTGAACCAAGTGTGCCAGGTCCACGATTACCATCTCCTGGACCACCTCAACCTTATCCATCCTGGATAAAGTTGCCCTCAATGGACAACCCCTCCCAGCAGTGTAGGAAGGGTATGGACCCAAAGCCCCACCACGCCCGTTTTGCCAGCAGGAAGTAGCTAGAGATGTCGTCGCCCAGTACCCCAAAGATTTGGGTCCATATCTCTTCAGGGGGGCAAATGTTAGGTAGCTATGCTAGGGACTGGGGCATCCGTTATGCATGCCCATAGGGCCAAGATAAGAGCCCAGTTAGGAGAGGCACCCTGTGCATGCTCAGAGGTCCAGATTTCTGGCCATGAAGGGGAGGTCACCTGGGTGGTTCCTGTACCTGGATTGACCAATCTAGGCCATGTAAATTCAATTCAGCCACTGGGGTCGGCCAGACTTGCCCATCACGCCTCCCTAACGCTCATAAAACTCTCTTGAGTGCAGACCAGGCTTCTGCATGATTTCTCTCTCACTCAGGAAGGCTCTTTGGAGGCAGCTGTGCTGCACATGAGTGGCTGGTGGATACTGTTCAGATGCATGGCTTTCTGCTTGCAAGGGTTTTTGTCTCAGCTGACTGTAAGGGAGGAGGTAGTACGTCTGGATCACAGAGTATCCATGTCCACAAACGAGGCTGCTCATTCCACAGTCCTGGAAGTGCTTTATGAAAACCCTCTGCTTTGCAATGTCACTCCTTGTAGATTAGAGTGGGAGGGGCTGGGACCAAGGTATGCTGCCTCTTACTCCCACTTGCAGGTTTCTGGATGCTGATTGTATCTCTTACAGCATCAGTTAGTGGGCTTGTTGTCTGCCTCAGGCTTTGTTCACGGAGATCCTCCAGCTAGTTGGTGGTGTGTGCGCATGAGCAGAGGCTTCCTGCCAATCCCCCATGAGTAGTAGAGCTCCCATGGTGTGGACTCCATGAAAGCCTTGCCCCAGGCAGCACGCTTACAAAGGAGGGTGGGCCCTGCAGGACAGAGGACCATTCCCCCTGTGGAATGGCCTCAGAGATCCACCTCCCTCTCTGGCCAGCTGCTGGGGCTGTGGGTCCTAAGCATCATGGCTGACTCAGTAATAGACACAGGGTGAGGCGACTCCAGTAGCTGTTTTGACTGGTCTAATCCAGCCTGAGATCATCCTTGCATGAGCCCTCTGCCAAGATTATTTTTGTTTCTTTTATGATCTTTTCATTAGTGGCTCCTACAACACTAACCACAATCCATAAATACATCAGCTGTTTGAAGCACATCTGTACATTAATTGCCCTCCTTATTCACAAAATATCCACTCTCCACCCAAGCCCCTGGCCTCAGCTCCTCATTTTTCCCCCCTCAATGCCCGCCACCCATCCCTCATCAATCCTTGGAAATGTACTAATTCTTTTGCCTTATCTTCACCCACCTTTCTTTTGAGGTCAATGAAGATCCTTGTAATCGGTTCCCACTTTCCATCCTGCCCTTCCTCCACCCTCCCAGTATCTCCACTCATAACACTGGTAAAGGGCCCATCCACTCTGGATTCCCCTTGTTTGAAATTCCTATCGGTACTAGAATACTTTCTCTAGTTTGGCCAGATTAGTATGGTAGAACTGGGATCATGATAGTGGGGCAAGAGAAAGCATTAAGAACTAGAGGAAAGTTGTGTTTCATCTTTGCTGTCTCATACCCTGTATTCTTTAATCTCCACTCTGAGATCCTTCTGTAAGGGGATGTCCAGTGCACTGCAAATAGGTTTTGGGTCTATACCCGGCAGTCCCCTCTCATTCTCCATGATAAGATTTTTTTGTTCTCATGATGCCTGTTGCCTTATCCCTTTAAAACTTTGTGATCACACAGGCTGGTATGCTTTCTCCATGTGGGCTCTGTTGCTTCAGAGCCAGATGGCTGTTTCTTTGCCCTCAGGCCTTTAAGACCCCACACGCTATATCTTTAGGTAGCTGGACACCATCGGCTTTCTTCACCACATTTGCTTATGCAGCCGCTTTGTGGTCAGTGATTGTGTAGGGAAGGTGAGCATCTTAGAATGCCAATTTAATAGAACAGTGTTATTGCAATGAGGGAGTCCTTGAGCGGAGGCCCTATGTCCATCTGCTACCTTAATACTAAATCTATAAACATATGGACATAGATCTATTTCCCCATGCCCCTTTGTAAATATATGTACATATGTACATGCCTTTATTTAGACGTCTATAACTGGCCCTTGCTTCCCAGCTCACTCTTCTATACCCTTTGATTTTCCTCTTGTGCCCACTGCCATGCTCAGTCTTCTTTTGGGTTTCAGTAATTCCTCTTGGTTACATTACCTTTGATCACGCCCTACCAGGCCTCCTACATCCCCCTCACTACCATTTTCCATCACTTGTTGTACCCTTGTCTCTGGGTTTCTTTACACCACTTCCTTTCCCCCCACCGTGCTCACTCCCATGCCCAATGGAAAGGGCCGGTCACATGTTTACTCCTCCAGATTGTTCATCCAGCCTCTCTTAATTAGACAGACCTGTAAAGGTAATAACATGCACAAAACAAGACTGAGCTAAACCAAGCAGCAAAAAGAAAAAAAACAAAAACAAAAATGAAAACAAAACCCAACCCAAATTCAATGACACTAAAAGAAAACAACACTAACCAGAAAGAAAAGTACAAGGACTGTGTGGTGAACTTTAGGAGTGTTTTCCAGTCCAGTCTGTGGGGGCACCGAACCCTGACCACAAAGTCCACCTTTGGCATTCCCCGGGGACTTTGATGCTCCGTTTTCTTACTCTTCCGCTGCACTCTCTTAGTGTCATGCATCGAAGTGGCAGGATCAGTTCGGGCGCAGTTCCCACACTGTGTGTCCAGTGTTGTCCCCTCTAAGGCTATGGGTCTTTGAGGGACGTTTCTCATCGTGGGGCTGCCCATGTGGTCTTCTCTGTGGATTGGCTTCTCTGATTGGGAACATCATCCTCAAGGTGTATTGGGCCAGGGTGTGCTCCATTCTCCCCTCCTCCCCCTTGTTCTGCCCTGTGTTCTCTGATCAGATATGTCCCTCTCCGTGAGCTGCAGATCCGGTGCCATCCTGTGAAATACAATCTTTTGGTGCTGCAAGGATGTGGGGGGGTGGGTATCAGCTCAGATCTTTTGAGAGAGAGTCCAGGAGATATTGACTGCTCGATGGGCACAGTTCTGTGGGGCACCGTGCTCTTGGTCCAGACGCTGGTTGTGAATATGACTTTGTTGTTAACCAGTTGTGTGTCTCTGGGTCAACTCCCGTGTGTTTTTGAGTGAGTTTTCTAATCTGCAAAGTAAATGTACAGGATTATCCAGACTCCCATGTCAGCAAGTTATCGAGAGGGGTTAATCAGAGACTGTTTCATATAGTGTGTACCTGCGCGCCGCATTCTAGACCTGCGATGGCAATTATGAGCTCAGGATAGAGATGGTGTCCAGCAGGTAACATACGTGGCTCCATATTGAAACAGGAAGCCCACTGTGTAGATTTGGTCCTTCCGTTGATGGCCACCGGCCACCTAGTCTTCTCCCGCTATAACTGCTTCACTGGCTCAGCAGCTGAGCCAGAAGCCAGTGATATCATAACCAGGTGGCTAACTGGGCCAAAGGGCTGATAGATATTTGTTATCTTGTTGTCTTGGGAAACCCACCTACCCTCCATGCAAACCTTCTGGTGTGAGTTATCTGTGGAAGGAATCATAGGCTCACAGTAATTCACATCTTTCTTCTTGAAAATGTGCCCATATTCCTTTCTGAACCTGACAAGGTGGCCCCTGTGTCCACCAAGAAATTTACTGCCTGGCCTCCTACTTGGAGAGTTAGCCTGGGCTTTTGGCGGCGAAGTGAAACAGAGCCCTGACCCCTTCATTGAGCTTCTTCAAGCATTATTGTCTCTTGCTTGGGTCTTTCTCGTTGCAGATGAGGCCCATCCACTCTAGTGGAGGGTCGTGCACCTCTCCTGGGGTTTTCAAGGCACTGATTTTTCCAGTGTCCTTCTTTCGTGCAGTAGGCACATTGGTCCTTCCCCATGGCTTGGCGGTGCCCAGAGGTTAGTCTCTCCGTGAGTGGGCCATGCTCTCCTTTTCCTGAGTCTCTGGGGTATCTCATGGCAATTACGATTATTTTAGCTAGCTTCTTTGTCTCTGTCGTGCTAGGGTCATCTCTGTTGGTATACACTCAATGAGCCACTTGTACCAAATCGCTAAGATTTTTCCCTTCAAACCCTTCCCACTTCTTTGTCATGTCTGAGGCAGACTGACTGAGTAATAAAGGCAGTACTTATTGCCCTCCTGTTTTCAGTGCCTCCGGGCCGTTAGGGGTATAAAGCCCGTAGGCTTCCCTCAGCCACTCTAGAAAGGCAGGCGGACATTCTCTTATAGGAACCTGAAAATTCTCACTGACCTTAGATAAATTCATAGGTTTCCTAGCTCTTCTGCAGAGGGTCATGTAAGAGCAATGGTTGATACCTGGTAAAGCCCTCTGGGCCTTGCTAGGAATTGAGATCCCACATTGTTGGTGTAGTGGCCAAAAGAGTTTCTCTCAAGTGGGGAGTGCCCGCTCGCTGACCATCTGGTTCACTGACTGCTTACTGGGCCTCTGTCTGGAAGGGCTACCCTCCTCCGTTGTGAACAGCACCTGGAGAAGTTGTTGGCAAGCATTCCAGGTGGGCTGATGAGTATGGAAGTCATACCAGTACTAGTGTGTGTGGGGGGCTGCTTGTTAGGGGTGGGGGTGAATTTGGGGGGCCGGTGCGGGAGGGAGTGACTCAATAAGGGCCTGTTAGAAGTTTTCTATTTCTGGACCCTAGAAACCTTATGGGGCGGGGGTTGAAAGAAAGGGTTGGAAGCCAGCTCTCCCAATCCCAGAGATCTCCTGCAAAATGGGATAAAGCCGATTAGGGGAGAGTGATGGGGAGGGGAGGGGAGGGGAGGGGAGGGAGGGGAGGGGGGAGGGGTAGGGGAGGGGAGATGGGTAGGGGAGGGGAGAGGTGAGGGAAGGGAGGGGTGAGGGAGGGGAGGGGTGGGGGAGGGGAGGGGCGGGGGAGGGTGATGGGGAGGGATGGCCTCCACCTATGTGGTTTTGGGAACTTGGACCGTTTGTTTTTCCGGTCCTTCCATGTTTCCTGAAACCTTGGAAACAAGGGCCCTTTCTTTGCAGGAGGGAGTAAGTCTTTTGTATTTGCAGGCTTCTTAGTGGCAATGTCAGCCCACACTTGAAGTAAAGGGATCAGATCGGGATATCCTGGTTCCCTTTAACCATAACTATGAACTCTTAGTAATAGGGGATGGGAAAACTAGTCTTGCGTGGGTCAATCAGGGACTCCTTCTGCCCCATCACTTTTAAACAAATTGTAGAGTCTCCAAGCTTTTGGGTTGAAACCACATCCTCTTGGTGAATGCCGAGAGCAGGGGTCCTCAAACTACAACCTGTGGGCCACATGCAGACAGCCGAGGACGTTGATCCTTTCTGCCGGGTGTATGTGCCCCATTTATTTTTTTTTGAACTTCAAATCAAGATGTGCAGTGTGCACATGAATTTGTTCGTAATATTTGTTTTTTTAAACTATAGTCTTTCCTTCAAAAGGCCTGAGGGATAGTGAACTGGCCCCTTGGGTAAACAGTTTAAGGACCCCTGCCCTAAGGTATCCTGGACTTAGGGGTTATTAATCTCCCAGCCCTGAAACATCCCTGAACATTCTACGCGTTGTAGGAGGCACCATGGGAATTTGGACCCCGGGTAATTTACAAGCCTTTACTGCAATTGAACCCAAGAAAATTCAAAATGGCTTAGGCAGTTACTCTATTTTGGTCACTTTTGACTCGTCCTGCACTAGCCCATTATTTCCATTTAACTCTATAACGCGAAGCATGATGTTTTCATAACATTAAAAATGTATATATTAATACATATATATATATTTATAACTATGAAAGTCCACAACAAAAAGAAAATTTTTTCCCAAAATTAAAATTGAAGCGTTATAGGGTTAAAAAGAAGGATGGGTCTTATCAGCGGGTCCAAGAGCTTAGCATCATAAATGAATCAGTGATCCGACTGCACCTAGTAGTGCCCAAACCTGTGCCCTCCTAGGGGAAAATGTGAATGCTTTTATCCCTCTTCCTGTACTTCCAATGAACAAACACACATGTCTGGTAATCCTAAGATTATTTTTGTTTCCTGTGACACTCACCTAATTTCAAGGCCACTGCCACCTCACAAGCTTAGCCTTGTCGTAGTCAAACTGTTCACCTTTTAGACCGTTTGTTTTTCTCAGAAGTTATGGGGTGATTAAAGCTTCTGAACCAAGTGTGCCAGGTCCACGATTACCATCTCCTGGACCACCTCAACCTTATCCATCCTGGATAAAGTTGCCCTCAATGGACAACCCCTCCCAGCAGTGTAGGAAGGGTATGGACCCAAAGCCCCACTTCGCCCGTTTTGCCAGCAGGAAGTAGCTAGAGATGTCGTCGCCCAGTACCCCAAAGATTTGGGTCCATATCTCTTCAGGGGGGCAAATGTTAGGTAGCTATGCTAGGGACTGGGGCATCCGTTATGCATGCCCATAGGGCCAAGATAAGAGCCCAGTTAGGAGAGGCACCCTGTGCATGCTCAGAGGTCCAGATTTCTGGCCATGAAGGGGAGGTCACCTGGGTGGTTCCTGTACCTGGATTGACCAATCTAGGCCATGTAAATTCAATTCAGCCACTGGGGTCGGCCAGACTTGCCCATCACGCCTCCCGAACGCTCATAAAACTCTCTTGAGTGCAGACCAGGCTTCTGCATGATTTCTCTCTCACTCAGGAAGGCTCTTTGGAGGCAGCTGTGCTGCACATGAGTGGCTGGTGGATACTGTTCAGATGCATGGCTTTCTGCTTGCAAGGGTTTTTGTCTCAGCTGACTGTAAGGGAGGAGGTAGTACGTCTGGATCACAGAGTATCCATGTCCACAAACGAGGCTGCTCATTCCAAAGTCCTGGAAGTGCTTTATGAAAACCCTCTGCTTTGCAATGTCACTCCTTGTAGATTAGAGTGGGAGGGGCTGGGACCAAGGTATGCTGCCTCTTACTCCCACTTGCAGGTTTCTGGATGCTGATTGTATCTCTTACAGCATCAGTTAGTGGGCTTGTTGTCTGCCTCAGGCTTTGTTCACGGAGATCCTCCAGCTAGTTGGTGGTGTGTGCGCATGAGCAGAGGCTTCCTGCCAATCCCCCATGAGTAGTAGAGCTCCCATGGTGTGGACTCCATGAAAGCCTTGCCCCAGGCAGCACGCTTACAAAGGAGGGTGGGCCCTGCAGGACAGAGGACCATTCCCCCTGTGGAATGGCCTCAGAGATCCACCTCCCTCTCTGGCCAGCTGCTGGGGCTGTGGGTCCTAAGCATCATGGCTGACTCAGTAATAGACACAGGGTGAGGCGACTCCAGTAGCTGTTTTGACTGGTCTAATCCAGCCTGAGATCATCCTTGCATGAGCCCTCTGCCAAGATTATTTTTGTTTCTTTTATGATCTTTTCATTAGTGGCTCCTACAACACTAACCACAATCCATAAATACATCAGCTGTTTGAAGCACATCTGTACATTAATTGCCCTCCTTATTCACAAAATATCCACTCTCCACCCAAGCCCCTGGCCTCAGCTCCTCATTTTTCCCCCCTCAATGCCCGCCACCCATCCCTCATCAATCCTTGGAAATGTACTAATTCTTTTGCCTTATCTTCACCCACCTTTCTTTTGAGGTCAATGAAGATCCTTGTAATCGGTTCCCACTTTCCATCCTGCCCTTCCTCCACCCTCCCAGTATCTCCACTCATAACACTGGTAAAGGGCCCATCCACTCTGGATTCCCCTTGTTTGAAATTCCTATCGGTACTAGAATACTTTCTCTAGTTTGGCCAGATTAGTATGGTAGAACTGGGATCATGATAGTGGGGCAAGAGAAAGCATTAAGAACTAGAGGAAAGTTGTGTTTCATCTTTGCTGTCTCATACCCTGTATTCTTTAATCTCCACTCTGAGATCCTTCTGTAAGGGGATGTCCAGTGCACTGCAAATAGGTTTTGGGTCTATACCCGGCAGTCCCCTCTCATTCTCCATGATAACATTTTTTTGTTCTCATGATGCCTGTTGCCTTATCCCTTTAAAACTTTGTGATCACACAGGCTGGTATGCTTTCTCCATGTGGGCTCTGTTGCTTCAGAGCCAGATGGCTGTTTCTTTACCCTCAGGCCTTTAAGACCCCACACGCTATATCTTTAGGTAGCTGGACACCATCGGCTTTCTTCACCACATTTGCTTATGCAGCCGCTTTGTGGTCAGTGATTGTGTAGGGAAGGTGAGCATCTTAGAATGCCAATTTAATAGAACAGTGTTATTGCAATGAGGGAGTCCTTGAGCAGAGGCCCTATGTCCATCTGCTACCTTAATACTAAATCTATAAACATATGGACATAGATCTATTTCCCCATGCCCCTTTGTAAATATATGTACATATGTACATGCCTTTATTTAGACGTCTATAACTGGCCCTTGCTTCCCAGCTCACTCTTCTATACCCTTTGATTTTCCTCTTGTGCCCACTGCCATGCTCAGTCTTCTTTTGGGTTTCAGTAATTCCTCTTGGTTACATTACCTTTGATCACGCCCTACCAGGCCTCCTACATCCCCCTCACTACCATTTTCCATCACTTGTTGTACCCTTGTCTCTGGGTTTCTTTACACCACTTCCTTTCCCCCCACCGTGCTCACTCCCATGCCCAATGGAAAGGGCCGGTCACATGTTTACTCCTCCAGATTGTTCATCCAGCCTCTCTTAATTAGACAGACCTGTAAAGGTAATAACATGCACAAAACAAGACTGAGCTAAACCAAGCAGCAAAAAGAAAAAAAACAAAAACAAAAATGAAAACAAAACCCAACCCAAATCCAATGACACTAAAAGAAAACAACACTAACCAGAAAGAAAAGTACAAGGACTGTGTGGTGAACTTTAGGAGTGTTTTCCAGTCCAGTCTGTGGGGGCACCGAACCCTGACCACAAAGTCCACCTTTGGCATTCCCCGGGGACTTTGATGCTCCGTTTTCTTACTCTTCCGCTGCACTCTCTTAGTGTCATGCATCGAAGTGGCAGGATCAGTTCGGGCGCAGTTCCCACACTGTGTGTCCAGTGTTGTCCCCTCTAAGGCTATGGGTCTTTGAGGGACGTTTCTCATCGTGGGGCTGCCCATGTGGTCTTCTCTGTGGATTGGCTTCTCTGATTGGGAACATCATCCTCAAGGTGTATTGGGCCAGGGTGTGCTCCATTCTCCCCTCCTCCCCCTTGTTCTGCCCTGTGTTCTCTGATCAGATATGTCCCTCTCCGTGAGCTGCAGATCCGGTGCCATCCTGTGAAATACAATCTTTTGGTGCTGCAAGGATGTGGGGGGGTGGGTATCAGCTCAGATCTTTTGAGAGTCCAGGAGATATTGACTGCTCGATGGGCACAGTTCTGTGGGGCACCGTGCTCTTGGTCCAGACGCTGGTTGTGAATATGACTTTGTTGTTAACCAGTTGTGTGTCTCTGGGTCAACTCCCGTGTGTTTTTGAGTGAGTTTTCTAATCTGCAAAGTAAATGTACAGGATTATCCAGACTCCCATGTCAGCAAGTTATCGAGAGGGGTTAATCAGAGACTGTTTCATATAGTGTGTACCTGCGCGCCGCATTCTAGACCTGCGATGGCAATTATGAGCTCAGGATAGAGATGGTGTCCAGCAGGTAACATACGTGGCTCCATATTGAAACAGGAAGCCCACTGTGTAGACTTGGTCCTTCCGTTGATGGCCACCGGCCACCTAGTCTTCTCCCGCTATAACTGCTTCACTGGCTCAGCAGCTGAGCCAGAAGCCAGTGATATCATAACCAGGTGGCTAACTGGGCCAAAGGGCTGATAGATATTTGTTATCTTGTTGTCTTGGGAAACCCACCTACCCTCCATGCAAACCTTCTGGTGTGAGTTATCTGTGGAAGGAATCATAGGCTCACAGTAATTCACATCTTTCTTCTTGAAAATGTGCCCATATTCCTTTCTGAACCTGACAAGGTGGCCCCTGTGTCCACCAAGAAATTTACTGCCTGGCCTCCTACTTGGAGAGTTAGCCTGGGCTTTTGGCGGCGAAGTGAAACAGAGCCCTGACCCCTTCATTGAGCTTCTTCAAGCATTATTGTCTCTTGCTTGGGTCTTTCTACGTGCAGATGAGGCCCATCCACTCTAGTGGAGGGTCGTGCACCTCTCCTGGGGTTTTCAAGGCACTGATTTTTCCAGTGTCCTTCTTTCCTGCAGTAGGCACATTGGTCCTTTCCCATGGCTTGGCGGTGCCCAGAGGTTAGTCTCTCCGTGAGTGGGCCATGCTCTCCTTTTCCTGAGTCTCTGGGGTATCTCATGGCAATTACGATTATTTTAGCTAGCTTCTTTGTCTCTGTCGTGCTAGGGTCATCTCTGTTGGTATACACTCAATGAGCCACTTGTACCAAATCGCTAAGATTTTTCCCTTCAAACCCTTCCCACTTCTTTGTCATGTCTGAGGCAGACTGACTGAGTAATAAAGGCAGTACTTATTGCCCTCCTGTTTTCAGTGCCTCCGGGCCGTTAGGGGTATAAAGCCCATAGGCTTCCCTCAGCCACTCTAGAAAGGCAGGCGGACATTCTCTTATAGGAACCTGAAAATTCTCACTGACCTTAGATAAATTCATATGTTTCCTAGCTCTTCTGCAGAGGGTCATGTAAGAGCAATGGTTGATACCTGGTAAAGCCCTCTGGGCCTTGCTAGGAATTGAGATCCCACATTGTTGGTGTAGTGGCCAAAAGAGTTTCTCTCAAGTGGGGAGTGCCCGCTCGCTGACCATCAGGTTCACTGACTGCTTACTGGGCCTCTGTCTGGAAGGGCTACCCTCCTCCGTTGTGAACAGCACCTGGAGAAGTTGTTGGCAAGCATTCCAGGTGGGCTGATGAGTATGGAAGTCATACCAGTACTAGTGTGTGTGGGGGGCTGCTTGTTAGGGGTGGGGGTGAATTTGGGGGGCCGTTGGGAGAGGGAGTGACTCAATAAGGGCCTGTTAGAAGTTTTCTATTTCTGGACCCTAGAAACCTTATGGGGCGGGGGTTGAAAGAAAGGGTTTGAAGCCAGCTCTCCCACTCCCAGAGTTCTCCTGCAAAATGGGATAAAGCCGATTAGGGGAGAGTGATGGGGAGGGGAGTGGAGGGGAGGGGAGGGGAGGGGAGGGGAAGAGGGAGGGGTAGGGGAGGGGAGAGGGGTAGGGGAGGGGAGAGGTGAGGGAAGGGAGGGGTGAGGGAGGGGAGGGGTGAGGGAGGGGAGGGGTGGGGGAGGGGAGGGGCGGGGGAGGGTGATGGGGAGGGATGGCCTCCACCTATGTGGTTTTGGGAACTTGGACCGTTTGTTTTTCCGGTCCTTCCATGTTTCCTGAAACCTTGGAAACAAGGGCCCTTTCTTTGCAGGAGGGAGTAAGTCTTTTGTATTTGCAGGCTTCTTAGTGGCAATGTCAGCCCACACTTGAAGTAAAGGGATCAGATCGGGATATCCTGGTTCCCTTTAACCATAACTATGAACTCTTAGTAATAGGGGATGGGAAAACTAGTCTTGCGTGGGTCAATCAGGGACTCCTTCTGCCCCATCACTTTTAAACAAATTGTAGAGTCTCCAAGCTTTTGGGTTGAAACCACATCCTCTTGGTGAATGCCGAGAGCAGGGGTCCTCAAACTACAACCTGTGGGCCACATGCAGACAGCCGAGGACGTTGATCCTTTCTGCCGGGTGTATGTGCCCCATTTATTTTTTTTTTGAACTTCAAATCAAGATGTGCAGTGTGCACATGAATTTGTTCGTAATATTTGTTTTTTTAAACTATAGTCTTTCCTTCAAAAGGCCTGAGGGATAGTGAACTGGCCCCTTGGGTAAACAGTTTAAGGACCAATGCCCTAAGGTATCCTGGACTTAGGGGTTATTAATCTCCCAGCCCTGAAACATCCCTGAACATTCTACGCGTTGTAGGAGGCACCATGGGAATTTGGACCCCGGGTAATTTACAAGCCTTTACTCCAATTGAACCCAAGAAAATTCAAAATGGCTTAGGCAGTTACTCTATTTTGGTCACTTTTGACTCGTCCTGCACTAGCCCATTATTTCCATTTAACTCTATAACGCGAAGCATGATGTTTTCATAACATTAAAAATGTATATATTAATACATATATATATATTTATAACTATGAAAGTCCACAACAAAAAGAAAATTTTTTCCCAAAATTAAAATTGAAGCGTTATAGGGTTAAAAAGAAGGATGGGTCTTATCAGCGGGTCCAAGAGCTTAGCATCATAAATGAATCAGTGATCCGACTGCACCTAGTAGTGCCCAAACCTGTGCCCTCCTAGGGGAAAATGTGAATGCTTTTATCCCTCTTCCTGTACTTCCAATGAACAAACACACATGTCTGGTAATCCTAAGATTATTTTTGTTTCCTGTGACACTCACCTAATTTCAAGGCCACTGCCACCTCACAAGCTTAGCCTTGTCGTAGTCAAACTGTTCACCTTTTAGACCGTTTGTTTTTCTCAGAAGTTATGGGGTGATTAAAGCTTCTGAACCAAGTGTGCCAGGTCCACGATTACCATCTCCTGGACCACCTCAACCTTATCCATCCTGGATAAAGTTGCCCTCAATGGACAACCCCTCCCAGCAGTGTAGGAAGGGTATGGACCCAAAGCCCCACTTCGCCCGTTTTGCCAGCAGGAAGTAGCTAGAGATGTCGTCGCCCAGTACCCCAAAGATTTGGGTCCATATCTCTTCAGGGGGGCAAATGTTAGGTAGCTATGCTAGGGACTGGGGCATCCGTTATGCATGCCCATAGGGCCAAGATAAGAGCCCAGTTAGGAGAGGCACCCTGTGCATGCTCAGAGGTCCAGATTTCTGGCCATGAAGGGGAGGTCACCTGGGTGGTTCCTGTACCTGGATTGACCAATCTAGGCCATGTAAATTCAATTCAGCCACTGGGGTCGGCCAGACTTGCCCATCACGCCTCCCTAACGCTCATAAAACTCTCTTGAGTGCAGACCAGGCTTCTGCATGATTTCTCTCTCACTCAGGAAGGCTCTTTGGAGGCAGCTGTGCTGCACATGAGTGGCTGGTGGATACTGTTCAGATGCATGGCTTTCTGCTTGCAAGGGTTTTTGTCTCAGCTGACTGTAAGGGAGGAGGTAGTACGTCTGGATCACAGAGTATCCATGTCCACAAACGAGGCTGCTCATTCCACAGTCCTGGAAGTGCTTTATGAAAACCCTCTGCTTTGCAATGTCACTCCTTGTAGATTAGAGTGGGAGGGGCTGGGACCAAGGTATGCTGCCTCTTACTCCCACTTGCAGGTTTCTGGATGCTGATTGTATCTCTTACAGCATCAGTTAGTGGGCTTGTTGTCTGCCTCAGGCTTTGTTCACGGAGATCCTCCAGCTAGTTGGTGGTGTGTGCGCATGAGCAGAGGCTTCCTGCCAATCCCCCATGAGTAGTAGAGCTCCCATGGTGTGGACTCCATGAAAGCCTTGCCCCAGGCAGCACGCTTACAAAGGAGGGTGGGCCCTGCAGGACAGAGGACCATTCCCCCTGTGGAATGGCCTCAGAGATCCACCTCCCTCTCTGGCCAGCTGCTGGGGCTGTGGGTCCTAAGCATCATGGCTGACTCAGTAATAGACACAGGGTGAGGCGACTCCAGTAGCTGTTTTGACTGGTCTAATCCAGCCTGAGATCATCCTTGCATGAGCCCTCTGCCAAGATTATTTTTGTTTCTTTTATGATCTTTTCATTAGTGGCTCCTACAACACTAACCACAATCCATAAATACATCAGCTGTTTGAAGCACATCTGTACATTAATTGCCCTCCTTATTCACAAAATATCCACTCTCCACCCAAGCCCCTGGCCTCAGCTCCTCATTTTTCCCCCCTCAATGCCCGCCACCCATCCCTCATCAATCCTTGGAAATGTACTAATTCTTTTGCCTTATCTTCACCCACCTTTCTTTTGAGGTCAATGAAGATCCTTGTAATCGGTTCCCACTTTCCATCCTGCCCTTCCTCCACCCTCCCAGTATCTCCACTCATAACACTGGTAAAGGGCCCATCCACTCTGGATTCCCCTTGTTTGAAATTCCTATCGGTACTAGAATACTTTCTCTAGTTTGGCCAGATTAGTATGGTAGAACTGGGATCATGATAGTGGGGCAAGAGAAAGCATTAAGAACTAGAGGAAAGTTGTGTTTCATCTTTGCTGTCTCATACCCTGTATTCTTTAATCTCCACTCTGAGATCCTTCTGTAAGGGGATGTCCAGTGCACTGCAAATAGGTTTTGGGCCTAAACCCGGCAGTCCCCTCTCATTCTCCTTGATAAGATTTTTTTGTTCTCATGATGCCTGTTGCCTTATCCCTTTAAAACTTTGTGATCACACAGGCTGGTATGCTTTCTCCATGTGGGCTCTGTTGCTTCAGAGCCAGATGGCTGTTTCTTTGCCCTCAGGCCTTTAAGACCCCACACGCTATATCTTTAGGTAGCTGGACACCATCGGCTTTCTTCACCACATTTGCTTATGCAGCCGCTTTGTGGTCAGTGATTGTGTAGGGAAGGTGAGCATCTTAGAATGCCAATTTAATAGAACAGTGTTATTGCAATGAGGGAGTCCTTGAGCGGAGGCCCTATGTCCATCTGCTACCTTAATACTAAATCTATAAACATATGGACATAGATCTATTTCCCCATGCCCCTTTGTAAATATATGTACATATGTACATGCCTTTATTTAGATGTCTATAACTGGCCCTTGCTTCCCAGCTCACTCTTCTATACCCTTTGATTTTCCTCTTGTGCCCACTGCCATGCTCAGTCTTCCTTTGGGTTTCAGTAATTCCTCTTGGTTACATTACCTTTGATCACGCCCTACCAGGCCTCCTACATCCCCCTCACTACCATTTTCCATCACTTGTTGTACCCTTGTCTCTGGGTTTCTTTACACCACTTCCTTTCCCCCCACCGTGCTCACTTCCATACCCAATGGAAAGGGCCGGTCACATGTTTACTCCTCCAGATTGTTCATCCAGCCTCTCTTAATTAGACAGACCTGTAAAGGTAATAACATGCACAAAACAAGACTGAGCTAAACCAAGCAGCAAAAAGAAAAAAAAACAAACAAAAATGAAAACAAAACCCAACCCAAATCCAATGACACTAAAAGAAAACAACACTAACCAGAAAGAAAAGTACAAGGACTGTGTGGTGAACTTTAGGAGTGTTTTCCAGTCCAGTCTGTGGGGGCACCGAACCCTGACCACAAAGTCCACCTTTGGCATTCCCCGGGGACTTTGATGCTCCGTTTTCTTACTCTTCCGCTGCACTCTCTTAGTGTCATGCATCGAAGTGGCAGGATCAGTTCGGGCGCAGTTCCCACACTGTGTGTCCAGTGTTGTCCCCTCTAAGGCTATGGGTCTTTGAGGGACGTTTCTCATCGTGGGGCTGCCCATGTGGTCTTCTCTGTGGATTGGCTTCTCTGATTGGGAACATCACCCTCAAGGTGTATTGGGCCAGGGTGTGCTCCATTCTCCCCTCCTCCCCCTTGTTCTGCCCTGTGTTCTCTGATCAGATATGTCCCTCTCCGTGAGCTGCAGATCCGGTGCCATCCTGTGAAATACAATCTTTTGGTGCTGCAAGGATGTGGGGGGGTGGGTATCAGCTCAGATCTTTTGAGAGTCCAGGAGATATTGACTGCTCGATGGGCACAGTTCTGTGGGGCACCGTGCTCTTGGTCCAGACGCTGGTTGTGAATATGACTTTGTTGTTAACCAGTTGTGTGTCTCTGGGTCAACTCCCGTGTGTTTTTGAGTAAGTTTTCTAATCTGCAAAGTAAATGTACAGGATTATCCAGACTCCCATGTCAGCAAGTTATCGAGAGGGGTTAATCAGAGACTGTTTCATATAGTGTGTACCTGCGCGCCGCATTCTAGACCTGCGATGGCAATTATGAGCTCAGGATAGAGATGGTGTCCAGCAGGTAACATACGTGGCTCCATATTGAAACAGGAAGCCCACTGTGGAGATTTGGTCCTTCCGTTGATGGCCACCGGCCACCTAGTCTTCTCCTGCTATAACTGCTTCACTGGCTCAGCAGCTGAGCCAGAAGCCAGTGATATCATAACCAGGTGGCTAACTGGGCCAAAGGGCTGATAGATATTTGTTATCTTGTTGTCTTGGGAAACCCACCTACCCTCCATGCAAACCTTCTGGTGTGAGTTATCTGTGGAAGGAATCATAGGCTCACAGTAATTCACATCTTTCTTCTTGAAAATGTGCCCATATTCCTTTCTGAACCTGACAAGGTGGCCCCTGTGTCCACCAAGAAATTTACTGCCTGGCCTCCTACTTGGAGAGTTAGCCTGGGCTTTTGGCGGCGAAGTGAAACAGAGCCCTGACCCCTTCATTGAGCTTCTTCAAGCATTATTGTCTCTTGCTTGGGTTTTTCTACGTGCAGATGAGGCCCATCCACTCTAGTGGAGGGTCGTGCACCTCTCCTGGGGTTTTCAAGGCACTGATTTTTCCAGTGTCCTTCTTTCCTGCAGTAGGGACATTGGTCCTTCCCCATGGCTTGGCAGTGCCCACAGGTTAGTCTCTCCGTGAGTGGGCCATGCTCTCCTTTTCCTGAGTCTCTGGGGTATCTCATGGCAATTATGATTATTTTAGCTAGCTTCTTTGTCTCTGTCGTGCTAGGGTCATCTCTGTTGGTATACACTCAATGAGCCACTTGTACCAAATCGCTAAGATTTTTCCCTTCAAACCCTTCCCATTTCTTTGTCATGTCTGAGGCAGACTGACTGAGTAATAAAGGCAGTACTTATTGCCCTCCTGTTTTCAGTGCCTCCGAGCCGTTAGGGGTATAAAGCCCGTAGGCTTCCCTCAGCCACTCTAGAAAGGCAGGCGGACATTCTCTTATAGGAACCTGAAAATTCTCACTGACCTTAGATAAATTCATATGTTTCCTAGCTCTTCTGCAGAGGGTCATGTAAGAGCAATGGTTGATACCTGGTAAAGCCCTCTGGGCCTTGCTAGGAATTGAGATCCCACATTGTTGGTGTAGTGGCCAAAAGAGTTTCTCTCAAGTGGGGAGTGCCCACTCGCTGACCATCAGGTTCACTGACTGCTTACTGGGCCTCTGTCTGGAAGGGCTACCCTTCCTCCGTTGTGAACACCACCTGGAGAAGTTGCTGGCCATCAGTCCAGGTGGGCTGATGAGTATGGAAGAAATACCAGAACTAGTGTGTGTGGTGGGCTGCTGGTTGGTGGTAGGGGTGAGTTTGGGGGGCCGGTGGGGGAGAGAGTGACTCAATTAGGGCCTGTTAGAAGTTTTCTATTTCTGGCCCTTAGAAACCTTATAGGGCGGGGGTGGATCCAAAGGGTCTGAAGCCAGCTCTCCCTCTCCCAGAGTTCTTGTGCAAAATGAGATAAAGCTGATTAGGGGAGAGAGATCGGAAGGGGAGGGGAGGGAAAGGAAGGGAGAAGAGGGGGTGGGGGAGGTGGGCGTGGAGGGATGGCCTCCACATATGTGGTTTTGGGAACTTGGACCGTTTGTTTTTCCGGTCCTGCCATGTTTCCTGAAACCTTGGAAACAAGGACCCTTTCTTTGAGGGATGGAGTAAGTCTTATATTTGCAGGCTTCTTCGTGGCAATGTCAGCCCACACTTGAATTAAAAGAATCAGATCGGGATGTCCTGGTTCCCCTTAACCATAACTATGAACTCTTAGTAATAGGGGATGGGAAAACTAGTCTTGCATGGGTCAATCAGGGACTCCTTCTGCCCCATCACTTTTAAACAAATTGTAGAGTCTCCAAGCTTTTGGGTTGAAACCACATCCTCTTGGTGAATGCCTATAGCAGGGGACCTAAAACTACAACCTGTGGGCCACATGCAGACAGCCGAGGACATTGATCCTTTCTGCCGTTTGTATGTGCCCCATTTATTTTTGAGCTTCAAATCAAGATGTGCAGTGTGCACATGAATTTGTTCGTAATTTTTTTTTAACCTATAGTCTGTCCCTCCAATGGCCTGAGGGACAGTGAACTGGCCCCCTGTGTAAACAGTTTCAGGACCCCTGCCTTAAGGTATCCTGGACTTAGGGGTTACTAATCTCCCAGCCCTGAAACATCCCTGAACATTCTACCCGTTGTAGGAGGCACCATGGGAATTTGGACCCTGGGTAATTTACAAGCCTTTACTCCAATTGAACCCAAGAAAATTCAAAATGACTTAGGCAGTTACTCTATTTTGGTCACTTTGGACTCTTCCTGTACTAGCCCATTATTTCCATTTAACTCTATAACGTGGAGCATGATGTTTTCATAACATATAAAAATGTATATATTCATATATATATATTTATAACTATGAATGTCCACAACAAAAATAAAATAATATTTTCCCCAAATTAAAATTGAAGTGTTATTGGGTTAAAAAGGAAGATTGGTCTTATAAGCGAGTCAAAGACCTTAGCATCATAAATGAATCAGTGATCCCACTGCACCTAGTAGTGCCCAAACCTGTGCCCATCTAGGGGAAAGTGTGAATGCTTTTATCCCTCTTCCTATACTTCCAATGAACAAACACACATGTCTGGTAATTCTAAGATTTTTTTTGTTTCCTGTGACACTCACCTAATTTCAAGGCCACTGCCACCTCAGAAGCTTAGCCTTGTCGTAGTCAAACTGTTCACCTTTTCTACCGTTTGTTTTTCCCAGAAGTTATCGGGTGACTAAAACTTCTGAACCAAGTGTGCCAGGTCCACGACTACCACCTCCTGGACTACCTCAACCTTATCCATCCTGGATAAAGTTGCCCTCAATGGACAAACCCTCCCTGCATTGTAGGAAGGGTATGGACCCAAAGCCCCACCTCGCCGGTTTTTCCAGCAGGAAGTAGCTAGAGATGTTGTTGCCCAGTAGCCCAAAGATTTGGATCCATATCTCTTCAGGGGGCAAATGTTAGGTAGCTATCCTAGGGACTGGGGCATCCGTTATGCATGCCCATAGGGCCAAGATAAGAGCCCAGTTAGGAGAGGCACCCTGTGCATGCTCAGAGGTCCAGGTTTCTGGCCATGAAGGGGAGGTACACCTGGGTGGGTCCTGTACCTGGATTGACCAACCAAGGCCATGTAAATTCAATTCAGCCACTGGGGTTGGCCAGAATTGCCCACCATGCCTCACTAACGCTCATAAAACTCACTTGAGTGACAGACCAGGCTTCTGCTTGATTTCTCTCTCACTCGGGAAGGCTCTTAGGAGGCAGCAGGGCTGCACATGAGTGGCTGGTAGATACTGTTCAGATGCATGTCTTTCTGCTTGCAAACGTTTTTGTCTCAGCTGCCTGGAAGGGAGGAGGTAGTACGTCTGGATCACAGAGTATCCATGTCCACAAATGTGGCTGCTCATTCGACAGTCCTGGCAGTGCTTTATGAAAACCCTCTGCTTTGCAATGTCACTCCTTGTAGATTAGAGTGGGAGGCGCTGGGACCAACGTATGCTGCCTCTTACTCCCTGTTGCAGGTTTCTGGATGCTGATTGTATCTCTTACAGCATCAGTTAGTGGGCTTGCTGTCTGCCTCAGGCTTTGTTCACGGAGATCCTCCAGCTAGTTGGTGGTGTGTGCGCATGAGCAGAGGCTTCCTGCCAATCCCCCATGAGTAGTAGAGCTCCCATGTTGTGGACTCCATGAAATCCGTGCCCCAGACAGCACGCTTACAAAGGAGGGTGGGCCCTGCAGGACAGATGACCATTCCCCCTGTGGAATCGCCTCAGAGACCCAGGTCCTTCACTGGCCAGCTGCTGGGGCTGTGGACCCTAAGCTTCATGCCTGACTCAGGAATAGACACAGGGTGAGGAGACTCCAGTAGCTGTTTTGTCTGGTCTAATCCAGCCTGAGGTCATCCTTGCATGAGCCCTCTGCCAAGATTATTTTTGTTTCTTGTATGATATTTTCATTAGTGGCTCCTACAAAACTAACCACAATCCATATATACAACAGCTGTTTGAAGCACATCTGTACATTAATTGCCCTCATTATTCTCAAAATCTCCACCCTCCACCCAAGCCCCTGACCCCAGCTCCTCATTTTTCCCCCCTCAATGCCCGCCACCCATCCCTCATCAATCCTTGGAAATGTACTAATTCTTTTGTCATATCTTCACCCACCTTTCTTTTGAGGTCAATGAAGATCCTTGTAATCGATTCCCACTTTCCATCTTGGCATTCCTTCACCCTCCCAGTATCTCCACTCATAACACTGGTCCTAAAGGGCCCATCCACCCTGGATTCCCCGTGTTTGAAATTCCTATCTGTACTAGAATACCTTCTCTAGTTTGGCCAGATTAGTATGGTAGAACTGGGATCATGATAGTGGGGCAAGAGGAAGCATTAAGAAATAGAGGAAAGTTGTGTTTCATCTTTGCTGTCTCATACCCTGTATTCTTTAATCTTCTCTCTGAGCTCCTTTTGTAAGCGGATGTCCAGTGCACTGCAAATACGTTTTGGGTCTATACCCGGCAGTCCCCTCTCATTCTCCATGATAAGATTTTTTTGTTCTCATGATGCCTGTTGCCTTATCCCTTTGAAACTTTGTGATCACCCAGGCTGGTATGCTTCCTCCTTATGGGCTCTGTTGCTTCTGAGCCAGATGACTGCTTCTTTACTTTCAAGCCTTTAAGACCCCACACGCTATATCTTTGGTAGCTGGACACCATCGGCTTTCTTCACCACAATTGCTTATGCAGCCGCTTTGTGGTCAGTGATCGTGTAGGGAAGGTGAGCATCGTAGAATGCCAATTTAATAGAACAGTGTTCTTGCAATGAGGGAGTCCTTGAGCGGAATCCCTATGTCCATCTGCTACCTTAATACTAAATCTATAAACATATGTTCATAGATCCATTTCCCTATGCCCCTTTGTAAATATATGTACATATGTACATGCCTTTATTTAGACGTCTATAACTGGCCCTTGCTTCCCAGCTCACTCTTCTATACCGTTTGATTTTCCTCTTGTGCCCACTGCCATGCTCAATCTGCCTTTGGGTTTCAGTAATTACTCTTTGTTACATTACCCTTGATCACGCCCTTCCAGGCCTCCTACATCTCCCTCACCACCGATTTCCATCACTTGTTGTTCCCTTGTCTCTGGGTTTCTTGACACCACTTCCTTTCCCCCCACCGTCCTCACTCCCATGCCCAATGGAAAGGGCCGGTCACATGTTTACTCCTCCAGATTGTTCATCCAGCCTCTCTTAATTAGACAGACCTGTAAAGGTAATAACATGCACAAAACAAGACTGAGCAAAACCAAGCAGCAAAAAGAAAAAAAACAAACAAAAATGAAAACAAAACCCAACCCAAATCCAATGACACTAAAAGAAAACAACATTAACCAAGAAAGAAAAGTACAAGGACTGTGTTGTGAAATTTAGGGGTGTTTTCCAGTCCAGTCTGTTGGGGCACAGAGCCCTGAACACAAAGTCCACCTTTGGCATTCCTTGAGGACTTTGATGCTCCGTTTTCTTACTCTTCCGCTGCACTCTCTTAGTGTCATGCCTTGATGTGGCAGGATCAGTTCGGGCGCAGTTCCCACACTGTGTCTCCAGTGTTGTCCACTCTAGGGCTATGGGTCTTTGAGGGACGTTTCTCATCGTGGGGCTGCCCATGTGGTCTTCTCTGTGGACTGGCTTCTCTGATTGGGAACATCATCCTCAAGGTGTAGAGGGCCAGGATGTGCTCCGCTCTCCCCTCCTCCCCCTTGTTCAGCCCTGTGTTCTCTGATCAGATATGTCCTTCTTCGCGAGCTGCAGATCCGGTGCCATCCTGTGAAATACAATCTTTGGGGGCTGCAAGGATGTGGGTGGGTGGGTGTCAGCTCAGATCTTTTGGGAGTCCAGGAGATATTGAATGCTCGATGGGCACAGTTCTGTGGGGCGCCGTGCTCTTGGACCCGACGCTGCTTTTGAATATGACTTTGTTGTTAGCCAGTTGTGTGTCTCTGGGTCAACTCCCGTGTGTTTTTGAGTGAGTTTTCTCATCTGGAAAGTAAATGTATTGGATTATCCAGACTCCCATGTCAGCAAGTTATCGAGAGGGCTTAATCAGAGACTGTTTCATATAGTGTGTACCTGCGAGCTGCATTCTAGACCTGGGGTGGCAATTCTGAGCTCAGAATAGAGATGGTGTCCAGCAGGTGACAGACTTGGCTCCATATTGAAACAGGAAGCCCACTGTGGAGATTTGGTCCTTCCGTCGATGGCCACTGGCCACCTAGCCTTCTCCTGCTATAACTGCTTCACTGGCTCAGCAGCTGAGCCAGGAGCCAGTGCCATCATAACCAGGTGGCTAACTGGTACAATTGCCAGATAGATATTTGTTATCTTTTTGTCTTGGGAAGCCCACCTAACCTCCATGCAAACTTTCTGGTGTGAGTTATCTGTGAAAGGAATCATAGGCTCACAATAATTCACATCTTTCTTCTTGAAAATGTGCCCGTATTCCTTTCTGAACCTGAGAAGGTGGCCGCTGTGTCCACCAAGAAATTTACTGCCTGGCCTTCTACATGGAGAGTTAGCCTGGGCTTTTGGCGGCGAAGGGAAACAGTGCCGTGACCACTTCATTTAGCTTCTTCAAGCATTATTGACTCTTGCTTGGGTCTTTCTAGGTGCAGATGAGGCCCGTCCACTCTAGTTTAGGGTCGTGCACCTCTCCTGGGGTTTTCAAGGCACTGATTTTTCCAGTGTCCTTCTTTCCTGCAATAGGCACATTGATCCTTCCCCATGGCTTGCCAGTGCCCACAGGTTAGTCTCTCCGTGAGTGGGCCATGCTCTCCTTTTCCTGAGTCTCTGGGGTCTCTCATGGCACTTACCAGTATTTTAGCTAGTTTATTTGTCTCTGTCGTGCTAGGGTCATCTCTGTTGTTATACACTCAATGAGCCACTTGTACCAAATCACTAAGATTTTTCCCTTCAAACTCTTCCCACCTCTTTATCATGTCTGAGGCAGACTGACTGAGTCATAAAGGCAATACTTATTGCCCTCCTGTTCTCGGGGGCTCTGGGCCGTTAGCGGTATAACGCCCTTAGGCTTCAATCAGCCACTCTGGAAAGGCAGGCGTACATTCTCATGTAAGAAACTGAAAATTCTCACTGACCTTCGATAAATTCATAGGTTTCCTAGCTCTTCCGCAGAGGGTCATGTAAGATCAACGGGTGATACCTGGTAAAGCCCTCTGGGCCTTGCTAGGAATTGAGATTCCATATTGTTCGTGTAGTGGCTAAAAGAGATTTTCTAATGTGGGGAGTGCCCGCTCGCTGACCATCAGGTTTACTGACTGCTTACTGGGCCTTTGTCTGGAAGGGCTACCCTTCCTCGGTTGTGAACAGCACCTGGAGAATTTGCTGGCAATCATTTCAGGTGGGCTGATGAGTATGGAAGACATACCAGTACTAGTGTGTGGGTGTGGCTGCTGTTTGGGGGTGGATGTGAATTTGGGGGGCCGGTGGGCAGGGAGTGACTCAATAAGGGCCTGTTAGAAGTTTTTTATTTCTGGCCCCTAGAAACCTTATAGGGCGGGGGTGAAACCAAGGGGTCTGAAGCCAGCTCTCCCACTCCCAGAGTTCTCCTGCAAAATGAAATAAAGCCGATTAGGTGAGAGAAATCAGGAGGGCAGGGGTGGGAAAGGGAGTGGGAGGGGGAGGGGATGGGGGACGAATGGCCTCCATCTATGTGGTTTTGGGAACTTGGACCGTTTGTTTTTCCGGTCCTGCCATGTTTCCTGAAACCTTGGAAACAAGGACCCTTTCTTTGAGGGAGGGAGTAAGTCTTTTATATTTGTAGGATTCTTAGTGGCAATGTCAGCCCACACTTGAATTAAAGGGATCAGATCGGGGTGTCCTGGTTCCCCATAACCATAACTATGAACTCTTAGTAATAGGGGATGGGAAAATTAGTCTTGCGTGGGTCAATCAGGGACTCCTTCTGCCCCGTCACTTTTAAACAAATTGTAGAGTCTCCAAGCTTTTGGGTTGAAACCACATCCTCTTGGTGAACGCTTAGAGCAGGGGTCCTCAAACTACAACCTGTGGGACACATACAGACAGTCGAGGATATTGATCCTTTCTGCCGGGTGTATGTGCCCCCTTTATTTTTTTTGAACTGCAAAACAAGATGTGCAGTATGCACATAAATTTGTAGGTAATTTTTGTTTTTTTTTAAACTATAGTCTGTCCCTCCAATGGCCTGAGGGACAGAGAACTGGCCCCCTGAGTAAACAGTTTCAGGACCCCTGCCCTAAGGTATCCTGGACTTAGCGATTACTAATCTCCCAGCACTGAAACATCCGTGAACATTCTACCCGTTTTGGGAGGCACCATGAGAATTTGGACCCCGGGTAATTTACAAGCCTTACTGCAATTGAACCCAAGAAAATTCAAAATTACTTAGGCAGTTCCTCTATTTTGGTCACTTTTGACTCCTCCTGTACTAGCCCATTATTTCCATTTAACTCTATAACACGGAGCATGATGTTTTCATAACATTTAAAATATATATATTAATACATATATATATATATTTATAACTATGAAAGTCCACATAAAAGAAAATAATTATTTCACAAAATTAAAATTGAAGCTTTATAGGGTAAAAAGAAGGATGGGTCTTATCAGCGGTTCCAAGACCTTAGCGTCATAAATGAATCAGTGTTCCCACTGCACCTAGTAGTGCCCAAACCTGTGCCCTCCTAGGGGAAAGTGTGAATGATTTTATCCCTCTTCCTGTACTTCCAATGAACAAACACACATGTCTGGTAATCCTAAGATTTTTTTTTGTTTCCTGTGACACTCACCTAAAATCAAGGTCACTGCTATCACACAAGCTTAGCCTTCTCGGAGTCAAACTGTTCACCTTTTAGACCGTTTGTTTTTCCCAGAAGTTATCGGGTGACCAAAGCTTCTGAAACAAGTGTGTCAGGTTGACGACTACCACCTCCTTGACCACCTCAACCTTATCCATCCAGGATAAAGTTGCCCTCAATGGACAACCCCTCCCAGCAGTGTAGGAAGGGTATGGAACCAAAGCCCCACTTCGCCCCTTTTGCCAGAAGGAAGTAACTAGAGATGTCGTCGCCCAGTACCCCAAAGATTTGGGTCCATATCTCTTCAGGGGGGCAAAGGTTAGGTAGCTCTCCTAGTGACTGGGGCATCCGTTATGCATGCCCATAGGGCCAAGATAAGAGCCCAGTTAGGAGAGGCACCCTGTGCATGCTCAGAGGTCCAGGTTTCTGGCCATGAAGGGGAGGTACACCTGGGTGGGCCCTGTACCTGGATTGACTAACCTAGGCCATGTAAATTCAATTCAGCCAATGGGGTCGGCCAGACTTGCCCACCACGCCTCCCTAACGCTCATAAAACTCACTTGAGTGACAGACCAGGCTTCTTCGTGATTTCTCTCTCACTCAGGAAGGCTCTTTGGAGGCAGCAGGGCTGCACATGAGTGGCTGGTGGATACTGTTCAGATGCATGGCTTCCTGCTTGCAAGGGTTTTTGTCTCAGCTGACTGGAAGGGAGGAGGTAGTACGTCTGGATCACAGAGTATCCATGTCCACAAATGAGGCTGCTCATTCCACAGACCTGGCAGTGCTTTATGAAAACCCTCTGCTTTGCAATGTCACTCCTTGTAGATTAGAGTGGGAGGGGCTGGGACCAAGGTATGCTGCCTCTTACTCCCACTTGCAGGTTTCTGGATGCTGATTGTTTCTCTTACAGCATCAGTTAGTGGGCTTGTTGTCTGCCTCAAACTTTGTTCACGGAGATCCTCCAGCTAGTTGGTGGTGTGTGCGCATGAGCAGAGGCTTCCTGCCAATCCCCCATGAATAGTAGAGCTCCCATGGTGTGGACTCCATGAAAGCCGTGCCCCAGACAGCACGCTTACAAAGGAGGGTGGGTCCTGCAGGATGGAGGACCATTCCCCCTGTGGAATGGCCTCAGAGACCCACGTCCCTCACTGGCCAGCTGCTGGGGCTGTGGGCCCTAAGCTTCATGCCTAACTCAGGAATAGACACAGGGTGAGGCGACTCCAGTAGCTGTTTTGACTGGTCTAATCCAGACTGAGATCATCCTTGCATGAGCCCTCTGCCCAGATTATTTTTGTTTCTTTTATGATCTTCTTATTATGGGCTCCTACAACACTACCCAGAAAACATATATACATCACCTGTTTGAAGCACATCTGACCATTAATTGCCCATATTATTCTCAAAATATCCACTCTCAACCCAAGCTCCTGGCCTCAGCTCCTCATTTTCCCCCCATCAATGCCCGCCACCCATCCCTCATCAATCCTTGGAAATGTACTAATTCTTTTGTCATATCTTCACCCACCTTTCTTTTGAGGTCAATGAAGATCCTTGTAATCAGTTCCCACTTTCCATCCTGCCCTTCCTCCACCCTCCCAGTATCTCCACTCATAACACTGGTCCTAAAGGGCCCAACCACCCTGGATTCCCCGTGTTTGAAATTCCTATCGGTACTAGAATACCTTCTCTAATTTGGCCAGATTAGTATGGTAGAACTGGGATCATGACAGTGGGGCAAGAGGAAGCATTAAGTACTAGAGGAAAGTTGTGTTTCATTTTTGCTGTCTCATACCCTGTATTCCTTAATCTCCTCTCTGAGCTCCTTCTGTAAGGGGATGTCCAGTGCACTGCAAATAGGTTTTGGGTATAAACCCGGCAATCCCCTCTCATTTTCCATGATAAGATTTTTTTGTTCTCATGATGCCTGTTGCCTTATCCCTTTGAAACTTTGTGATCACACAGGCTGGTATGCTTCCTCCATGTGGGCTCTGTTGTTTCTGAGCTAGATGGCCGCTTCTTTACCTTCAAGCCTTTAAGACCCCACACGCTATATCTTTTCGTAGCTGGACACCATCGGCTTTCTTCACCCCATTTTCTTATGCAACCGTTTGTGGTCAGTGATCGTGTAGGGAAGGTGAGCATCGTAGAATGCCTATTTTATAAAACAGTGTTCTTGCAATGAGGGATTCATTGAGCGGAGGCCCTATGTCCATCTGCTACCTTAATACTAAATCTATAAACATATGGACATAGATCTATTTCCCCATGCCCCTTTGTTAATATATGGAAATATGTACATGCCTTTATTTAGACGTTTATAACTGGCCCTTGAATCACAGCTCACTCTTCTATACCCTTTGATTTTCCTCTTGTGCCCACTGCCATGCTCAGACTTCCTTTTTGTTTCAGTAATTCCTCTTGGTTACATTATCCTTGATCACGCCCTACCAGGCCTCCTACATCCCCCTCACCACCGATTTCCATCACTTGTTGTTCCCCTGTCTCTGGGTTTCTTGACACCACTTCCTTTCCCCCCACCGTGCTCACTCCCATGCCCCATAGAAAGGGCCGGTCACATGTTTACTCCTCCAGATTGTTCATCCAGCCTCTCTTAATTAGACAGACTTATAAAGGTAATAACATGCAGAAAACAAGCCTGAGCAAAACCAAGCTGCAAAAAGAAAACAAACAAACAAAAATGAAAACAAAACCCAACCCAAATCCAATGACACTAAAAGAAAACAACACTAACCAAGAAAGAAAAGTACAAGGACTGTGTGGTGAAGTTTAGGGGTGTTTTCCAGTCCAGTCTGTTGGGGCACCGAGCCCTGACCACAAAGTCCACCTTTGGCATTCCCCGGGGACTTTGATGCTCCGTTTTCTTTCTCTTCTGCTGCACTCTCTTAGTGTCATGCCTCCATGTGGCAGGATCAGTTCGGGCACAGTTCCCACAGTGTGTGTCCAGTGTTGTCCCCTCTAGGGCTATGGGTCTTTGAGGGACGTTTCTCATCGTGGGGCTGCCCATGTGGTCTTCTCTGTGGACTGGCTTCTCTGATTGGGAACATCATCCTCAAGGTGTATTGAGCCAGGATGTGCTCCATTCTCCCCTCCTCCCCCTTGTTCTGCCTTGTGTTCTCTGATCAGATATGTCCCCCTCCGCGAGCTGCAGATCCGGTGCCATCCTGTGAAATACAGTCTTTGGAGGCTGCAAGGATGTGGGGGGGGGGTGGGTATCAGCTCAGATCTTTTGAGAGTCCAGGAGATATTGACTGCTCGATGGGCAGAGTTCTCTTGGGCACCGTGCTCTTGGTCCAGATGCTGGTTGTGAATATGACTTTGTTGTTAACCAGTTGTGTGTCTCTGGGTCTACTCCTGTGTGTTTTTGAGTGAGTTTTCTCACCTGGAAAGTAAATGTACCGGATTATCCAGACTCCCATGTCAGCAAGTTATCGAGAGGGGTTAATCAGAGACTGTTTCATATAGTGTGTACCTGCGAGCTGCATTTTAGACCTCGTATGGTAATTATGAGCTCAGGATAGAGATGGTGTCCAGCAGGTAACATACGTGGCTCCATATTGAAACAGGAAGCCCACTGTGGAGATTTGGTCCTTCCGTTGATGGCCATCGGCCACCTAGTCTTCTCCTGCTATAACTGCTTCACTGGCTCAGCAGCTGAGCCAGGAGCCAGTGCCATCATAACCAGGTGGCTAGCGGGGACAAAGGGCAGATAGATATTTGTTATCTTGTTGTCTTGGGAAGCCCACCTACCTTCCATGCAAACCTTCTGGTGTGAGTTATCTGTGGAAGGAATCATAGGCTCACAATAATTCACATCTTTCTTTTTGAAAATGTGCCCGCCTTTCTTTCTGAACCTGAGAAGGTGGACCCTGTGTCCACCAAGAAATTTACTGGCTGGCCTCCTACATGGAGAGTTAGCCTGGGCTCTTGGCGGCGAAGTGAAACAGAGCCCTGACCCCTTCATTCAGCTTCTTCAAGCATTATTGTCTCCTGCTTGGGTCTTTGTTGGTGCAGATGAGGCCCGTCCACTCTAGTGGAGGGTCGTGCACCTCTCCTGGGATTTTCAAGGCACTGATTATTCCAGTGTCCTTCTTTCCTGCAGTAGGCACATTGATCCTTCCCCATGGCTTGGCGGTGCCCACATGTTATTCTCTCTGTGAGTGGGCCATGCTCTCCTTTTCCTGAGTCTCTGGTGTCTCTCATGGCAATTACTATTATTTTAGCTAGTTTCTTTGTCTCTGTCGTGCTAGGGTCATCTCTGTTGTTATATACTCAATTAGCCACTTGTACCAAATCACTAACATTTTTCCCTTCAAACCATTCCCACTTCTTTTTCATGGCTGAGGCAGACTGACTGAGTCATAAAGGCAATAATTATTGCCCTCCTGTTCTCGTGGCCTCCAGGCCTTTAGGGGTATAAAGCCCGTAGGCTTCCATCAGCCACTCTAGAAAGGCAGGCGGATGATCTCTTATAAGAGCCTGAAAATTCTCACTAACCTTTGATAAATTCATAGGTTTCCTAGCTCTTAGGCAGAGGGTCGTGTAAGATCAACGGGTGATACCTGGTAAAGCCCTCTGGGCCTTGCTAGGAATTGAGATCCCACATTGTTCATGTAGTGGCCAAAAGAGTTTCTCTCAAGTGGGGAGTGCCCGCTCACTCACCATCGGGTTCACTGACTGCTTACAGGGCCTCTGTCTGGAAGGGCTACCCGTCCTCGGTTGTGAACAGCACCTGGAGAAGTTGCTGGCAATCATTCCAGGTGGGCTGATGAGTATGGAAGACATACCAGTACTAGTGTGTGTAGGGGGGCTACTGGTTGGGGTAGGAGTGAGGTTGGGGGCCCGGTGGGGGTGGGAGTGACTCAATAAGGGCCTGTTAGAAGTTTTCTATTCCTGGCCCCTAGAAACCTTATAGGGCGGGGGTGGAACCAAAGGGTCTGAAGCCACCTCTCCCACTCCCAGAGTTCTCCTGCAAAATGGGATAAAGCCGATTAGGGGAGAGAGATCGGGAGGGGAGGGGAGGGGAAGTGAGGGGGTGAGGGAGGGAGTGAGGGAGGGGGACTGGGAGGGATGGCCTCCACCTATGTGGTTTTGGGAACTTGGATCGTTTGTTTTTCCGGTCCTGCCATATATCCTGAAACCTTGGAAACAAGGACCCTTTCTTTGAGGGAGGGAGTAAGTCTTTTATATTTGCAGGCTTCTTAGTGGCAATTTCAGCCCACACTTGAATTAAAGGGATCACATCGGGATGTCCTGGTTCCCCATAACCATAACTATGAACTCTTAGTAATTGGGGATGGGATAGCTAGTCTTGCGTGGGTCAATCAGGACTCCTTCTGCCCCATCACTTTTAAACAAATTGTAGAGTCTCCAAGTTTTGGGTTGAAACCACATCCTCTTGGTGAACGCCTAGAGCAGGGGTCCTCAAACTACAGCCTGTGGGCCACATGCAGACAGCCGAGGACGTTGATCCTTTCTGCCGGGTGTATGTGCCCCATTTATTTATTTTTTGAACTTCAAATGAAGATGTGCAGTGTGCACATGAATTTGTTTGTAATTTTTGTTTTTCTTTTAAACTATAGTCTGTCCCTCCAATGGCCTGAGGGACAGTGAACTAGCCCCCTGGGTAAACAGTTTTAGGACCCTGCCCTAAGGTATCCTGGACTTAGGTGTTACTAATCGCCCAGCCCTGAAACATTCCTGAACATTCTACCCGTTGTAGGAGGCACCAAGGGAATTTGGACCCCGGGAAATTTACAAGCCTTTATTCCAATTGAACCCAATAAAATTCAAAATGACTGAGGTAGTTACACTATTTTGGTCAATTTTGACTCCTCCTGTACTAGCCCATTATTTCCATTTAACTCTATAACGCGGAGCATGATGTTTTCATAACATTTAAAAAATGTATATATTAATATGTGTATATATATTTATAATTATGAAAGTCCACAACAAAAAGAAAATAATTTTTTCCCAAAATTAAAATTGAAGCGTTATAGGGTTAAAAAGAAGGATGGGTCTTATAAGCGGTTCCAAGACTTGGCATCATAAATGAATCAGTGATCGCACTGCACCTAGTAGTGTTCAAACCTGTGCCCTCCTAGGGGAAAGTGTGAATGATTTTATCCCTTTTCCTGTACTTCCAATGAACAAACACACATGTCTGGTAATCCTAAGATTTTTTTTTGTTTCCTGTGACACTCATCTAATTTCAAGGCCACTGCCACCACAGCAGCTTACCCTTGTCGAAGTCAAACTGTTCACCTTTTAGACCGTTTGTTTTTCCCAGAAGTTATCGGGTGACTAAAGCTTCTGAACCAAGTGTGCCAGGTCCACGACTACCACCTCCTGGACCACCTCAACCTTATCCATCCTGTATTAAGTTGCCCTCAATGGACAACCCCTCGAGCAGTGTAGGAAGGGTGTGGATCCAAAGCCCCGCTACGCCCCTTTCGCCAGCAGGAATTAGCTAGAGATGTCGTCGCCCAGTACCCCAAAGATTTGGGTCCATATCTCTTCAGGTGGACAAATGTTAAGTAGCTATCCTAGGGACTGGGGCATCCGTTATGCATGCCCATAGGGCCAAGATAAGAGCCCAGTTAGGAGAGGCACCCTGTGCATGCTCAGAGGTCCAGATTTCTGGCCATGAAGGGGAGGTACACCTGGGTGGGTCCTGTACCTGGAGTGACCAACCTAGGCCATAGAAATTCAATTCAGCCACTGGGGTCGGCTAGACTTGTCCACCACGCCTCCCTAGCGCTCATAAAACTCACTTGAGTGACAGACCAGGCTTCTGCGTGATTTCTCTCTCACTCAAGAAGGCTCTTTGGAGGCAGCAGGGCTGCACATGAGTGGCTGGTGGATACTGTTCAGATGCATGGCTTTCTGCTTGCAAGGGTTTTTGTCTCAGCTGCCTGGAAGGGAGGAGGTACTACGTCTGGATCACAGAGTATCCATTCCACAGTCCTGGCAGTGCTTTATGAAGGGGCTGGGACCAGGGTATGCTGCCTCTTACTCCCAGTTGCTAGTTTCTGGATGCTGATTGTATCTCTTACAGCATCAGTTAGTGGGCTTGTTTTCTACCTCAGGCTTTGTTCACAGAGATCCTCCAGCTAGGTGGTGGTGTGAGCGCATGAGCAGAGGCCCTCTGCCAACCCCCCATGAGTAGTAGAGCTCCCATGGTGTGGACTCCATGAAAGCCGTGCCCTAGAGAGCAGGTGTACAAAGGAGCGTGGGCCCTGCAGGACAGAGGACCATTCCCCCTGTTGAATGACCTCAGAGCCCCACCTCCCTCACTGGCCAGCTGCTGGGGCTGTGGGCCCTAAGCTTCATACCTGACTCAGGAATAGACACAGGGTGAGGGGACTCCAGTAGCTGTTTTGACTGGTCTAATTCAGCCTGAGATCATCCTTGCATGAGCCCTCTGCCCAGATTATTTTTGTTTCTTTTATGATCTTTTTATTAGTGGCTCCTACAACACTAACCACAATCCATATATACATCAGCTGTTGGAAGCACATCTGACCATTAATTGCCTTCATTATTCTCAAAATATCCACTCTCCACCCAAGCCCCTGGCTTCAGCTCCTCATTCCCCGCCCCCTCAATGCCCGCCACCCATCCCTCATCAATCCTTGGAAATGTAGTAATACTTTTGTCATATCTTTCACTGTCTGGTGTCCCCCTTAACCCACCTTTCTTTTAGATCAATGAAGATCCTTGTAATCGGTTCCCACTTTCCATCCTCCACCCTCCCAGTATCTCCATTCATAACACTGGTCCTAAAGGGCCCATCCACCCTGGATTCCCCGTGTTTGAAATTCCTATCGGTATTAGAGTATCTTCTCTAGTTAGACCAGATTTGTATGGTAGAATTGGGATCATAATAGTGGGGTAAGAGGAAGCATTAAGAACTAGAGGAAAGTTGTGTTTCATCTTTGCTGTTTCATACCCTGTCTTGGTTCATCTCCTCTCTGAGATCCTTCTGTAAGGGGATGTCCAGTGCACTGCAAATAGGTTTTGGGTCTATACCCGGCAGTCCCCTCTCATTCTCCATGATGAGATATTTTTGTTCTCATGATGCCTGTTGCCTTATCCCTTTGAAACTTTGTGATCACACAGGCTGGTATGCTTCCTCCATGTGGGCTCTGTTGCTTCTGAGCTAGATGGCCGCTTCTTTACCTTCAAGCCTTTAAGACCCCACACGCTATATCATTTGGTAGCTGGGCACCATCGGCTTTCTTCACCACATTTGCTTATGCAGCCGCTTTGTGGTCAGTGATCGTGTAGTGAAGGTGAGCATCATAGAATACCAATTTAATAGAACAGTGTTCTTGCAATGAGGGAGTCCTTGAGCAGAGGCCCAATGTCCATCTGCTACCTTAATACTAAATCTTTACACATCTGTACATAGATTTATTTCCCCATGCCCCTTTGTTAATATATGGACATATGTACATGCCTTTATTTAGACGTGTATAACTGGCCCTTGCTTCCCAGCTCACTCTTCTATACCCTTTGATTTTCCTCTTGTGCCCACTGCCATGCTCAATCTTCCTTTGGGTTTCAGTAATTACTCTTGGTTACATTACCCTTGATCACGCCCTACCAGGCCTCCTACATCCCCCTCACCACCGATTTCCATCACTTGTTGTTCCCTTGTCTCTGGAATTCTTAACACCACTACCTTTCTTCCCACCTCCCTCTCTCGCATGTCCTCCAGGATGTGCTAGTCCCGTTTTTTTTTTTCTCCTCCAGATTGTTCGTTCAGCCTATCTTATTTAGACAGACCTGTAGAGGCAATAACATGCACAAAAACAAGAAAGAACAAAACCAAGCAGCAAAATAAACAAAACAACAAAAATCCAATGACAATAAAAGAAAACAAAGGTCAACAAGATAGAAAAGCTCATAGACAGTTTAAGGACTATGTGTTGGCCTTTAGGAGTGTTTTCTAGTCCAGTCTTTTGGGGCACCAAACCCTCACCCTAAAGTCCACCTTTAGCATTTCCTTGGGATCTTGCTGCTCCTTTTACTTGCTCTTCTGCTGTACCCCCTTAGTGTTATGCCTCGGTGTAGCGAGATCAGTTTGGGGGTAATTCCCACACTGTGTCTCCAGTGTTGTCCCCTCTAGGGCTATGGGTCTTTGAGGGACATTGTGTCTCATCGTGGGGCTGGCCATGTGGTCTTCTATGTGAACTGACTTCTCTGAGTGGGAACATCATCCTCAAGGTCTGGTGGGACAGGATGTGCTCCACTCTCCCCTTCTCCCCTTCATCTCTGTGTGCTCTGATCAGATAATGTCTCTGTCCAGGAGATGCAAATTCAATGCTATCCTCTGAAATAAAATCTTTGGGAGGGGTTGTGGGGAATATCTGCTCAGATCTTTGGTGGGTCCAGGAGAGAGGGACTGCTCGGCTGGGCACAGCCACGAGGGGCTCAGAACTCTGGCTCCAGAAAATGGTTGTAAGTTTGGCTTTGTTTTTAACCAGTTGTGTGCCTCTGGGTCAACACCTGTGTTTTTTTGAGTTAGTTTTCTGATCCGAAAAGTAAAGGTACTCCATTGTCCAGACTCCCATGTCACCAAGTGATTGATAGGGGCTAACCAGAGCCTGATTCAAATAGTGTGGATCTGTTAGGTGCCTTCTAGACCTGGGGTGGCGATTCTGAGCCCAGGACAACAATAATGTCCGAGAGGTGATATAGGTGGCTCCATATTGAAACAGGAAGACCACTGTGGAGATTTTGTCCTTCCACTGATGGCCACAGGCCACCGCCTCACGTCCTGCAAAAACAGTTTCCCTGGCTCAACAGCCAAGCCAGGGGCCAGTGCCATAAAAATCATATGGCTAACTGGGACAAAGGGCAGACAGATATTTTTTATCATGATGTCTTGAGAAACCCACCTAACCTCCATGCAAATCTTCTGGTGTGAGTTATTTTTGGAAGCAATCATATGCTGACAGTAATTCAAATCTTTCCTTTTGACAATTTGCCTGTACTCTTTTCTGAACCTGAGAAGGTAATCCCTGTGTCCACTAAGAAATTGACTGGCTGGCCTCCTACTTGGACAGTTAGCCTGGGATCCTGGGGACCAAGTGAAACAGAGCACGGACACCTTCATTCAGCTTCTTCAAGCATTATTGTCTCTTGCTTGGGATTTTCTAGGTGTGGATGAGGCCCGTCCTCTCTATTGGAGGGTTGTCTGCTTCTCCTGGGGTATTCAAGGCACTGATTTTTCCAATGTCCTTCTTTCCTGCAGTAGGCACATTGATCCTGCCCCATGGCTTGGCGGTGCCCACAGGTCAGTCTCTCCGTAAGTGGGCCATGCTCTCCTTTTCCTGAGTCTCTGGGGTCTCTCATGGCAATTCCTAGTATTTTAACTAGTTTCTTTGTCTCTGTCGTGGTAGGATCATCTCTGTTGTTACACACCCGCTGAGCCACTTGTACCAAATCACTAAGATTTTTCCCGTCAAACCCTTCCCACTTCTTTTTCATGTCTGAGGCAGACTGAGTAATAAAGGCAATACTTATTGCCCTCCTGTTCTCAGGGCCTCCAGGCCGTTAGGGATATAAAGCCCGTAGGCTTCCATCAGTCACTCTAAAAAGGCACGCAGACATTCTCTTGTAAGAGCCTGAAAATTCTCACTGACCTTAGATAAATTCATAGGTTTTCTAGCTGTTCCACTGAGGGCCTGCAAGAGAAACTGGTGATACCTGGTTAGGCCTTCTGTGCCTTGCTAGGAGTTTGGATCTCACATTTTTCATGCAGTGGCAAAAAGAGTTTCCCTCACATGGGGAGTGCCTGCTGTCTGACCATCATGTCCATTGACTGCTTACTGGGCCTCTCTCTGGCAGGGCTACTGTACCTGTGTTGTGAACAGCACCTGGAGAAGTTGCTGGCAATTTCTGGAGGTGGGCTAATGCATATGGAAAACCGTTTCTATCAAGGAATCAGACCTGCTTTGTCAGAAAAAGGGATTTTGTTGATTCCAATTATACAAATCACTGGAATACAAGGGGATATATACCCAAAAAGGGACTCAGGGGTCTTCCCCAGGTGTTGGGGCTGCTTGCCTTGAGTGTAGAATGGCTGCTGCCGAATTATCCTTCTTGGGGGTTGGGGCGGTCGAGATCCCCTACCAGCCCTAGTGTATGTTGGGGTGTGGACTCAGAAAGGAGTTATGAGTATTTCTCTCTCTCCAGCCCCATGCACCTGACAGGGTGGCAGTGATAATGAAGGGTCGTAAGCTAGTTCTCCCACTTCCAGAGTCCTCCTGCAAAAAGGAATAAAGCTGAGACAGAGGGGTATGGGGAGGGGTTGGGGAAGGGCAGCCTCCACCTTAGTGGTTTTAGGACCTTGGGTCTATTTTTTTTCTGGTCCTGCCATGTTTCCTGAAATCTTGAAACAAGAACCCTTTCTGTTGCAGGAGGAAGTAAGTCTTTTGTTTATGCTGGCTTATTAGTGGCAATGTCATTCCACGCATCAATTTTAGGGATCAGATAGGGATGTCCTGGTTCCCCATAAACATAACTATGAACTCTGAGAAATAGGGGAAGGGAAAACCAGTCTTGCATGGGCAAATCAGGAACTCCTTCTGTCCAATCACCTTTAAACAAATTGCGGAGTCTCCAGGCTTTAGGGCTGAAACTACATTCTCTTTGTGAGCGCCTAGAGCAGGGGTCCTCAAACAATAGCCTGTGAGCCACATGCGGATAGCCGAGGACCTTGATCCTGTCCGCCGAGTGTTTGTGCCCCGTTTGTTTGTGTGTTTTTTTTAAACTTCAAAATAAGGTATGTGCAGGAAGCATAGGAATTTGTTCATAGTTTTATTGAAACGATAGTTCGGCCCTCCAACTGATCAGAGGGACAGTGAACTGGTCCCTGTTTAAAGAGTTTAAGGACCCCTGGCCTAGAGAAATCAGAAATCCGTAGTTCTGGGGAGAGCACTCCTGTTAAGGAGGTTTCCTTTCTAAGCAAGCCCAGACAGTGGCAATTGGATCTCGGTGCACCTCGAAATGTTGTAGCCAGTCTCCATTCCCAGAAAGAAAACTACTCCGACCGCTGGCAAGTTCAACAGAAAAAGTTTTTTTTCCTGAGCAGCCCCAGTCTAATTGTCCAAAGGTTTTTATACTTTTGCAATGTGCAGGTGTGCAAGCAGGCAGAGTAGGGAAGCAGGGTGTTGCAGTTAGTCATTCTTAGTTGAACAAAGACTGCTCTGGTCGCTCTCGCGAATCTTCTGAGCATCCATATCCTTTGGGACATTCCCTTGGGCACATCTGCACAGCCTACCTCCCCTACATCAGCTAGTTCATTTACAGTTCATAGCTACTTTATTTACTTTACATGGTGCCTTCTGTCAGCTCATAATGGCTTCACTCTTGTCAAGGCTGTTTAAGCTTTTCCCAGAGATCCTATATAGCCGCCATTGTGGCCATGGGGAAACGGGGCCTGTGACCCTGGCCAAGATGGTGCCCACCAGCCCAAACATGTGGAAGGGCACTGCCTAGGGAGCTGGTTGAATAGACCTGGGAGTTAGCCCTGCCTTGTCCTGGGAGCCAAATATTTCCCTTTTCCCCTCCATTCCCTTTCTCCTGGCTTTTCAAACAAGCTGCTTTAGCCCTATAATGCCCAGCACAACATTTTTATAGCATTTAATTGAAACTTATCTGGTACCAAACTTATAAATTATCAATGTGACAATTTGGTTACATTTCAAAAACATTGCACGTTTTATATATTTGAATGCCATATATACATATTGATAACTATGAAAGTAAAGAATAAAAATGTTTAAAATTATTTCCTGAATTTAAAACTTGAGGCGTTATAGTGTTAGTGTTCTACCAGTGTAGGTTTGTTCCTTGTTACAGGCTGGTTTTCCGTGGCCCAGGCTTAGGCCAATGGCATATGGAACCCTTCCTGTGTAACTGTTACCTTTAGGCTTTCAGTGTTGCTGCTTAAGGCACTTTTGGGGAAAGCTCTTAATACACAGTTCCACTGCCACGATGTTCCAGACAGAAATTCCAATTCCCTTAAGGTTCCCTGAGCTTCCAGATGCCCCTTCCCTTCAGAGATTTGAGAGTCTGCTCCCGCCAGCAGGCATCTTGGAGGGCCATGGGGCCATCCCAAGCAGTGGTTCTCCTAGCTTGTCTAGAATAATGGTTGGACTTAAAGTCGACCTCAGTGAGTTGTCTTTGATCCCTTACTTCTTGCTGGGGCATCTTCCTGAGGCAACAGATTCAGGGCAATAAAGGGCTCGCTCTCAAGTGGGGTTTATTGACCTTGAGGCAGCAAGATCTACATAGCCTTCTTTTGTGCTTTCTAGATGGGACTTAGCAGCTTCATCCTCAGGAATTGCCCCCTTGCATGAATCCTGTCCAATTGGGATAGAGTTGACACAGAGGCTAGACAAACAAAAGCTGATACACTATGCAACTTTATTTGAGAAAGGAGAATGGTGGCCAGAGAATGGTACACTTTCCCTTCTAACCCTGATTCACCTGGAACAGTTTTGTAAAGTGATTGGAAAGTGGGCCGAAATGCCAGAAGTTACAGCATTTCTCCTTTTGAGGAGCAGTAGAGACCTTCATCCCCAGTGCACCCAGGAACCCCTAAGGCAGGCATCCTTAAACTGTGGCCCGTGGGGCACATGTGGCCTGACGACATTTATCCCACCCTCAGGGTGTTTTTGCTGCCTCTGCATGTCCTACTTAGTAGCCGATTCGTGCAATGTGCATAGGAATTTGTTCATAGTTTGGTTTTTTTTAACTATAGTCTGGTGCTCCAACGGTCTGAGGGACAGTGAACTGGCCCCCTGTGTAAACAGTTTGAGGACCCCTGCCCTAAGGGATCCTGGACTTAGGGGTTACTAATCTCCCAGCCCTGAAACATCCCTGAACATTCTACCCGTTGTAGGAGGCACCATGGGAATTTGGTCTCTGGGTAATTTACAAGTCTTTTATTCAATTTGAAGCCAAGAAAATTAAAAATGACTCAGACACTTACTTTCTTTTGATCCCTGTTGACTCCCGCTGTAGTATTCCAATATTACAATTTAACGCTATAACGCATGACCTTTTCATTCCATTCAATTAAATGTGTGTGTATAGATAGATAACTATGAAAGTAATTAATGAAAACAAAATTTGTTTGACCAAAGTTAATAATTGAGGGATAATAGGATTAAATAGAAGCATGGTTCTTATCAGTGGGTCCAAACATTAGGATCATAAATGAAACAGTGATCTCAGTGCACCCAGTAGTTCCCAAACCCTGTACCCTCATAGGGGAAATTGTGGATGCTTTTACTCCCGTGCCTATACTTAGAACGAACAAACACACATGCCTGATAATCCTAGGATTTTTTTTGTTTCCTGTGACACTCACCTAATTTCAAGGGCACTGCCACCTCACAAGCCTAGCCTTGTCTCAGTTAAACTGTTCACCCTTTTGTCCGTTTGTTTGTTTTTCCAGAAGTTCTCAAGTTACCAAGCCCTCTGAACCAAGTGTGCCACCTCTAGGACCACCATCTCCTGGACCACCTCAACCTTATCCATCCTAGACCTGAATGGACAACCCCTCCCAGCAGAGTAGAAAGAGTATGGACTTCACCCTTTTGCCAGCAGGAAGTACCTAAAGATGTCGTCGCCTTGTACCCCAAAGATTTGGGTCCATATCTCTTCAGGGTGTAAATTTTAGGTAGCTAGCATAGGGACTAGGTTGTCCATGATGCATGCTCAGAGGGCCAAGCTAGCCACCCAGGAAAGAGTGGCACACCGAGCGTGCTCAGAGGTCCAGGTTTCCAGTCAGGAAGGCCAGGTACACCTGGGTGGGTGCTGCACCCACATTGACCCACCTAGGCCAAGTAAATTCAATTCAGCCACTGGGGTCCACCAGGGTTGCCTACCATACCTCCCTATCTCTCCTAAAACACAATTGGATCACAAACCTGGCTTTGGCGTGAATTCTTTCTCATGCAGAGCCAAGGACCAAGGTATATCTGTCCACAGAGAGAAAAACCTAGGAAAGCTCTTTGGAGGCGGCAGCACTGCACATGAGTGGCTATTGGATACTGTTTAGATGCATGGCTTTCTATTTGGAACTTTTTTTTGTCTCACCTGAATGGAAAGGAAGAGGTAATACTTCTGGATCACACAGTATCCATGTCCACAAATGAGCTGCTCATTCCACAGTCCTGGCAGTGCCTTTTGAAAACCCTCTGCTTTAGAATGTCACTCCTTGAAGATGGCAGTGGGAGTGGCTGGGGCCAAGTATGCTGCCTCTTACTCCCAGTTGCAGGTTTCTGGATGCTGATTGTATCTCTTACAGCATCAATTAGTGGGCTTGTTGTCTGCCTCAGGCTTTGTTCACAGAGATCCTCCAGCTAGGTGGTGGTGTGTGCGCATAAGCAGAGGCTTCCTGCCAATCCCCCATGAGTAGTAGAGCTCCCATGGTGTGGACTCCATGAAAGCCGTGCTCCAGCCAGCAGGATTACAAAGGAGGGTGGGCCGGGCAGGACAGGAGGGCCATTGCCCCTATGGAATGACCTCAGAACCCCGCCTCCCTCCCTGTCCAGCTCCTGGGACTATGGGCCCTAAGCTTCATGCCTGACTCAGGAATAGACACAGGGTGAGGCAACTCCAGTAGGTGATTTTGCTGATCTAATCCAGCCTGAGATCATCCTTGCATGTGCCCTCTGTCCAGACCTTTTTTTAAATTGTTCATGCAACACTAACCACAATGCATATATACATCGGTTGTGTAAAGCACATTTGTACATTCATTGCCCTCATTATTCTCAAAATATCCACTCTCCACCCCACCCAAGCCCCTGGCCTCAGCTCCTCATTTTTCCCCCTCCATTCGAGCTACCCTTGATAATTTACTAATTATTTTCTCATATCTTGCACTGTCTGGTGTTCCTTCACCCACTTTTCTGTTGAGGTTAAATGTAGATCCCTGTATACGGTTTCCGTTTTCCAACCTACCCTCCCTCCACCCTTCCCGAGTCTGCACTCATAACACTGGTCCTCAAGGGCTCATCCACCCTGGATTCCCCATGTTTCCTGTTCCTATCTGTCCAAGTGTACATTCTCTAGTCTAGCCTGATTTGTAAATTAGACTTGGGATCATGATAGTGGGAGAGAGGAAACATGTAGGAACTAGGGGAAAGCTGTGTTTCATCGTTATTATCTGGTACCTGTCTTGGTTTATCTCCTCCCTGACACCCTTCTGTTAGGGATGTCCAGAGGACTGTAAATGGGCTTTGTGTCTGTACCCAGCACTCCCCGCTCATTCGCAATGATAAGATTTTTTTTGTTCTGATGATGCCTGCTACCAAATCTTTTCAAAACCTCATGATCACACAAGCTGGTGTGCTTCTTCCATGTGGGCTTTGTTTCTTCTGAGCTAGATGGGCGCTTGTTTTCCTTTAAGCCTTTAAGACCTCACATGCTATATATTTGATAGCTGGGCACCATTAGCTTTCTTCACCACATTTGCTTATGTACCTGCTTTGTGTTCAGTGATCGTGTAGGGAAGGTGAGCATCATAGAATGCCAATTTAATAGAACAGTATTTTTGCAACGAGGGAGTCCTTGAGCAGTGGCCCAATGTCCATCTGCTACCTTAATACAAAACCTATAAATATAGGGACATAGATCTATTTCCCCATGCTCATATATTTAAATATGTACATGCCTTTTTTTAAACCTCTATAATTGACCCTTGCTTCCTAGCTTGCTTTTCTATTCCCTTTGATTTGCCTCTTGGGCCCACTGCCATGCTCACTTTTCATTTGTGCTTCAGTAATTCAGTAATTCCTCTTGGTTCCATTGGTTCCATTTCCCTTGATCACTCCCTACCAGGCCTCCTACATCCCCCTCACCACTGATTTGCATCACCTGTTCTTCCCTTTTCTCTGGGTTTCTTAACACCACTACCTTTCCCCACACCTCCCTCTCTCCCATGTCTCCCCAGAAGTGTTGGTCCTGTTTTCTCTCCTCCAGATTGTTCATCCAGCCTATCTTATTTAGACAGACCTGTAGATGTAATAACATACACAAAACAAGACAGAGCAAAACCAAGCACTAAAAGCAACAAAACAACCAAAATCCAATGACAATGAATGAAAACAACTCAACAAGAAAGAAGTGGCTCATCGTTAGTTCAAGGTCGGTTTGTTGGCCTTTAAGAGTGTTTTCCAGTCCAGTCTGTTGGTGTACCAAGTACTGGCCCCAAAGTCATCCTTTGGCATTCCCTGGGGACCTTGATGCTTCGTTTTCTTGCTCTTCTGCTGTACCCCCTTAGTGTTATGCCTCGGTGTGGCAGGATTAGTTCGGGCGCATTTCCCACACTGTGTCTTCAGTGTTGTCCCCTCTAAGGCTATGGGTCTTTGAGGGGTGTCTTGTCTCATCGTGGGGCTGGCCATGTGGTCTTCTATGTGGACTGGATTCTCTGAGTGGGAACATCATCCTCAAGTCCTGGTGTGCCAGGATGTGCTCCACATTCCCCTCCTCCCCCTTCATCTGCTCCATGTGCTCCGATCAGATATGTCCCTCTCTCAGAGCTGCAGATTCACTGCCCCCTTCTGAAATAAAATATTTGGCATGGGAAGGTGACTTGGGTGGGAGGATCTGCACAGATCATTTGATGGTTCAGGATAGATTGACTGTTCGGCTGGGGACAGGTATGTGGGGCTTAGGGCTCTGGCTCCCAACACTGGTTGTGAATATGTCTTTGTTGTTAACCAGTTGTGTGCCTGTGGGTCAACACCTGTGTCTTTTTGAGTGAGTTTTCTCATCTGCAGAGTAAAGGTAATCCATTATCCAGACTCCCATGTCACCAATTGATTGAGAGGCACTAACCAGAGCCTGATTGAAATAGTGTGTACCTGTCAGGCGTGTTCTAAAAACACCTTAAAAGTCGTAAAAACACTATAAATGCCTTAAAAACCCTAAAACGTCTAAAATATTTCTAAAATGCTAAGACCACACCTAAAGACTCTTTAAAACATCTTAAGACCATTAAATACATGGTAAAAGGCTTTCTAAAACACCCTAATGCGCCATAAGTCTTAAAAAAAACTCCTTACGTCCCGAAAACATAATAAATGCCCTAATATTATGCAAATGCCTTAAAACGCAAAATAAAGAACACGTGAAGCCCTAAAAACACGCTAAAAGTCTTTTAAAACCCCAAGAACATCCCTACAAAGCAACCCGAAGCACTATAAAACCCTGTAAAAGTCCAACAGCCTAATAGACATGAATTCACCATGAAAGCAAAAAATAATCCAACAAAACCCTAAAGCCCTGAAAACCAAAACCTAATCCCCCCAAACACTCTAAGGCCTTAAGAAGCACCCTAAAATTTTAACAAAACACTAAAAGCCATAAAAACACATATAAGCCTAATAAACACCCTTAAACACTAAAATCACCCTAAAAGCCTTAAAATGTCTGAAAAGCCATAATATTCCCTAAAATTCAAATAACACTCTGAAGCCACAAATAACACACTAAGTGCCTCCCAAAACATGTGGAACTTCCAAATCATATCCCTAGAAGATTCCCAAACCATGAACTTCCAAAACCACATAAATGCCCTGAAGACAACATGAAAGCCCCAACAAAACAAAAATGCTGGGGAAAAACACATAAAATATTTTAAAATACCCTAAAATCTCTAAGAAACCCTGTAAGATCACTAAAAACACCCCTACCTGCTAAAAAATACCTATACACTCCAAAAAATCACCCCTAAATCCCTTAAAAACTCCCTTAAACCTTATAAAACACCCTTAAAGCCCAAACCACCCTAATGCGCAAAAAAATTAAATGACCCCAAATGACCTTAAAGCCCTAAAAATCACATGCCACAAAAAAATCCTAAATGACCCCAAAATTCCAACTCAAAGCCAGCCTACAAGTCTTTTATGAGAACAGTTTTATCTTTCTACCAAGGAGAAGTTTGTAGGTTCAACCCCTGACCTATGCCCTTACCATATGAAGTTAGTAATCAGTGGTTTTGCAATTCTTTGAAGAAAGATGAGGGTAATTTTATCAGGAGTGAATTAAACTTGTCTAGTGCCTTGAGTAGAACTGATAACTGTACTACATTGAGTCGTCTGGTCAAGGAGCATGGGATATTATCCCATTTGCTGAGGTCACTCTTGATTTCTTGTAATTTCTGTAGTTTTCCTCATATAAATCTGTTGTTTTTTTATTCAAGTATAGATATAGATATTTTCATTTACGCTTGGCTATTGTAAATGGTACTACCTGAAAATGTGTATTTCATTAATTATTATTTCTTGATCTATTTCTTCATCCTTCGAAATATTATCAGTTTGTTGTGGTAGATAAACATTAGGACTTTGCATAACTTAGAAATATTACATTTCACAGAAAAATCATATTAATTATGTCGACAGAGCTATAAAAGGAATGTTGCCCTGCATATCTTCAGATATGACAGCTGTTTCATTGAGAAATTAAGCCAGACAGACACAATGTGATGTAAATTTTGTTATTTTCATGTGGGTTCCTTCACTCTTCCAAAAAAATGAGGTTCATGAGCCCCTTGGGGAATGAGTTTGAGTTCAGATCAGATGTCTATTTATATATTTGAGTCCTGAAGCCCATTTGATGGACTGTTCTGTTGCTTCCAAAGTAGTCAGTCACTTCCCCACCAATTAGAGAATTTGTCCGAAGCAAAAGTAAAAGTGTGGCGTACGACATTTGACTGCACACCATCTAAAATCACACTCTCATTTGGTGTTGGCAGTTTTACTTGTATTTCAATTGTAAACTACACTTCAGAGTTCAGGCTAGTGAAAACGTTTCAGTGGAAAAAATTTGCACACAACTACGTGCAGTTTGTGATTCTGTTGTTCCCAAGCAAGGCTATGAGGACAAAGATGCACAAGCATGGGGGGCACTGCAGACAATGTGTGAAAGTTTCCAGGAGCTCAGGGGTGGACAGCGGCTGCTAATTCTCCCGTGCTGGCAGTGAGCTATGTGGGAGGGCTTTGTGTGAGGTCCCTGTGGGGTCTCTGAGAAGTCTCCATAAAGGATGCTGAGAACTTCATATGAAGTCTCTGTGCGAGGCCTCTGAGTCTCTCTGGAAGTCTCCAAGGAAGTATGTGTGTGAGGTTTCTCTCTCGGGTATGTGTGAGTGTCCTTGTGAGATGTCTGCTGAATTGTGGGGGGTGGGGGGCAGGTGTTTCGCTGAGGTCTCTGCAGGTCTGAGTGGGCTTCCCTTTGTTTGACCTCACAGCACCATATAAGAGGACCTGGTGGCAGGGGAAAGGGAAGGGGCTTGGTCCATGCACCCCTTGCTGTTCTTTCAGGGTCTTCTCTCCATCTCCGTGCACTTACCTAGCACGAACGGTAGGGTTCAGCAGCGGGTAGTCCGGTGTCCAGCTCTTCACTCTCTCTAGGAACACACCCAAGCTACCTGCTACCCAAGAGGCCCCAGATCCAGGCTCTGCAGATCCAGAATCTGATTTTTTACTGCCACAGTCACTCCAGAGGCTGCCTTGGCACAATCAGGACTCCAGAAACAACATCATGCTGCTGTACCAGCAGTCTCTGGGGCCTATGTCCACTTCCCTCCTCCACCACTGGTGTCAGTCCCCACCCACCCCACACACACACTTGGTGTCCTGACTGAGGCATGGAGGTCAAGGCTCAGTGGATGTCTTCCTCGCCATCCTTTACTGTTTAGTTCAGTAAACAGTAAACCCTGGCCCACCAGGGGTGTTCTTTTAAGCACATGAGAATTTACTCTAGCGGATCAACTAATCATATTTTGGGGGGCCCTCCTGCCTTCTTCTATAATCTGGTGCCCAGGAAATAAAACCCTGTGTTAGAAGCACAGAGGAAACACTGACCACTATTGAACTGGTTTCCCTTATCAAGACAGGTGATGTCTAATCTCCGTGCACATCCTGATTTCCCAGGAGTCTCTAGGGGAAGGGAAGGCTGCTCCCAGTTGTGACTTTCTTTGCAGCACTCAGTCCTTAGAAGCCACTCTCTCCGGAGAACATTCCTAGAGCACGTGCACGCGTGTGTGTGTGTGTGTGTGTGCGTGTGTGTGTGAAGATCACCAGCCTGGGGTCATGTTTCCTGAGAACATTCCTAGAGTGTGCGCGTTAGTGTGTGTGTGAAAACCACCAGCCTGGGGTCATGTTTCCTGAGAACATTCCTAGAGCGTGTGTGTGTGTGTGTGTGTGCGTGTGTGTGTGTGTGTGTGTGTGAAGACCACCAGCCTGGGGTCATGTTTGCTGAGAACATTCCTAGAGCATGTATGTGTGTGTGTGCACACGCGTGTGTGTGCATGTGAAGACCACCAGCCTGGGGTCATGTTTCGTGAGAACATTCCTAGAGCGCGGACGCGTGTGTGTATGCATGTGTGAAGCCCAAAAGCCTGGGGTCATGTTTCCTTAGTCCTAGCACCCTGTTATTGACTCATCCCCACTCTACCCCACCCTGGCTATCAACTCATCCTTCCCCCAGTCAGGAGATGGAAATCAAGTAAAATAACAGTTTGTCGCCCCACTAAAGATAGTATTGAGAAAGTAACCTTCCCTGCTTGAAAGCTGTGCCTTTGCTATACAACCCAGTGCTCTCTGTAGGAGATAAAGTTCTGCTGTGGGGGCAGCTAGCTAAAGCTGGGGTGAAGCACCTGGCCGATTCCCCTTTGTAAGCCTGTGTTAGCTCCGCTTGTGTCTTGCATCATTTCTGGGGATCCTCATGCTCTTTGGCCCCCTTTGCTACGTCCAACGCTTCATATTCTTCTTCACTGTATCCTTCCCTACCCTGTGTCCATGGTGCCTAACCATTAGTGGTTATTACACAGACGCTCATCCTGTACCACTCAGCCTTAGCTGTTGCTCCTTCTCCGGGTTTATATACAGAGGAAGGCATGTGAGCTGTGAACCGGATTTTCCCTTGGTGCAGTGGGTGAGCACAGTCCCCCGCTGGCAGCCTCCCTAGCAGTTCCCACCCACATGTGTCAGACCTGGGACTTCCATCCTGGAGGTTACCCTAGGCTGGGAGAGAGGCAAAGGTAGCAAAATATGTCATTTCCCATTTTGTGACAGGTGTATTGAGGCGGAACCTCCATGCCAAACTTGGCAGCCTTCATCAAATGCACATGTGGGACTTAGACAGGCCGCCACATGTCTCATGCCTGCTTGGTACCATGAGACGCTACTTTGGTCTAAACCTCTTCTGGACCCTCGATGGAATTTCTTGGCTGGATTGCGCCTCTCAAAACCTATCAACTGCAGCCACATAACGTTGAAGACAAAGTAATGGCACCAGGGAACATTCTTCACTGTGTTGGGACCTTCTGAGGTTTTCACAGTAGGGGTGTTACCATAAATCATAAGAGGTGCAAAATGAAGAACTTGGGATGGAAGTGGGTGGGAAACACTGCTGAAAACCTCCTCCAGAGCCCTGCCCTTTGAGAAGTCAAAGCTAGCACTCAGAGAAGGAGACGCAGTATCTAACATAGTTAAAGGTATATTATGCCAACCTCGTCAATGAACTCATGTGGGGTTAATTGAAGGGCAGGGAGATCAATGGCTCTGTGAGCCTAGCCTTTCTGGTCTCTTGCTCTCTGATAGTGCCACCAGGGTGGATATGCATTTGTTAGGTCCCTAAAGCAGCTGGAAAGACTCATTTCCTGGGAGATCCCTGAGGAGAAGCCGCATGGACCTACCCTGTTGCAGCCCTGGTTTCTGCAGCAGCCTCATGGAGAACCTGCCAGCGCACGGACTACAATTTCCTCCTGCAGTCCATGTCTCCCCGTGTGTTTTTGGATTGTGAGGAGGACTTTGTAGATTGGTGTCAGACACATGGGATACTATTGGACTGGTGGTCTTAGATTGAACTGGGTTGGGATGCTTTTCAATGTTCACTTAACCTTTATATAAAACTCATAAAATATGAGTGTATGAATTTTGTTTCTCTAGTCTACACAGACTAACACACATGACACCCCCTCTAGATCCCGCCATGCAGCACAGAAGTCACACTTTAATGTAGGAGGGGGAAAATCTCAATTTGGAACAATGAATATCATGGCTGAGAGAAGCCATTAGCCTGTGCAGAACAGGCTAAAGTGGCTGGCATGGATACTTTCCTACTAATCAGAGCAGAAGAAGCGTCTTCTAATTTGCCAGATAAGACATATTCTCGAAGACAGTGACGTGGGCAGTGGTAAGGGTAACTGGAGTAAGCCCACCTCCTCCGCCTCTGCTGCTGCAAGCTGACTGGGCACACAAACACCCTGGGGGGCAATGGCTGAGTGTGGCTTCTGACACTGAATCCCCTGAACGGACAGAAATTTGTGAATACATCCCTGATACAGGTGCTCGTGGTGGGAAGGCTCTGGCAGTCAGGTATCGCCTGGTGGAGGCAGGGTCTCACACTTGCCACTCTCCTGTGTTCTACAAAGAAAGGAGCCCTGCAGCTGGAGGAACATCCATTAACTGAGGCCTGCGCTTCTTTTCGTGGACATAACGTTGACGCAAGATACTCCTGATGACAGCCTGGTGTCCCCTCTAGGACTTGGCCAACATCTGTCGTGAGCACCTGAGCCTCCGTGACCTTGTTAGGAGACACTGGTTGTCTTTGAAGGGGCCCAAGGCTGTGACCACAGGGTAATACGGGCTTTCCTTTTTGCAAAGGATCACCGTGTCCTGTAGATTTTTTGCTGGAGCAAATCCACTGGACAAAGTGCTTCCTCCATTTTTTGCTGTGGCCCTCAGCAGGAAGCTGTCCCTTCTCTGGTGGGAGCTGTGAGGACTTGATCTCAAGGCACTCAGCCAATGCCTTGTCTTGCACAGGCTGGCTTAACCCACAGACTTGGGAGATGCCTCTTCCCGCTAATCCTTTTCCATGCTCTTCTGGATTGGGCCATTTATGAGTCTCCCTCTTGTCAGTGGGAACAGCATCCTTCCTTCTCCTTGTCGAGGGGTCCTGAAGGTTGGGGCTTTTGAGCTTCTGCTGCCCCATGTAACTTGCTCTAGCCACCACGAAGCCACTTGGCCCTTGACATATTGGCTTATCCCCAGTGAACAAATGCTGGGGGCGGCAATGGACCACCTGAGAAGGCAAAACATTGGTGGCAGTGAGCACATCAGTGGTGCAGTCCTGAAGGAGCCCGTCAACAGGACAGCATGGAGAACCATCCTCTGCCTCTACCTCCACCTGGAGCTTAATCTCACTGCACACTCGTGCTGTAAGGCTTGGCTTTTCAGGAACTGGAGCACACTTTCCAGGTAGCAGGAACCTTTTACTACATCCTAGAGCCTCGAAGCACCCCCGGTCCACATCATTGGTTTGAGATTTTGCCAGCACACTGGTTTTGAAAGTGTCTCTATCGTCTAGCTCTATTGAATAGGACTTCTTGACCACCACCAACCCTGTCTCTTTGGCTCTTGAAGATGGACATTCAGAGTTCACTTCCAATCTGGGGCACAACTAGCACCCTCTTTCCTTGAACCCTTGCTGGTCAGTACTAGATTTGAGGTTTGCTCTAGGCTCTCTCTCTGGACACTTTCATTCTGGAAGGTTCTGCCAAGGATACTGGGCATGAAGGCTGGAAACGGCTGCCTGAGGGCCAATGAGCATCCACTGTCATTATCAAGTGGGGGGTAGGCTGGGGTTCCCTGAACAGGCTCCTCTGTAGGGGAGCAATCAGCAAAAGGACTCTCCAGGGTAGGGCTTGATTTCTTTGGGGTCACTCTCTCTCCCCAGTCTGCCTGACAGGGTTCTCCCAGGACCTTGACAGCCTCAGTTACTAGGTTAGTTCAATACTTAGGGGTGGCTAAGCAGGTGGACTTTGGAAAGGACATTGCGTTGTCTTTTCTTGTCCTACAGAGGTTTGTGGGCTCAAGGACTTTGAGGGGCATGCACCACCTCTGCCTCATTTGGAGCCTTACGATATGCGAGTCCAGCACCTGTTGAGTGCCCGGGCTGAGAAAGGAAAGGCTCTGCGTTGTGTTCAGATCTTCCAGCTCTCCCCAGGAGGCCACATTGACAACATGTGGGTGGGTCAGGGAAATAGACAAAGCGTGCGTGGTCATCGCAAGACATGAACGGCAAACAATGCCAGGGATCTGATCCTTTCTAATCTGCTCCACCTTCCTGCACATGTGGACATTCAGGGTGTTTTCCAGTAGGATTTTATTTGGACCCCTTAGGGTGTAAGTTCCTGCGTTAATCCCCTTGTGTATCCTCAAATCACTTAACTCCTTTGAGTCGGCTCCCGGAGTTCCTTTTGGGCAGTAGTTTCCTGATCCACAGAGAGATAGATTACATTTGGATATTTTCCTCAAGTAATTCCCTTGTCCATTGACCGAGTTGTTCCTCAGCTGGACACCGGCTCTGCAGCACGCAAGCGACGGTCCAGGGTGTGTGCATCTTCCTGGGGACACCGTCTTCATTACATTCTTCCCCTGCTTGTCTCCAGGTGTTGAGCAGGAGCATTCGGGCTGCTTCATATCCAGACAAGTCCCTGGCCATTTTTCCTGAGGCTGCTTTAGTGTCAGAGACTCAAGAGTCCCATTGCCGAGGGGCCCCTGCAATTGAGGGAAGTTCTCTTGGCGGTGGAGCTCCGATTGCTTCAAGCAGCCAGGAAGCTTGGGGTCTGTCTTTGGGGTCTGCACCTTCTGATTGTCCTGGGGATGAGTGGGTTTGCGAAGACAAAAAGCTTCCTGGGGTCGTGGCATCATAAAGGGTAAAGAACTCTCACTTTCCTGTTGTTTCTTTAAAAAATGGCTTTCCAGCTGTTGAAGTGAATTTGGAATGCGTGATTGGGACTTAGTGTGGACGGTAAGACAGGATTCATCACAGGGACTCTTGTGAGGAGGAGGAAAAGGTACTGCGAGTGGGCCACGGGGCTGTGGACCGGGCGGAGTCAGGACTGTAGCCGGCGGTGGGGCCTGGGCTTGGCATGCAGTTGGAAGTAAAAGTTGGAATCGGCCTTCAGTGTAGGGCAAGGAGTGACGTTGCAACAAGAGTGGGTACTCTTTAGCTTGCATTTGAGCTGGTAAGGCATTAGGAATTTCATTAAATAAGACAGTGGGAAACTCTAGGGTGGATCCAGAGACCCTGAGAGCAGCTGCCAGAGACTCCCTGTGCAGAAAAGGTAGACCCCAGAAAAACTCACTGAATTTTTGTGGAAAATGCTTCTGAGGGCTGGGTATCTGCTCTGCTTTGATGCTGGCATTCCAGAAGGGCTGGGGAGGTGCAGTGATCTGCTCCCCATCGAGTGCCTTCAACATATTTAAGGCCTGCAGATGGTATTCTGATACACCCTTTCCTTTTTCTTCCCAAATATTCCATTTCTCTGCCTTTGTGATTTCTATTTCCAGCAGCTTGTGGACATTGGGGTTGAGCAAGGTGGGCCTCCCTACTTCCCCCTGCCTCTTTGTGGGTCCTTCCCGAAAGGTGTCTTCTTGGGGGTGCCAGGTAGAGTGCTCTTTCAGAGACCCAAAGTATTCCAAGGAGGGAAGCTGTAAGTTCTTGGCAGCTGCCCAACACTGGGGTGGGGAGGCAGTAGGGAGGCCTGTGGGATCCTGACTTGTGATGGCTGCCATGGCAGGTGTGGAGCAGCGGTTGTGTGGAGATGGGCTCTGCCTGGGCCTTGCCAACAAGTCATTCTGAGAAGGAGTCCCTGTGGGGTGCGGGGCTGGTGAGTCCCAGAGAGTGCTTGGAGGCTGCAGGTAGGCCTTTGAATCCGGGGGTTTGGCACTGGGTGAGGGAAGAGCCAGTGGTGTGGGTGAAAGACTGTCAGGTTCACGGGAATGTGCGCAGTCTGGTGATTGACTCAAGGCGGGTAAGACATGAGAAGTTGAGATGCACATCTGGGCCCGTGGAAGGGTGGAGTTCTGAGACCTAGGTGTCCGGAATGGATGAGCCGCAGAACCGTGTGGGGCGCGCGTACCGACGTGGACTTCAGCCGTACCTCTATTTCGCCAGCTACCAGAGAGGGCTTGAGCTTTCTGTTGACCAAAGCTGCCAGTGTCAAGTGGGTTTCCCAAGTGGCTGCAGGAGACAGAAGGACCAGATTACTGCCAGGACTGAAGGGGCAAGAGACCTAGCAGGCTAGCAAGGGTCGGTGCAAGCTCAGCCCCTCCCCAAGCCTTGATGGCCTGCTCTTCCTGCCCCACCCCACTGCCCGGGACTCCTGTCATTCTCTGCCCATCCCTGAAAGTGTCCCCCAAACCAGCGCATCCCAGCTGCTCTGCAGCCCGAGGCCACACAGGCACCCTGGTTGGAAGATGCACCCCGCGTTGAAGCAGGAAGGTTACTTACTTCTGCCTAAGACGCAAACGCAGGTTCTGAGCGCCATATAGTTCTTGCAGGAAGCTTCGGAAAACTGGAAATCAAGAGAACCGTTATGGTGCAGCCCTCCCAGAGGACCGAAAGGAATGTCACACGGGCTGTGCACTTAGGACGTTGGACTCTCCAGAGCTCAAGGTCAAATGATAGCTTACTCCCACGGGCAGGAGGTGCTTTGGCATTTCAAGGAGCATCGGTTTCCAATATTGTCTGTGGGGTCTCAGTGAGCAATCTGAACCTTGGCAAAGTTACACAGCTTATCGCAGTTACCCCTCAATGTTCCACCTCCAAATCCACCAGAATCTGCTCCTGACACCCCCACTGCTCCCTACTGGGTCCTACCTTGGCCAGCCTTCATCCCATCCTAGGCCCCTCCTGTACATCTGGGAAATATCTGGGTTCTGTTTCCATCCACAATATCCTTTTGTTCAGGATTATTACCTGAGAGAGACGGGCTGTTGCCACTGGCATCCTGCAGAGGAGGGGACAGGAGAGCTTACAGAGCTTGGTTGAATGGGCAGAACCTTACCTTTCAGAGCGTCACCTTTGTCCCTTGACCTGCTGCTTCTCCTTGTCTCCACCTGAGGCTGGGGCACAAGAGAGGAAGTCAGGCTGGAATCCAATCCTGCGTCTGTTCTTTGTGACAAACTGCAGGCATTTACTGGTGATTAGAAGAATGACAATCTCCATGGAATGACTAAAGCCCAGAAACCAGCTTCTGTGTGAGACCTAGAGTGCATTTCTTCCGTCAGCCTTCCTCTGCTCACGGAGAGCACACACTCTCAGCACTCAGTGTTCTGGTGGGCAAGATTTTGATTATGGAGGCTGAAGCTCTGGGCCAGCCCTTGACCACTTCCTCCCCGGGGTCAGCCATGCTTTCTCAATTAGCCCAGACAGAAAAGGAGCCTTGGCCCAGAGACTGGAGCTCAAGGAAAGAGACTGAGGACCCAGTGATGAGAGCTGCCCTTTGAAATGTCTAGTCATCTAGTCCTTAGCCACTGCGTCACTATATTGGGGTTTTTTACCTATTGCCCTCTATAACAACTAGAGATGGGAGGTCTGAGATCTTCAAAGAGAAATATTTTTGAATGCTCACCTTACTGGCAAATGATTTACATATCATACGAGTCAATAGTTCAGTCGTTCAATCAGATCAAGGGCAATGGTACAATCAATGATTACCATATCCATTTTAGAACAACACCCCCCCCCTCCATGGTTAAATTGCCTTCAAAAGGAGTTGTGTAATCACAGTCAGGTCTAAAGCTCTCTGTCCCCTCTGGCCTCCTTCATTTTTTCGTCTTGAAATCAATCCCCCTTCACTCCCTAGCTTCCCGATGGGGGAGTTCTCCACACTGCTGATCTCACAATCCCTCCCTCTGCCATGAGATCTCTCCACCTGCAACTCTGTCAACCCTTGTGTCCATGATTATGATGCATCCACGCCTCCTGAGCTTCACAAACAGGGAAAGCCAACAGAAATAATGAAAATCAACATAAGCCGGCAAGGATAAAATGATACCAATGCAGTGAACAAAGTCCTAACAGTGAGTAAGGACGCACCAGCCCTCATCAACATTCCAAAGCCAGGGCTGATGGTCTCTTCTTTCTTGAGATTTCCCCTATCAGGAAATTAATTACGAAAGGAAAAATTTATAAAACGAGGAAAAATCAATCTCTCCTATGGCTGGGTTGAGAATTTCTTACCTTTATCCTTTTCCTGGGTGGTCGCACAGGTGGAGTATTTGGAAGGAAGGGGAGGACCAGGAAGAAGCAACCCACTCCATACAGGATGGCCAAGGTCAAAACAGTGAACCAGGTGGGGTATTGGTAGGTCAGCCAGGAAGCACTTTTCTGTTCCAGCAGAAAGAGAATCTCCTCCATCTTCTGGATACAGCGGTTGCACTCAGGCAACTGAGCACTCTGAGTCCCCTCTGGCTTCAAACCCACTTGCATCACAAACCTGGGCCCACATCACTAAAGGGTCACAGTGGGGTGGGAGGTGACAGCAGGACAACACATAATCCCTCCCTCTACCCTCCAGCTCATCACATCCCTCCCCTGCTCTGGTCTTCTCTCTCCCACTGCCTGCTCTGGGCCTCCAAAGTCACCAGCTGCACCTGATGGAATGGAATCTTAGTGCAAGTTCTTATTCATTCCACCTCCCACCTAGGTATTACCTGCTTCCTTGGCAAGTTGCCTGAATCATGACCAATTTCATAGGCTTAGAATATCTGAAGTTGTCTCTGTCCTCAATGAAAACCTTCCCAAGTCATGATTTTACTTTGTCTTATCCAAGATAGAGAACTTAGGTTTATGTAACATTTATTTAGCTTTATGAATGTTGGATGAAAAGCTTGGAATTTGACTTCTATGACCAGGAGAGTTATTCAAGAGCTGAGGTATATCTCTCCCAGGAGAGAGATCTAACAAATTTTCTGCCAGATGGTACATTTGGGGAGACAAGGAACACTTAAGCATTAATCATTCTTAACAGTGTCCCCTGTAAATCTTCCTTGTGTGTGACTACTGCCCATTTAGGGCTTGCTCTGGGAACACTTGATGGGGTAATAAGCCTTGCAACAATTCAGGCTCAAAGGGCAAGCATCTGGCTGAGCAAAATAAAGAGATAATATGGATTGAGTTGTGTCCTTACCACTACCACTTGAGATATTCACCCAAAATTCGTTGGAACCCTAACACTGAAGGCTATAATCTGATTTGGTTATGTGAGGGCTCTCTCTGGGAGAAATGTACCTCTGTCCTTGGCTTCACACAAGAACCAATTGACGCAGAAACCTAGTTTGTGATCCAAGTGACTTTATAAAGGATAGAAGAGGCAAATATGCTCGTGGGGGGTGGGGGCGGACTGGACAGCCCACGCGCGCTGGGTTGCATGACAGCTGGTTTGAGGCTCCCACCCATACCCTGTTGGTAGGCATGGCTGACGGTACTGTTTGACCCCATTGACTGAATTAAGCCCACCTGGTCTAGATGGGGGCCCGCCCAGGTTGACCTGCTTCCTGTCACAAGGACCTAAATGTGTGCATCTTTCCAGCCTGAAGCAGCTTTCAACTGTCTGTGATGGGGAGGAGGTTTGGCATGCACAGCGACCACCCTCAGTTCTGCCTCTACTTACCTAACAGGTACACGGCATTTCTTTTCTGTTTTTTAAAACAACAACAAAAAAATCATTTGTAATCTTTCTATTCCAGCGGTGCTAGGAGCAAGGCAGAGGCAAAACCCAAGAACAGGGTTCTTCTCTGTTGAAGCGCGATAAACTCACGGGGAAGCAAACAAGCATCTTCATCCACGTGAAGTGAATCTGTGAATCAGCAGCTCCCAACTGACCAAAGCACGCACAGAGCAGCCCAGCATCAAGGTCCGTTTCTGTGCACTGCTCCCACTGTGAGGAAGAGCTTCATGTGCATTAATAGGGAACTTTTGTAATATTTGAATTTTGAATAGTGGTTTTTGTCAGAAACTGGAAAAAATCTCAAAGCCTGAAGAAACTCCTTTCTAGTACTGAACATTCAAGGGAGCCTGTAGAAGCCTGAAATGATTGCTAGGTGACCACCTGGATCTGCTTGTTGAGTGAAAGTGGCAGAATAGCAGCAATAGAGCAGCGGGTCCATTCTGACCACTGACACTCGTGGACCTGGTTTACAGGCAGTAGAGAAGAAGATGAGAGCAGGTTGACTCGTTTGAAGTCCATGACCTACTCTGAGGGGACTAGAGTTGTGGAGAATTGGTGATGGGGCCAAGGCCTAAAGGCAGTGCGACCAATGGACACTGAGGTGAGGCCAAGAGAGGGAGCCCACATTGACTTGACCCGAACCCGACCAGATGAAGAGAAGAATGTTGAGCCTGTGCACTGGTGTATACTGCTGCAGACTGTATAGACGAACTGTCCTGCTTTGACTTTCTTGTGGATGTGGACTTCACAAGGTTCCAACTGGCATGAAGACTCTTTATATTGAAGAATATGATTGTCTCCTCAGAGCACTGGGTTGATGGAAGTAGGCAGTAGAGAAACTGGATAGCCAAAATGGGCCAGATAAAGGCGTGAAGTGGCTAGCTTACAAGATTTCATAGATACTGGAATATATTCATAGAATTATAGGATTAATATGTGGGTGTACCTTACCTGCAATTGTTAAGCATAGGATATTTTTGTTTCATCACTTACAGAATATTATGTTTAAAGGAGGGTGGCACGGAGTGAAATGTATGCATTTTCATATTATACTGTTAGATACTGATATGATTCTATTATTGTTTTGAAATTATATACGGCTAAAGAATTTTGTGAAAATGTCAAATGGACAAGGGGTAGTCTGTTGTAGTTATACAATCTGGTGTCAATTTGGGACTTGAGAGGATTAAGAGTGAAGGGGTAGACTCTAGTCTCTCTATTGGGTTATGGCCAATGAGGCCTCTTTGTGGGCCTGGCCTTCCCGTCAGGGTTCTGGGAAATCTGGTCTTTCCTCCTTGGAGGCAGCAGACTATCTTTCTGCTCATTCCCTGAGAGATGTCCTACTAACAAGACACATGGCACCACACTGATAGAACCCATGCCCTGGGAACTGGAGGAGCCACATGGAGACCCTGCCAAAGCTGAGATGCTTCTACCACCACTGGATGCAGAAGACTTTGCAACTACTGACCTGTGATCTTCCTGCATTTGGGGTCATTGAAGGTGTTTCATGAGTCTGAAGAGAACATTATAGATTGATATCAGACATGGGCTAATATTGGACTTATGGACTTGATCTTGGTTGGGCTGGAATGCTTTCTCAATATACAACTGTTCTTGTATATAAAGGTCTTTCCTATACACATATGAGTGTGGATTTGTTTCTCTAGTCTACCTGGATTAACACTCATGGATCACTTTCAGGACTGTAAGTTCTGTTCCCCTGACTGCTGCAAAGTATGTGACAGAGAAGAAAAGGGAGAAGAGGGAACTGTACCCATTTATTGAGGTAAGAACAGTGATGAAGGAGCATGGCCGGTTCCCCAAACTTCATGAGTGGAAAAATGGGCTCTTGGCACAAAATGACATTCAATCTTCACCAAGAGATTCAGGGTTAAATTGCTGCCCTATCTCTGACCTCAGCTTTTGTTTTATTTTAATTCTCATATAATTCACATATATCATTCAATACTTCAGTCATATTAAGATTTGTGTAATCGTCACCACAATCAGGTTTACAACATTTCCTTCTTTTATATTCATTTTTGTTAGCCCCCCCCTCACTCCCCCAAATCTTCCCTGCCTGTCCCTAGGAGATTGTTAATTCTGTTAGTGTCTCTCTGGATTTACCTCTCCTGGATTTCATATGTATTAAAAAAAAATACAAAACAAAATCAAGAAACAAGTAGAAAAGAAAAACTAACAATGATAAAAGAGAGAAAAACCTCAATCGAACAGAAAGTGAAAAATACTAAAAACTGGAACCAAATTAAAATTAGTCTGAAGAGATCAAATGATCAGGTGTTACATTTGAACTTAACTGTATCTGTTCATGTCCATGGGCTGTGGTCAGAGGGAATTCACCCCGCATGTGCATTTGAGTCCTTTTGCAAACTGGGTGTTCCGAACTTAAGCTCTGATTCTTGTTCATACCTGCAGATTGAGATTCTATTATTTATCACCCTGGCATCACACTGGCTGTGCTGCTTGTTCTGGGCGGACTTAGTTGACATCTCACTTAGATGGCTGCTTATTTTCAGAAAAAAGGTTTAAGTACAAGGCCCTGTTCTTTGTGATAGATGTGCACCATCTGATTTCAGGGTTTTTTTACACCCTATGCTTTCCAGTCAAATATTCACTTGAGGTAATTCAAAACACTCACTTGGCTCGATGACGCCAGAATAGCTCCCCTCCATGCAGTTCCATGGAGCTCAGCATAGTTAGGGCGCAGAGATGAAAAGACGATTGAACCATGTACTGAACGTTCAGGTTTTTCCCTGCTTTGGAAAATCTGTTTGCGCTTGTAGAGTAAATGTTTTGTACTTTTTAAGAGTGTAAAAAAAATAGATGGAGGGATTCAGAGAAAATGGCAACCAGATAGGACCCATCTATCTGGAGCTCCTGCTGCCAGACCAGAAAAATAGGAAATTAGGTGAAGGAAACGGGGAGGTGGAGTTCTGAAATTAGAACTAGGGTAACAGGGTTTCTCCTGAACCCCTTCTTTTGTGGGATTTCCACTCACAAAGCAAACCAAGAATGCTTTAAAGCAGCACTATAATTTTGACGAAGTGGCAGGCGCCAGATATGCCCTTGCCTGGAGCAGGGATCCCTGCAGGTGGACGCCCTGAGAGGGGGCAGAATCTCAGACACGAGGGGAACCCCACACTGAGCTCTCCATGCGGTTGGATGCCTTGAGCTCACGGTCAGGGGTTGGTGGTGGGTAGCCATAATTTAGAGTAGAAGAAAAAATATATTATTACCTTAGGAAGATCATGGTGTGGGAGAAAAAGGCAGAAAGTCGGGAGTCCAGGGAGCAAATTTAGTTCCAATTGGCCGACTAGTAAACAACCCCCCTGATAAGCTGCATCTCCCCCTCTGGGGGTCAGCTTGACAGCCACCAAATCTGAGCACATCACAAGTAGAATTTTTTTTAAGGGTGAAACATAAATGATTGGTTTAAAACTCAAACCCAAGTCTGGTTGCTCAGCTCCAAGCACCACATAGGGGAGTCCCTTAACATAAATCAGCATAAGAAGCAACCTAGCTAAGGAATGCCAGAACTCAGCCACAGGGCCCGGCAGCTTTTACCATAACAAAGACCCGCTGTAGCAGTGTCAGCCTTAAACAGCACTGAGCTGTAGCCCAGAGACTGTGGGAGACAATTTCATTCTAGCTGGCCAGAGGGATAAAAAAGAAAATCCTCTGATCTAGGAAGCATCAGCAGTCTAGATAGGACAACAAGCTTCCCTCTCAGTGATTCTACACATAGCTGGGGAGGCCCTGTCGGTCTTGGAGCCCTAGACGGGGCTGAGGGAGCCCCCCAGTGCCCCCTCCCAGCCCCTGCTGCAGTGCTACATGCAGCACAAGGCAGGTACTCCAGCACCCAAGTGACCCCTGGCCACGGGCGCGATCTTGCTTTTGAAGTAATCTCACACAGCATCTGTGGAACCCTACATCAGGGATGGGAAAGTCCATTAACGCATGCCCAGGAGAGCCAGCATAGGAAAGCTGGATTTTCCTGCCCGTGGGCTCCGATGGATGTTGCACCTGGAGCAGCCCACCTGGGCCAGATGATTGCAGTTCAGCCAATGGGATTGACCTGGGGTCCTTCACCAGCCTCCCCGGGAACCCTTGAAAAGGCAGGAACCAGAAGGGAGAGGGGTGGTCCAGGTCGTCTTCCTGGGAGGAGAGAGATCCTTGCATGACCTGAGGCAGTCTCTGCCAGGCCCCAGGGTCAAAGGAATCCTATGGGTGCCTTGTAAAACCTGAAGCTTCTTTTAACTCTCATTAAATTCACTTGGATCACGAGCCCGGCTTCCGCATGAAATTTTTCTCGCGGGGAGCCAAGGACTGGGGTTGGAATTTAGGCCAGAGAGAGAGACCTTACAAGTCCATGACCCTGTGACCTTGAGGAAGAGTTGGAATTCCTCTGGCCTCAAGGACAGGTGATCAAGTATCATTACCTCCTTACCCACTGCTCTACTTATTCTCACTTTATTCACTAGCCCTTCTAACTTTTCCACCGCACTCAGTTTCAACGTGCTCAGGTTGGTGTTGGGCTTTTATTTACTCGCTTTCTTCTTTATCCCTCTTTTTTTCCCCTTTTCCCCTCTTTTTCCTCTTCTCTCCCACTCTCTCCTCTCATATGCCACTAAAGGCTTCCAGGTCACTTCCCTCCGCTTAGGGCAAATCAACCCAAATAGCAGGAGGCACTCCAGCCTGCCCTGTGTGGGAGTGCTGTACACCACACAAGGCACCTGGGACAAACACCTACAGTGCGCTGCACCGTTGAAGAAACCTCCGTCATGCCCCTAAGGTGATCTCGTCAACTAGGGCAATTCTGCCCAGCACCACTGGGTCCCGGCATTAAAAGGGCACACTGACCTGCCATGTTGGAGCAGTGTCTAAACCCCTCTGGCCCCTCATCCAAGCAATCAGGGATCAGCTACTACTTTATACTTTATTTCCTCCTTCTCTCTCTCCTTGCTCTTTACCATCACAGCCAACCTTAGTGAACTCAGTTGGATTTATTTCCTTCTTTCTCTTTATTCTCTTTTTCTTTCTTTCCTCTTTCTGTCTTTGCTTTCTTCACCTCTCTCTTAGCTTGTACGATTCTCTCTGCTCCCTCTCATTGCTTGCACATACCACTGCTGGTTTCCAGAGCCCTACACTCTGCCTAGGGCAACCCTGTCCTCCTAGTGGGCAGCCTGACCCCTAAGATAGTACTGCACACAGGACGAGTCAGAGCTACACACAGCATAACACAGGGTCAGTTATTTCTTTAACCATTTAAAAAATACTCTCTCCTCCTCCTTCCTTTTCTCTTCTCTCTTTTTCCTTTTATTGGGCTCTTCTTACAGGTTTTCTGCTTTTCTCCGCTCCATCTAGCTCTTCTCTACTTCCTACCACAGCCTCCACAGATTTGGTTCTCCTTTTTAGTTGTTTTCTTTTCTTTCTTTTTTTTTTTTTTTTTTTACTGTTGTCACCTTTGTTTACTCTGTGCATTTTAGTTGTCTGTGGGTGAGTGGTTGTCAGTCTGGTTGGCATTATTGCCCCAGTCTGTGTCTTCCTCTTTCTCTCTTTTTCCTCTCCTTTCACTCTCTTTCCCATCACAAGACAATAGCTGTCTCCAGGCCACTCCCCTCTGCCTAGGGCAAACCTGAAGGCCCAACTGAGGGAGCTCCCACCCCCCACTTATTGGTGTGGCAAGCAGCTGGGGAATTCACGCTGGTCCTCTCCCACACACTAAGCCACAGGTTGTTCTCCCCTATAAAAAGTGGGGGCATCCCCAGCCTAAATCCTGAGGTCCTACAAGTGACTGTGGGAAACGCCTGACCACCACTTGTGAGGCTCCACGCTACTGTGGGAACATCCACCCAATCTCCAAGGCGATCTCTCTGTACATCCCCTTGTCTAGCCAGATTTGTAAAGTAGAATTTGGATCATGATAGTGGGGGGAGGAAGCATTTAGGAACTAGAGGAAACATGTTTCATTGTTGCTACCCTGCACCCTGACTGGCTTATCTCGTCCCCACATCCCTTCAGGAAGGGGGTGTCCAGTTACCTACCAATGGGCTTTGAGTCTCCACTCTGCACTCACCCTCATTTACAATGACATGATTTTTGTGTTCTTTGATGCTTGATATCTGATCCCTTCAACAGTTCATGGTCACACAGGCTGGTGTGCTTCCTCCATGTGGGCTTTGTTGCTTCTGAGCTAGATGGCCGCTTCTTTATTTTCAAGCCTGTAAGATCCCAGATGCTATAACTTTTGATAGCCAGGCACCATCAGCTTTCTTCACCACATTTGCTAGTGCACACATTTTTCTTCAACCATCATGTTGGAAAGGTGTTCATCATGGAATGCCAATTTAATATAACGTGTTCTTGCATTGAGTAAGTATTTGGCAATGTCCATCTACTGCCTTAATACTAAGTCTATAAATATATGCACGTTGATCTATTTACGAACCCTCCTGTATAAATATATTTACATATGTACATGCCAGTATGTAGACCTCTAGAAATACCCTTTGTCACCTAGTTCTTTCCTCTATTTACTTTTACTTTCCTCTTGTCCGACTATCATGCTCAGCTTTCACTTGGGTTTGAGTAATTTCTCTTGGTTACATTGCCCTTGCTGAATACCTACCAGGCTTCTCACACCCTCCTTGCGACGGATTTTGGATTACTTGTTGCTCCCCTGTCGCTGGATTGGTCAGCATCACCTCCTTACCCCCTCCTCTCTCTCTCCCATGTCCCCGGGAACCATTGGTCCTGTTGTTTTCTCCTCCAGCCTATTCTTCCAGCCTATCTTATCTAGATAGATCTGTTGAGATAATAATATGCACCAAAAATCAAACCATAGCAAGATAGGCGATGGGTGAGAACACAGTGATGACAAAAAAACAACAACAGAAAACCAATGATCAATAAAAGAGTAAATTAATTAAAAGACAAAAAAAATTTTTAAGAAAGAAAAACCTGTAAATAGATCAAGGTCTGATTTTTTTTTTCTATAGGTGTGTCCTTCAGTCAGGTCTGATGGCGTATCATGCTCTGGCCCCAGAGTCTGTCCTTTGTACTCCCTCAGGGGCTACCCGCTCTGCTCCCATGGTTGCTCTGCTGCATGCTTTTAGTGATTTGCCTCCGGGTTGGAGGGCCAGTCGGGTCAGTCCCAACACAGAGTCTCCGGTATTGTCCCCATAGGGCCCTGGGCCAGCAAGGGATGGCATGTCTCATAGTGGGATCAGCCATATGGTCCACTCTGTACATTGGCTGTTCAGAGTGCCAAAATCATCCTCCAAGCCTGGTGGACCAGTGTGTGCTCCACTCTCTTCCTCCCCCTTCATTTGCCCCTGTGTGCTCTGATCAGACATGTCCATCTCCCCTAGCTACAGGTTCAGTGCCGTCTTCTAAAGTAAATTCTTCTGGGGGGAGGGGCAGTTGTCCACGTAGCTGGTATGGAGGCTGGACCATCCACTTTTCATTTAGGATCAAAAGCATCTAGCTTTTAGCATTAGGTGCTATTGAGTCAGTTCCAACTCAAGGCAGAATGAACCACTGCGCAGTCCTACACCATCTTCAAAACTGTTGTTATACTTGAACCTAACATTTCAGCCTTTTCCAGGGACTGGCATCTCCTGATAACATACCCAAAGCATGTGAAGTCTCCCCGTGCTTGCTTCTAAGGACCTCTCAGACTGTTCTTCTGACACAAATCTGTTCATTCTTCCAGCACTCAATGGTATTTTTAATATTCTTGGCTAGTGTCATCTTGATGGGTTGAAACACTATCTCGCTCTAGTGTTGATGTACATTTTTCTGATGCCTAATTATACTGAGTATCTTTTAAGGTAATCATTTAATTTTTATGGCATTTTGAAAAGATGTCAATGAGGTCTATTTAATTTGTGTTCAGATGGAAACACATAACTCAAACTAATATATGTGACAGTAGAATAAGAATCCATTTTATCCTAAATACTTGAGATATTTATACAGCCTACTCAGGTTTTTATCAACATAGATAAGGTGGCGGTGGTGGTGGTGGTGGTGGTGGTGGTGGTGGTGGTGGTTTTTAAGAGTTAATCTCTAAATAGGGGGCTGTAGTACTGAGCACTGAATCTCCTTTGCTTGATTAATTTTTATGTTAGGGAAGTAATACAAGGATTCCATCAAATGACCCATCAGTTTGAGGAAAAAGCATATCAGAATTGATGGTCAAAGCCTATATGGCTTTATGGTTTAGTCTCTAGGGGTATGTAATGCTCTTGTGAAAATAGTATTCCTCATGATAATAACGAGGAACTGGTGGGCTTCCAGGGCTGGGAGCTGAACTGAGGGGCAGTTCTACCCTGTCTAATAGGGTCACTATGAGTTGGCAAAGACTCGATGGCTGTCAGTTTGGTTTGTTTGACTTGAGTACTGGCATTCAGTGTGTTTATCGAAATCAATAAATTACAAGCATTTTTGATGTCTATTTTTTACATACAAAATTTAAATCCCCCAAGCCTCTGAAAACTGCGAAGATTTCACAGCACTAGGTTGGTACTCTCCCATCCAAGAATCAGTGAAACTGGCAGGGTGTGAGGCATTCAGGCTCCCTCAGTTCCTCCTGCTGCCTTCCCTGACCCTGGTCACTTGCTTCTATTACCTCTCTTGGACCTTACATGCATTTGAATTAGAACACCATAGAGTACAGTGCTCTACATGTGCAGCAGCTCTAACCATGTCACTCTCTGTCTCTATGAAGCCTCTTCCAACAAAATTCAAATGCGATTGTATGTGCACACATAAACACACGCATGCACCAGAGCACCCTTCTTAACAGAGAGTCAGGAGGGTCTCTTAATTATTTGCTGTCCTCACTTTGGACACAAATCCCTTGATGATGAGTAGGAGAAAAGGAACATCAGGTAGTGGGGGAAACCCTAAGGAGGAACAGAGGAGAGCTTTAACTAAGAATAATGCTACTAGGGGAATGATGGCATGTGAGGAAAATTAGATACTTCCAGACTGTCAGATTTTTCCATACAGCAAAATTAACTTTTCTAGTTTTGTCTAAAACTGGCCCCAGGAAATTTCAAATAGCACATCTCAGATTATCTAACCTACAAAGGAGTAGCCGGCCTTCCACCCACCCCCACCCCACCCCCGCCAAAAAACCAAGCGGTACAAAGCTCCACTGGGTACACATTTCAAAATATACATTCTCCTGTTTGGGCAGGCATCTGGCAACTTGCTCTGAGCTAGTGCACCCACACTTTTTTCCCAAGGTCATTGCTGGTGACAAGACCTTGTGCTCTTCTCACAAGCCAGAATGCAAACATAAATCAAGTCAGTGTAAGACGCCATCATCACCTCACTCAAATACACCTCGTCAAGTGAACTCAAACTTCAAGAAGATGCTCATTTGTTTGGTTTTCTTGATGTGAGGGTGATAGTGCATTTGGAGTTTAGTCATTGCACTAGGTCAGACTGTTAATCAAGCTTCCTATATAGAGGTTCTGAAGATATTGTGTAAGAAGGTCTGAGTTGTCTGGCTAGACCAGAGCTTGCACACTGCTATTGACTAGAAGTTCCGACACACAGAATCCAGGACAGATAAACCCCTCAGGACCAATACTGAGAGTAGCAACACCACGAGGGAAGGTAGGGGGGAGAAGCAGAAGAAAGGGGAAACCAATCTCAATGATGGACATACAGCCCCACTCCACCACCCAGGGGAACAAACAGCAGAAGTTTGGGTGAAGGGATACAGCAGAGGCGTAAAATATAAAAATAAAAAGTATGTATAAAGTATCAGTGGTTCACGTGGGTGGGAGGAGGGGAAAAAAGGAGCTCAAGGAGAAAGAACATGTTTGGAAATGATGATAGCAATGTATGTACAAATGTGCTTCATACAAATTGGTGTATGAATTGTTACAAGAGCTGTAAGATCCCCCAATAAAATGATTTATTTAAAATAAAAAGGACTGATTAGTGGTAGACAGGGGACTGGTTTTGCCACCATGACAGTGCACCTGCTCACACACAAAAAACAGCATGCCTCTATCGCCCGATCTGATCCCAGCACACCGAGGCAAAATACTAAGGGTGTACAACAGAACAGGAAGGGGAACAGAGCAACGAAGTCCCCAGGGAATACCAAAAATAGACTTTGGGGCCAGGGCTAGCTGACCCATCATACTCTATGAGAAAGCACTCCTAAAGGCCAACAAACAGTCCTTGAACTAACTAAAAGCTTTTCTTTCTTGTGTTTTGTTTTGCTTTTTGTCATTGGCTTGTTGGTGGTGGTGTTGTTCTTTTGTTTCATTTTGTTGCTTGGGTTTGCTCTGTCTCGTTTTTGTGCATGCTATGATTTCCACAGGTCTGTCTAAATGAGATAGGCTGGATGAACAATCTGGAGGAGAAAACAATGGGACTGACAGCTGGGGGAGGGAGATGGGAAAGGGGGGTGTAGGGAAAAAGGAAGTGCTGTTAACAAACCCAGGGACAAGGGAACACCAAGTGATCCAAATAGATGGTGAGGAGGGTGTAGGAAGCTTGGTAGAGTGTGACCAAGAGTAATGTAACCTAGAGGAATTACTGAAACACAAATGAAGGCTGAACATGAGAGTGGGACAATCAGAAAGTAAAAGGAAATCAAGGAAAGAGGTAGGAAGCAAAGGGCATTTATAGAGGTCTAAATAAAGGCATGTGCATATGTAAATATATTTATGTATAACGATGGGGAAATAGATCTATATGCATATATTTATAGGTTTAGTATTAAGGTAACAGATGTACATTGGGCCTCCATTCAAGTACTCCCTCAATGCAAAAATACTTTGTTGTATTAAAGTGGCATTCCGTGATGCTCACCTCCCCAACACAATTGCTGGAGGCAAATGGGTGCATAAGCAAATGTGGTGACTGAAGTTGATGGTGGTCGGCTATCAAAAGTTATACATTCTGGGGTCTTAAAAGCTTGAAGTTAAACAAGTGGTCATGTAGCTGAGAAGCAACAAAGCCCACATGAAAGAAGCACACCAGCATGTGTGATCACGAGGTGTCGGAAGAATCAGGTATCAGACATCATCGGAACAAAAAAATCATATCTTTGTGAATACGGGGGAGTGTGGAGTGAAAACCCAAAGCTCATTTGTAGATAATTGGACATCCTCTTACAGAAGGGTAGCAGGGAGGAGAGGAGCCAGTCAGGGTGCACTGTAGCAACAATGAAACATACAACTTTCCTCTAGCTCCTAAATGCTTCTTCCCCCACAACTAAAATGATCCCCATTCTACCTTACAAATCTAGCTAGACCTGAGGATGTACACTGGTACAGATAGGAACTGGAAACACAGGGAATCCAGGGCCGATGATCCCTTCAGGACCAGTGGTGAGAGTGGCGATACGAGGAGGGTAGAGGGAGGGAGGAATGGAAAGGGGAAACCGATTACAAGCATCTACATATAACCATCTCCCTGGGGGACAGACAACAGAAAAGTGGCTGAAGGGAGATATTGTATAGTGTAAGATATGACAAAATAATAATTTAGAATTTATTCAGGGTTCATGAGGGATGGGGAATAATTATCAGCTGATGCCAGCGGATTAAGTGGAGAGCAAATGTTTTCAGAATGATGAGGGCAATGAATGTACAAATATGATGTATGTATCAATTGTGATAAGAGTTGTATGAGGCCCCAAAAATTGATTATAAAAAAAGAGAAAAGAAATAACAGTATGAAAACATCCCCCAAAAAAGCATGCCTCTCTTGTCCCTCATATCCTAATCACCTGAACTCACTCCATGTGACTTCTTTCTGTTTCCATGAATGAAGGACAGTGGTTTGACAACACAGAAGAGGGGGGGAAAAAAACAAGGGTGTCACCCAAACTGCTGAGTTTGAAAAATGTTTCCAAGAATGTAATCACAGATTAGACAAATGTGTGAAGTGTAATGGAGAGTACTATGAAGCGGATAAAAAATTTAAATGCATAGTTTTGAAAAAATTGTAGTTTTTGTCGGGTTCCCCCTAGTAGCTTCCAATTTCATAGCAACTCAAGCCATCACCATACATCCAACTGACAGAGAAGGGGTGGGTTTTGTGTGTAGGTGGTGTTGGTTATTGCACAGGGGCAAGGGACTTCTGGTGGCATAGTACCTTATGCCTTGGGTGTCAACTGTAATGTCAGCAGTGGGGAACCACCAGTCAGTCCTCAGAAGAAAAGGATGAGGCGTTCTACTCCCATAGAGTTAGCCTTTGGGAAACCCACAGAGATAGTTCTGCTCTGATCTCATAGAGTCGCTATGGCTCAGCATCGACTCCATCGAAGTGAGCTGACAAACTAAAGGCAGGAGATCTGAAAGAGGATGCGGAGACGTTGTCTCAGGTACTTTGGACATATTACTATGGTGGAACCAGTCCTGCAAGAAGGGCATCATTTTTGGCAGAGGGTTAGCAAACAAGAGGAAGACCCTTACTTAGGTGGATTGATACCGTGGCTGCGAGAATCGGCTCAAATACAGTAACAAGTGCGAGGATGGCGCAGGACTGGGCTTTGTTTCTCTCTCTAGTGCACAGGCCCCTATGAATCCGAACTGACTCCAGGGCTCTACAACATCAACTACTACAACCCTGAAGTTCAAACCTACCCAGTGGCTTCCCAAAAGGGAGGTGTGGCCATGTGCCTCTGTAAAGATGACAGCTAGGGAGCCCCTGCGGGGCAGTTCTACTCTGTGGCACAGGGGCAGCCAGGAGTCGGAATGTGCTTCACAGCAAAGGGTGTGCTTTGTCTCAGTTTGTGCCTGCTGCTGTTTATGCTATGCACTGAGTTTAACATGTGACACTCAGGAGCGAATGAATGGAAACACACCCATGATGCTTCCATGATGCCAGATGCAAGCTGACACTGTTTCTGAGTTCTGGGCATATTATTTTTTCAGAGATAATTTCCTGTAGCGGTGACACACCGAGTCCTATTTCATGTAAAAGCATCAGCAGCAGAGGAAAGCACTGCACAGAGAGAAGACTATGACACGTAACAGGCTTTCCATAGAGGAACAAAAGGGTAGATGTCTTGGGCTGCACTCTTTTCTTGTATACAGACAGTAAACAAGCTGAACACATCTCACCTAAGCATAACATTACAACTACTTGAAGCCCAGCTCAGGCATCTGGACAAGAGGCAGCAAGGAAGGATGGGAGAGAGTTAATGGGCTGGGCGTCCCCAAAGGTGCAGAGTGGGAATCAAGGGAGGATCCAGGACGAGCCAAGGCTTCTGGCAGAAGTCTGAGAGGAGAGCAGCAGAAAGGAGCTGCTCTCTGGGTCCTCACAGATGTAGCCAGTGAGAGAGCAGCAGTGCTGCCCCCTGGCGGTGCGCCGAAGGCAGGGCCGCTTCCCCCAGGGCTGGAGAGCTCTGGGGAAAGACAAACCGTGTCACTTTGGATGCCAAGTAAGGGGGCACTGTGTGCCGGTGGTGTACCTATGTTGGCCAAAGCGCTGCCCACTGTGCATTTGCTTCCAACAAGCACAGTTATCCTTCCTCGTGCATCCAGGAAAGACAGTTCTAGAAAAACACAAGCAGTAAAATAAAACACTGCCAGGTCTCGAACCATCCTCACCATTGTTACTATGCCCACTGGTGTAGCCACTGGTTCGAGCTGTTTTATTGCCCGTCCTCCACTTTTTGCCAAGCATCATGTCCTTCATGGACTTGATGTCCCTTCAGGGACTGGTCTCTCCTGACAGCACGTCCAAAGATATCAAATGAAGTCCAGCCATCCTTTGTCCCCATGTTCTCTGGGCAGTCCTTGTACTTTTATTGCTCAGTGTCTGATTATTTGGGACCAGGCCTTATTGCTGCCCCTTCCTCACCTTGGCCCCCAATCCCGACCCCAAGCCCTGCACATCCACTGTGTGAAACCTCCTGTTCCTGTAACCATCCCTGTGCTTTTGTGTGGGGGGGTCTAGCTGGGTTCCCCTGGCAATTCGCCAGCTGCCCTTGGGAAAGTTCATGGAGTCGGCTAATTAGTAGAAAAGCCAAACGTCCAGCTGAGATTGGTTTACTCCCTAGCACCCTTGGGCAGGAGCACAGCCCCACTCCCGGTCCCAGGTAGCCAACGACCACACCTAGGTTCTCCGGACTTGGCAGCTGTAACATGTGGCCTGGGCTTCCCCTTCATTTCCTGCTCCTTTCTGGCTTGCTGTCTGACTTTTCTTTGCGGAATTAAAGCTGCAAATTGACAGGATCCCATAAACACTCTAAAGCCACAAAAAAAACACCAAATGCCCACCCAAACATGTGAAACTTCCAAAAATCATCCTTAGAAGATTCCCAAACCCTAAACATTCCTAAACCCCATATATGCCCTGAAAACACCATGAAAGCCCTAAGAAAACCTAAAATGCTGGGGGAAAAAAACACATATAATATTAAAAATACCCTAAAATCCCTAAGGAACTCTGCAACATCACTAAAAACACCCTATTGTGCTGAAAAATACCTATACACTCTAAAAAACCACCCCTAAATCCCTTAAACACTCCCTAAAATCTTATAAAACACCCTAAAAACCCCAAACCACCCGAATGCCCCAAACACACCTTGAACGTCCACAAACAACCTAAAAGCCCTAAAAAATCACATGCCACCAAAAAGCCCTAAATGACCGCAAAATTCCAACTCATAGCCACCCTATAGAGGGCTTCTGGAGCTGTCAGCCTTTTATGGGAACAGCTTTATCGTTCTCCCAAGGAGAAGTTGGTAGGTTTGAAACCCTGACCTCATATTTAGCAGTCTAATAATTGCTGGACAGTGCCACCAAGGCTCTACTGGTGTAGTGGGTTACACATTGGGCTGCTAACCTCAAGGGAAACGGTTCAAAACCACCACCCACTCCTTGGGAGAAAGAAGAAGCTTTCTTTCTATTCCCCTAGATTTCTCATTGAAGGTGTAAAGTAACCTGTTAAATGCGCGCAGTGGCAGCAGCAATGTCTCATAACCATGGGGAAATGTGGTTCAGAAACTTCAGAAGCAAGCATCCATCAGTAGGTGACTGACCAGCAGTATTGACTTGGGCAAAGAGAAGGTGACATGGAAGGGTAAGGAGAAGAATGCGTGCAGAGGGCAGGTTGGCAGCTGAGCCTAAGTCCAGTAGAAACAACAGCAGAATGGCCTGTTCCTGGAAGGGCCACAGGAGATGGTGCGACTTCATGTAGCCCCCACTTACATGTGTAACAGCAGCAATTGCCTGAACACGTGGTCTCACCAGGGAGGAGCCTTTGTGTGGTGTTAAGATGCTGTTACTGTCTGTTGTACTGTGGTGGCCTGCATTTGGCTGTAATGGTGGAAATTTTGCAGCCAGTAGTTCAAATGCCTGCTGGGTCACTCACTGCAGGTAGACTTCAGCAGTTTCCAGACAGAGAGACGAGGGAGGAGGACCTGGTCTTCCACTTCTGAAAGAACTGGCCAGTGTGAACCTTGTGAATGGCAGAACACTATACCTGAACATGAGTACCGCAGGCTATAAGGCATGATGGATTGACACAGTGGCTGCAGCAATGTGCTCAAACATAGGATAGTGCTGGCCTGGAAAATAGTTCATCGTCCATTAAAAAAAATCATTATATAGGGGCTCATACAACTTTTGTTGTTGTTTTTCCCTAAGGGAGAGCAGTGTATTGGTACACTGAGAGGTATATAGATCAATGGATTCGAACAGAAAAGCTACACATATATTCACCAGTCAACAGGAAACTAGCCTTCGAAAAAGGACACAGAAATATCCAAAGGGACAAATTCTGCTTGCTCAACAAATGGTGTTGGACAAACTGAGATACCGTATGTAGGAAAATGAAGCAAGCCCCAAACCTTCCCCCATGCACAGAAATTAACTGAAGAGGGGTTAAAACCTGAAAGTAAACCTCCGGGCTATCATAATCAATTTTTTGATGACCTCATCGGTCAGAAATCATTGTAGGAACGCCAAAGCGTTCTTGTGTTCAACGTCTACATACATAGCAGGTGCTCCAGTAAAGGGGAATCTTGGTGGAGCTGGCTCATCCATTCCTGAAGAGAGTAGAGCACCACGTTGGCCCATCACAGAGCTCAGGTGTAGAATCTTCCTCACTGTCATCCTTTATCTCAGCAGTGTCAGTGTTGGATTATGAATTTCCCAAAGAACCAGTATCGCTCAATTCTGTGCACAATGCTGACTCACTCTCGCTGTATCTCTTACAGCATCAGTTAGTGGGCTTGTTGTCTGCCTCAGGCTTTGTTCACGGAGATCCTCCAGCTAGTTGGTGGTGTGTGCGCATGAGCAGAGGCTTCCTGCCAATCCCCCATGAGTAGTAGAGCTCCCATGGTGTGGACTCCATGTAAGCCCTGTCCCAGACAGCACGCTTACATAGGAGGGTGGGCCCTGCAGCACAGAGGACCATTCCCCCTGTGGAATGGCCTCAGAGACCCACGTCCCTCACTGGCCAGCTGCTGGGGCTGTGGGCCCTAAGCTTCATGCCTGACTCAGGAATTGACACAGGGTGAGGCGACTCCAGTAGCTGTTTTGACTGGTCTAATCCAGCCTGAGATCATCCTTGCATGAGCCCTCTGCCCAGATTATTTTTGTTTCTTTTATGATCATTTTATTAGGGGCTCTTACAACACTAACCACAATCCATATATACATCAGCTGTTTGAAGCACATCTGACCATTAATTGCCCTCATTATTCTCAAAATCTCCACTCTTCACCCAAGCCCCTGGCCTCAGCTCCTCATTTTTCCCCCCCCTCAATGCCCGCCACCCATCCCTCATCAATCCTTGGAAATGTACTAATTCTTTTGTCATATCTTCACCCACCTTTCTTTTGAGGTCAATGAAGATCCTTGTAATCGGTTCCCACTTTCCATCCTGCCCTTCCTCCACCCTCCCAGTATCTCCACTCATAACACTGGTCCTCACAGGCCCATCCACCCTGGATTCCCCGTGTTTGAAATTCCTATCGGTACTACAATACCTTCTCTAGTTTGGCCAGATTAGTATGGTAGAACTGGGTTCAGGTTAGTGGGGCAAGAGGAAGCATTAAGAACTTGAGGAGGCGGCCACCCGCCCGCTGGGTGCGCGGGCCCGGGCGTCGCGCGCTACGGGCCGCCCAGCGCAGCCGGAGGCTTGGAGCGCCCCGCAGGGCGCACGGGCGGCCTTGCAGGCGGGGACTCGGGACGCGCCCCTCGACGCCCTCGCGCACCCCACCGTCTTCCTGCCAGCGGGGCCCCCCGAGGGGCGGCGAGCGGGGGTGTCGCAGGACCTGCGGCTGGATAAAACGAGAGACCCCCCTTGGTCAGCAGCGCGAGACCGTGGGGACGCGCGGCTCCTCGAATGTTGCGTCGTCTCATTTCTGGTTCCTCCATCCATTCACGCAGGCCGACCCCGCTCGCCTGATCAGTGGCACACACCCAGCCCAGTGGGAAAAGGAATGCTCTCCCATGTATATGCATTTTAGTTTGGAGTCCCTACAGGGTTTATGTACCCCGAGTCCTGGAGATGGGGATTGGTTTGATCTAACTGCACTTTACTTGCAGTGCGAGCCAGCGCGGCGCGGTGTCCCACTGGAAGCGCCGAGCCACACGTGCGTGTCAACACTTAGGACCATCCCCAAACATGCTTTTGCCAGGTGTCCGTGAGGAAGCCAATCAAGAGGGATCGTGCTATTCGGATTCGGTCCCCATGTCGCCGTTTTCGCCTTGCTTTCTGTTTTTGAATTCGGTTTCCCAAATGTCTGCCTCCAAACGAATACCCAACCAGGGGGTCCGCAGCCCTGGAAGTTTCCGGGGCTGTTCCCCAGACGCGCCTCGGGGGCTGCAAGGACTGCGCGTCGAGACTTTTCCGGTCGTGAAAAGTTGGCGGCGACAGCTCGGGGGCCCTGGGTCACCGGGTGGTGTTGAGCGGGGACTCTGGGGCCCCGGCGTGGGACGCTGGCGGGTGCAAGTTCAAGAGGGTCAGGGGCTGATGCCTCCCCACGCCCCTGCCCTCCCCCAGCAAGGGCGCTCTGGGGTGCTGGGTCCTTGAGGCCCCGGCTGGCGGGGCCGCCCACGGTCAAGGCTTCGGGCACACGCGCGGGTGCGCTGAGGCCTGCGCCGTGCGGGGATCTGGGCTCAGGCAGGTGGTCGCGGCGGCTCCGCGGGCGGACGGGCGCCCAGCAGGACGACCGACGACCCCCGGCGCGTCGCCGGCACCCAGCGCCCGGGCGTAGAGGCGGGCGGGGGGGGGGGCTGCGCTCCGCCGCCGCCAGGGCCCCCTCCCTCCGCGCCCCCCCGCGCCAGGTGAGCCGGGCCTGGGCCTCGGCGGGCCGCGGGGCTGCCCTCTCGCCGCCCTCCAGCGCCCCCTCGGGGCCGGGCCGCGCCGAGCCGGGCGGCCGCCGGCCGGGGCTGGGGGTTGGGAGGGGCGGGGGTCGCGGGCGGGTCGCTCGTTCGGCCGCTGGCGGGGGGCGGGGGCCGGGCGGCCGCGCGCGAGGCCGGGCCAGCTGCCGCCGCGCCCTCGCCTCCGACTCCGGCTCCGGCTCGGCTCGCCCTGGCGGCGGTGGCGCCGTGAGGAGGAGTCCGCGCTCCTCTGTGGCGGCGGCGGCGGCGGCCGGCTCCAGGCCGGGTTTTGGCGCCGCCCGCCTGCTGCCTCCTGGCGGCTCCTGAACTCCAGCCCCCTCTCTATCAGCCTCTCACTCCGTCTCAATATGTCTCAAGATGGCGGCCAATGTGGGATCGATGTTTCAATATTGGAAGCGCTTTGATTTACAGCAGCTGCAGGTCAGGCTTCTCCTCTCTCGGCCTCTCGCTCGGGGGTGGGGGCTGCGGGCGGTCGCGGCCTCCCCGGGGGCGCCGGGCTGCCTCGCCGCCGGGGGGCCGCGGCGGAGGGGAGGAGGGGCGTGCCGGGAAAAGCGGGGCCGACTCGGGGACAAGTCCCTCTCACTCCCCGGCCCCCATTGATAACTCGCTTGATCGGAAATTGATCCTCTTTGTTCAATTCATCGATCAGCCCAAGATGGCGCCGGGAGCCACCGCTGCCACCGCTGCTCCTGGTGTCTGCCCCCTCCCCTGGCGCCCCCCCCCTCCCCCGGCCCCGAGCCGCCGCCGCCGCGGGACCGGGGAGGGGGCGGCCCGGGGGCGGCCCCGGGCGCCCGCAGGGTGCGCAAAAAAAACAAAAAAAAAAGAACTTGAGGAAAGTTGTGTTTTTCTTTGCTGTCTCATACCCTGTATTCTTTTATCTCCTCTCTGAGATCCTTCTGTAAGGGGATGTCCAGTGCACTGCAATTAGGTTTTGGGTCTATACCCGGCCGTCCCCTCTCATTCTCCATGATAAGATTTTTTTGTTCTCATGATGCCTGTTGCCTTATCCCTTTGAAACTTTGTGATCACACAGGCTGGTATGCTTCCTCCATGTGGGCTCTGTTGCTTCTGAGCTAGATGGTTGCTTCTTTACCTTCAAGCCTTTAAGACCCCACACGCTATATCTTTTGGTAGCTGGACACCATCGGCTTTCTTCATCACATTTGCTTATGCAGCCGCTTTGCGGTCAGTGATCGTGTAGGGAAGGTGAGCATCGTTTAATGCCAATTTAATAGAACAATGTTCTTGCAATGAAGGAGTCCTTGAGCGGAGGCTCTATGTCCATCTGCTACCTTAATACTAAATCTATAAACATATGGACATAGATCTATTTCCCCATGCCCCTTTGTAAATATATGTACATGCCTTTATTTAGACATCTATAACTGGCCCTTGCTTCCCAGCTCACTCTTCTATACCCTTTGATTTTCCTCTTGTGCCCACTGCCATGCTCAGTCTTCCTTTGGGTTTCAGTAATTACTCTTGGTTACATTACCCTTGATCACGCCCTACCAGGCCTCCTACATCCCCCTCACCACCGATTTCCATCACTTTTTGTTCCCTTGTCTCTGGAATTCTTAACACCACTACCTTTCTTCCCACCTCCCTCTCTCGCATGTCCTCCAGGATGTGCTAGTCCCGTTTTTTTTTCTCCTCCAGATTGTTCGTTCAGCCTATCTTATTTAGACAGACCTGTAGAGGCAATAACATGCACAAAAACAAGAAAGAACAAAACCAAGCAGCAAAATAAACAAAACAACAAAAATCCAATTACAATAAAAGAAAACAAAGGTCAACAAGATAGAAAAGCTCATAGATAGTTTAAGGACTATGTGTTGGCCTTTAGAAGTGTTTTCTAGTCCAGTCTTTTGGGGCACCAAACCCTGACCCTAAAGTCCACCTTTAGCATTTCCTTGGGATCTTGCTGCTCCTTTTACTTGCTCTTCTGCTGTACCCCCTTAGTGTTATGCCTCGGTGTAGCGAGATCAGTTTGGGGGTAATTCCCACACTGTGTCTCCAGTGTTGTCCCCTCTAGGGCTATGGGTCTTTGAGGGACGTTGTGTCTCATCGTGGGGCTGGCCATGTGGTCTTCTATGTGAACTGACTTCTCTGAGTGGGAACATCATCCTCAAGGTCTGGTGGGACAGGATGTGCTCCACTCTCCCCTTCTCCCCTTCATCTCTGTGTGCTCTGATCAGATAATGTCTCTGTCCAGGAGATGCAAATTCAATGCTATCCTCTGAAATAAAATCTTTGGGAGGGGTTGTGGGGAATATCTGCTCAGATCTTTGGTGGGTCCAGGAGAGAGGGACTGCTCGGCTGGGCACAGCCACGAGGGGCTCAGAACTCTGGCTCCAGAAAATGGTTGTAAGTTTGGCTTTGTTTTTAACCAGTTGTGTGCCTCTGGGTCAACACCTGTGTTTTTTTGAGTTAGTTTTCTGATCCGAAAAGTAAAGGTACTCCATTGTCCAGACTCCCATGTCACCAAGTGATCGATAGGGGCTAACCAGAGCCTGATTCAAATAGTGTGGATCTGTTAGGTGCCTTCTAGACCTGGGGTGGCGATTCTGAGCCCAGGACAACAATAATGTCCGAGAGGTGATATAGGTGGCTCCATATTGAAACAGGAAGACCACTGTGGAGATTTTGTCCTTCCACTGATGGCCACAGGCCACCGCCTCACGTCCTGCAAAAACAGTTTCCCTGGCTCAACAGCCAAGCCAGGGGCCAGTGCCATAAAAATCATATGGCTAACTGGGACAAAGGGCAGACAGATATTTTTTATCATGATGTCTTGAGAAACCCACCTAACCTCCATGCAAATCTTCTGGTGTGAGTTATTTTTGGAAGCAATCATATGCTGACAGTAATTCAAATCTTTCCTTTTGACAATTTGCCTGTACTCTTTTCTTAACCTGAGAAGGTAATCCCTGTGTCCACTAAGAAATTGACTGGCTGGCCTCCTACTTGGACAGTTAGCCTGGGATCCTGGGGACCAAGTGAAACAGAGCACGGACACCTTCATTCAGCTTCTTCAAGCATTATTGTCTCTTGCTTGGGATTTTCTAGGTGTGGATGAGGCCCGTCCTCTCTATTGGAGGGTTGTCTGCTTCTCCTGGGGTATTCAAGGCACTGATTTTTCCAATGTCCTTCTTTCCTGCAGTAGGCACATTGATCCTGCCCCATGGCTTGGCGGTGCCCACAGGTCAGTCTCTCCGTAAGTGGGCCATGCTCTCCTTTTCCTGAGTCTCTGGGGTCTCTCATGGCAATTCCTAGTATTTTAACTAGTTTCTTTGTCTCTGTCGTGGTAGGATCATCTCTGTTGTTACACACCCGCTGAGCCACTTGTACCAAATCACTAAGATTTTTCCCGTCAAACCCTTCCCACTTCTTTTTCATGTCTGAGGCAGACTGAGTAATAAAGGCAATACTTATTGCCCTCCTGTTCTCAGGGCCTCCAGGCCTTTAGGGATATAAAGCCCGTAGGCTTCCATCAGTCACTCTAAAAAGGCACGCAGACATTCTCTTGTAAGAGCCTGAAAATTCTCACTGACCTTAGATAAATTCATAGGTTTTCTAGCTGTTCCACTGAGGGCCTGCAAGAGAAACTGGTGATACCTGGTTGGGCCTTCTGTGCCTGGCTAGGAGTTTGGATCTCACATTTTTCATGCAGTGGCAAAAAGAGTTTCCCTCACATGGGGAGTGCCTGCTGTCTGACCATCATGTCCATTGACTGCTTACTGGGCCTCTCTCTGGCAGGGCTACTGTACCTGTGTTGTGAACAGCACCTGGAGAAGTTGCTGGCAATTTCTGGAGGTGGGCTAATGCATATGGAAAACCGTTTCTATCAAGGAATCAGACCTGCTTTGTCAGAAAAAGGGATTTTGTTGATTCCAATTATACAAATCACTGGAATACAAGGGGATAGATACCCAAAAAGGGACTCAGGGGTCTTCCCCAGGTGTTGGGGCTGCTTGCCTTGAGTGTAGAATGGCTGCTGCCAAATCATCCTTCTTGGGGGGTGGGGCGGTCGAGATCCCATACCAGCCCTAGTGTATGTTGGGGTGTGGACTCAGAAAGGAGTTATGAGTATTTCTCTCTCTCCAGCCCCATGCACCTGACAGGGTGGCAGTGATAATGAAGGGTCGTAAGCTAGTTCTCCCACTCCCAGAGTCCTCCTGCAAAAAGGAATAAAGCTGAGACAGAGGGGTATGGGGAGGGGTTGGGGAAGGGCAGCCTCCACCTTAGTGGTTTTAGGACCTTGGGTCTATTTTTTTTCTGGTCCTGCCATGTTTCCTGAAATCTTGAAACAAGAACCCTTTCTGTTGCAGGAGGAAGTAAGTCTTTTGTTTATGCTGGCTTATTAGTGGCAATGTCATTCCACGCATCAATTTTAGGGATCAGATAGGGATGTCCTGGTTCCCCATAAACATAACTATGAACTCTGAGAAATAGGGGAAGGGAAAACGAGTCTTGCATGGGCAAATCAGGAACTCCTTCTGTCCAATCACCTTTAAACAAATTGCGGAGTCTCCAGGCTTTAGGGCTGAAACTACATTCTCTTTGTGAGCGCCTAGAGCAGGGGTCCTCAAACAATAGCCTGTGAGCCACATGCGGATAGCCGAGGACCTTGATCCTGTCCGCCGAGTGTTTGTGCCCCGTTTGTTTGTGTGTTTTTTTTAAACTTCAAAATAAGGTATGTGCAGGAAGCATAGGAATTTGTTCATAGTTTTATTGAAACGATAGTTCGGCCCTCCAACTGATCAGAGGGACAGTGAACTGGTCCCTGTTTAAAGAGTTTAAGGACCCCTGGCCTAGAGAAATCAGAAATCCGTAGTTCTGGGGAGAGCACTCCTGTTAAGGAGGTTTCCTTTCTAAGCAAGCCCAGACAGTGGCAATTGGATCTCGGTGCACCTCGAAATGTTGTAGCCAGTCTCCATTCCCAGAAAGAAAACTACTCCGACCGCTGGCAAGTTCAACAGAAAAAGTTTTTTTTCCTGAGCAGCCCCAGTCTAATTGTCCAAAGGTTTTTATACTTTTGCAATGTGCAGGTGTGCAAGCAGGCAGAGTAGGGAAGCAGGGTGTTGCAGTTAGTCATTCTTAGTTGAACAAAGACTGCTCTGGTCGCTCTCGCGAATCTTCTGAGCATCCATATCCTTTGGGACATTCCCTTGGGCACATCTGCACAGCCTACCTCCCCTACATCAGCTAGTTCATTTACAGTTCATAGCTACTTTATTTACTTTACATGGTGCCTTCTGTCAGCTCATAATGGCTTCACTCTTGTCAAGGCTGTTTAAGCTTTTCCCAGAGATCCTATATAGCCGCCATTGTGGCCATGGGGAAACGGGGCCTGTGACCCTGGCCAAGATGGTGCCCACCAGCCCAAACATGTGGAAGGGCACTGCCTAGGGAGCTGGTTGAATAGACCTGGGAGTTAGCCCTGCCTTGTCCTGGGAGCCAAATATTTCCCTTTTCCCCTCCATTCCCTTTCTCCTGGCTTTTCAAACAAGCTGCTTTAGCCCTATAATGCCCAGCACAACATTTTTATAGCATTTAATTGAAACTTATCTGGTACCAAACTTATAAATTATCAATGTGACAATTTGGTTACATTTCAAAAACATTGCACGTTTTATATATTTGAATGCCATATATACATATTGATAACTATGAAAGTAAAGAATAAAAATGTTTAAAATTATTTCCTGAATTTAAAACTTGAGGCGTTATAGTGTTAGTGTTCTACCAGTGTAGGTTTGTTCCTTGTTACAGGCTGGTTTTCCGTGGCCCAGGCTTAGGCCAATGGCATATGGAACCCTTCCTGTGTAACTGTTACCTTTAGGCTTTCAGTGTTGCTGCTTAAGGCACTTTTGGGGAAAGCTCTTAATACACAGTTCCACTGCCACGATGTTCCAGACAGAAATTCCAATTCCCTTAAGGTTCCCTGAGCTTCCAGATGCCCCTTCCCTTCAGAGATTTGAGAGTCTGCTCCCGCCAGCAGGCATCTTGGAGGGCCATGGGGCCATCCCAAGCAGTGGTTCTCCTAGCTTGTCTAGAATAATGGTTGGACTTAAAGTCGACCTCAGTGAGTTGTCTTTGATCCCTTACTTCTTGCTGGGGCATCTTCCTGAGGCAACAGATTCAGGGCAACAAAGGGCTCGCTCTCAAGTGGGGTTTATTGACCTTGAGGCAGCAAGCTCTACATAGCCTTCTTTTGTGCTTTCTAGATGGGACTTAGCAGCTTCATCCTCAGGAATTGCCCCCTTGCATGAATCCTGTCCAATTGGGATAGAGTTGACACAGAGGCTAGACAAACAAAAGCTGATACACTATGCAACTTTATTTGAGAAAGGAGAATGGTGGCCAGAGAATGGTACACTTTCCCTTCTAACCCTGATTCACCTGGAACAGTTTTGTAAAGTGATTGGAAAGTGGGCCGAAATGCCAGAAGTTACAGCATTTCTCCTTTTGAGGAGCAGTAGAGACCTTCATCCCCAGTGCACCCAGGAACCCCTAAGGCAGGCATCCTCAAACTGTGGCCCGTGGGGCACATGTGGCCTGACGACATTTATCCCACCCTCAGGGTGTTTTTGCTGCCTCTGCATGTCCTACTTAGTAGCCGATTCGTGCAATGTGCATAGGAATTTGTTCATAGTTTGGTTTTTTTTAACTATAGTCTGGTGCTCCAACGGTCTGAGGGACAGTGAACTGGCCCCCTGTGTAAACAGTTTGAGGACCCCTGCCCTAAGGGATCCTGGACTTAGGGGTTACTAATCTCCCAGCCCTGAAACATCCCTGAACATTCTACCCGTTGTAGGAGGCACCATGGGAATTTGGTCTCTGGGTAATTTACAAGTCTTTTATTCAATTTGAAGCCAAGAAAATTAAAAATGACTCAGACACTTACTTTCTTTTGATCCCTGTTGACTCCCGCTGTAGTATTCCAATATTACAATTTAACGCTATAACGCATGACCTTTTCATTCCATTCAATTAAATGTGTGTGTATAGATAGATAGATAGATAACTATGAAAGTAATTAATGAAAACAAAATTTGTTTGACCAAAGTTAATAATTGAGGGATAATAGGATTAAATAGAAGCATGGTTCTTATCAGTGGGTCCAAACATTAGGATCATAAATGAAACAGTGATCTCAGTGCACCCAGTAGTTCCCAAACCCTGTACCCTCATAGGGGAAATTGTGGATGCTTTTACTCCCGTGCCTATACTTAGAACGAACAAACACACATGCCTGATAATCCTAGGATTTTTTTTGTTTCCTGTGACACTCACCTAATTTCAAGGGCACTGCCACCTCACAAGCCTAGCCTTGTCTCAGTTAAACTGTTCACCCTTTTGTCCGTTTGTTTGTTTTTCCAGAAGTTCTCAAGTTACCAAGCCCTCTGAACCAAGTGTGCCACCTCTAGGACCACCATCTCCTGGACCACCTCAACATTATCCATCTTAGACCTGAATGGACAACCCCTCCCAGCAGAGTAGAAAGGGTATGGACTTCACCCTTTTGCCAGCAGGAAGTACCTAAAGATGTCGTCGCCTTGTACCCCAAAGATTTGGGTCCATATCTCTTCAGGGTGTAAATTTTAGGTAGCTAGCATAGGGACTAGGTTGTCCATGATGCATGCTCAGAGGGCCAAGCTAGCCACCCAGGAAAGAGTGGCACACCGAGCGTGCTCAGAGGTCCAGGTTTCCAGTCAGGAAGGCCAGGTACACCTGGGTGGGTGCTGCACCCACATTGACCCACCTAGGCCAAGTAAATTCAATTCAGCCACTGGGGTCCACCAGGGTTGCCTACCATACCTCCCTATCTCTCCTAAAACACAATTGGATCACAAACCTGGCTTTGGCGTGAATTCTTTCTCATGCAGAGCCAAGGACCAAGGTATATCTGTCCACAGAGAGAAAAACCTAGGAAAGCTCTTTGGAGGCGGCAGCACTGCACATGAGTGGCTATTGGATACTGTTTAGATGCATGGCTTTCTATTTGGAACTTTTTTTTGTCTCACCTGAATGGAAAGGAAGAGGTAATACTTCTGGATCACACAGTATCCATGTCCACAAATGAGCTGCTCATTCCACAGTCCTGGCAGTGCCTTTTGAAAACCCTCTGCTTTAGAATGTCACTCCTTGAAGATGGCAGTGGGAGTGGCTGGGGCCAAGTATGCTGCCTCTTACTCCCAGTTGCAGGTTTCTGGATGCTGATTGTATCTCTTACAGCATCAATTAGTGGGCTTGTTGTCTGCCTCAGGCTTTGTTCACAGAGATCCTCCAGCTAGGTGGTGGTGTGTGCGCATAAGCAGAGGCTTCCTGCCAATCCCCCATGAGTAGTAGAGCTCCCATGGTGTGGACTCCATGAAAGCCGTGCTCCAGCCAGCAGGATTACAAAGGAGGGTGGGCCGGGCAGGACAGGAGGGCCATTGCCCCTATGGAATGACCTCAGAACCCCGCCTCCCTCCCTGTCCAGCTCCTGGGACTATGGGCCCTAAGCTTCATGCCTGACTCAGGAATAGACACAGGGTGAGGCAACTCCAGTAGGTGATTTTGCTGATCTAATCCAGCCTGAGATCATCCTTGCATGTGCCCTCTGTCCAGACCTTTTTTTAAATTGTTCATGCAACACTAACCACAATGCATATATACATCGGTTGTGTAAAGCACATTTGTACATTCATTGCCCTCATTATTCTCAAAATATCCACTCTCCACCCCACCCAAGCCCCTGGCCTCAGCTCCTCATTTTTCCCCCTCCATTCGAGCTACCCTTGATAATTTACTAATTATTTTCTCATATCTTGCACTGTCTGGTGTTCCTTCACCCACTTTTCTGTTGAGGTTAAATGTAGATCCCTGTATACGGTTTCCGTTTTCCAACCTACCCTCCCTCCACCCTTCCCGAGTCTGCACTCATAACACTGGTCCTCAAGGGCTCATCCACCCTGGATTCCCCATGTTTCCTGTTCCTATCTGTCCAAGTGTACATTCTCTAGTCTAGCCTGATTTGTAAATTAGACTTGGGATCATGATAGTGGGAGAGAGGAAACATGTAGGAACTAGGGGAAAGCTGTGTTTCATCGTTATTATCTGGTACCTGTCTTGGTTTATCTCCTCCCTGACACCCTTCTGTTAGGGATGTCCAGAGGACTGTAAATGGGCTTTGTGTCTGTACCCAGCACTCCCCGCTCATTCGCAATGATAAGATTTTTTTTGTTCTGATGATGCCTGCTACCAAATCTTTTCAAAACCTCATGATCACACAAGCTGGTGTGCTTCTTCCATGTGGGCTTTGTTTCTTCTGAGCTAGATGGGCGCTTGTTTTCCTTTAAGCCTTTAAGACCTCACATGCTATATATTTGATAGCTGGGCACCATTAGCTTTCTTCACCACATTTGCTTATGTACCTGCTTTGTGTTCAGTGATCGTGTAGGGAAGGTGAGCATCATAGAATGCCAATTTAATAGAACAGTATTTTTGCAACGAGGGAGTCCTTGAGCAGTGGCCCAATGTCCATCTGCTACCTTAATACAAAACCTATAAATATAGGGACATAGATCTATTTCCCCATGCTCATATATTTAAATATGTACATGCCTTTTTTTAAACCTCTATAATTGACCCTTGCTTCCTAGCTTGCTTTTCTATTCCCTTTGATTTGCCTCTTGGGCCCACTGCCATGCTCACTTTTCATTTGTGCTTCAGTAATTCAGTAATTCCTCTTGGTTCCATTGGTTCCATTTCCCTTGATCACTCCCTACCAGGCCTCCTACATCCCCCTCACCACTGATTTGCATCACCTGTTCTTCCCTTTTCTCTGGGTTTCTTAACACCACTACCTTTCCCCACACCTCCCTCTCTCCCATGTCTCCCCAGAAGTGTTGGTCCTGTTTTCTCTCCTCCAGATTGTTCATCCAGCCTATCTTATTTAGACAGACCTGTAGATGTAATAACATACACAAAACAAGACAGAGCAAAACCAAGCACTAAAAGCAACAAAACAACCAAAATCCAATGACAATGAATGAAAACAACTCAACAAGAAAGAAGTGGCTCATCGTTAGTTCAAGGTCGGTTTGTTGGCCTTTAAGAGTGTTTTCCAGTCCAGTCTGTTGGTGTACCAAGTACTGGCCCCAAAGTCATCCTTTGGCATTCCCTGGGGACCTTGATGCTTCGTTTTCTTGCTCTTCTGCTGTACCCCCTTAGTGTTATGCCTCGGTGTGGCAGGATTAGTTCGGGCGCATTTCCCACACTGTGTCTTCAGTGTTGTCCCCTCTAAGGCTATGGGTCTTTGAGGGGTGTCTTGTCTCATCGTGGGGCTGGCCATGTGGTCTTCTATGTGGACTGGATTCTCTGAGTGGGAACATCATCCTCAAGTCCTGGTGTGCCAGGATGTGCTCCACATTCCCCTCCTCCCCCTTCATCTGCTCCATGTGCTCCGATCAGATATGTCCCTCTCTCAGAGCTGCAGATTCACTGCCACCTTCTGAAATAAAATATTTGGCATGGGAAGGTGAGTTGGGTGGGAGGATCTGCTCAGATCATTTGATGGTTCAGGATAGATTGACTGTTCGGCTGGGGACAGGTATGTGGGGCTTAGGGCTCTGGCTCCCAACACTGGTTGTGAATATGTCTTTGTTGTTAACCAGTTGTGTGCCTGTGGGTCAACACCTGTGTCTTTTTGAGTGAGTTTTCTCATCTGCAGAGTAAAGGTAATCCATTATCCAGACTCCCATGTCACCAATTGATTGAGAGGCACTAACCAGAGCCTGATTGAAATAGTGTGTACCTGTCAGGCGTGTTCTAAAAACACCTTAAAAGTCGTAAAAACACTATAAATGCCTTAAAAACCCTAAAACGTCTAAAATATTTATAAAATGCTAAGACCACACCTAAAGACTCTTTAAAACATCTTAAGACCATTAAATACATGGTAAAAGGCTTTCTAAAACACCCTAATGCGCCATAAGTCTTAAAAAAAACTCCTTACGTCCCGAAAACATAATAAATGCCCTAATATTATGCAAATGCCTTAAAACGCAAAATAAAGAACACGTGAAGCCCTAAAAACATGCTAAAAGTCTTTTAAAACCCCAAGAACATCCCTACAAAGCAACCCGAAGCACTATAAAACCCTGTAAAAGTCCAACAGCCTAATAGACATGAATTCACCATGAAAGCAAAAAATAATCCAACAAAACCCTAAAGCCCTGAAAACCAAAACCTAATCCCCCCAAACACTCTAAGGCCTTAAGAAGCACCCTAAAATTTTAACAAAACACTAAAAGCCATAAAAACACATATAAGCCTAATAAACACCCTTAAACACTAAAATCACCCTAAAAGCCTTAAAATGTCTGAAAAGCCATAATATTCCCTAAAATTCAAATAACACTCTGAAGCCACAAATAACACACTAAATGCCTCCCAAAACATGTGGAACTTCCAAATCATATCCCTAGAAGATTCCCAAACCATGAACTTCCAAAACCACATAAATGCCCTGAAGACAACATGAAAGCCCCAACAAAACATAAAATGCTGGGGAAAAACACATAAAATATTTTAAAATACCCTAAAATCTCTAAGAAACCCTGTAAGATCACTAAAAACACCCCTACCTGCTAAAAAATACCTATACACTCCAAAAAATCACCCCTAAATCCCTTAAAAACTCCCTTAAACCTTATAAAACACCCTTAAAGCCCAAACCACCCTAATGCGCAAAAAAATTAAATGACCCCAAATGACCTTAAAGCCCTAAAAATCACATGCCACAAAAAAATCCTAAATGACCCCAAAATTCCAACTCAAAGCCAGCCTACAAGTCTTTTATGAGAACAGTTTTATCTTTCTACCAAGGAGAAGTTTGTAGGTTCAACCCCTGACCTATGCCCTTACCATATGAAGTTAGTAATCAGTGGTTTTGCAATTCTTTGAAGAAAGATGAGGGTAATTTTATCAGGAGTGAATTAAACTTGTCTAGTGCCTTGAGTAGAACTGATAACTGTACTACATTGAGTCGTCTGGTCAAGGAGCATGGGATATTATCCCATTTGCTGAGGTCACTCTTGATTTCTTGTAATTTCTGTAGTTTTCCTCATATAAATCTGTTGTTTTTTTATTCAAGTATAGATATAGATATTTTCATTTACGCTTGGCTATTGTAAATGGTACTACCTGAAAATGTGTATTTCATTAATTATTATTTCTTGATCTATTTCTTCATCCTTCGAAATATTATCAGTTTGTTGTGGTAGATAAACATTAGGACTTTGCATAACTTAGAAATATTACATTTCACAGAAAAATCATATTAATTATGTCGACAGAGCTATAAAAGGAATGTTGCCCTGCATATCTTCAGATATGACAGCTGTTTCATTGAGAAATTAAGCCAGACAGACACAATGTGATGTAAATTTTGTTATTTTCATGTGGGTTCCTTCACTCTTCCAAAAAAATGAGGTTCATGAGCCCCTTGGGGAATGAGTTTGAGTTCAGATCAGATGTCTATTTATATATTTGAGTCCTGAAGCCCATTTGATGGACTGTTCTGTTGCTTCCAAAGTAGTCAGTCACTTCCCCACCAATTAGAGAATTTGTCCGAAGCAAAAGTAAAAGTGTGGCGTGCGACATTTGACTGCACACCATCTAAAATCACACTCTCATTTGGTGTTGGCAGTTTTACTTGTATTTCAATTGTAAACTACACTTCAGAGTTCAGGCTAGTGAAAATGTTTCAGTGGAAAAAATTTGCACACAACTACGTGCAGTTTGTGATTCTGTTGTTCCCAAGCAAGGCTATGAGGACAAAGATGCACAAGCATGGGGGGCACTGCAGACAATGTGTGAAAGTTTCCAGGAGCTCAGGGGTGGACAGCGGCTGCTAATTCTCCCGTGCTGGCAGTGAGCTATGTGGGAGGGCTTTGTGTGAGGTCCCTGTGGGGTCTCTGAGAAGTCTCCATAAAGGATGCTGAGAACTTCATATGAAGTCTCTCTGCGAGGCCTCTGAGTCTCTCTGGAAGTCTCCAAGGAAGTATGTGTGTGAGGTTTCTCTCTCGGGTATGTGTGAGTGTCCTTGTGAGATGTCTGCTGAATTGTGGGGGGTGGGGGGCAGGTGTTTCGCTGAGGTCTCTGCAGGTCTGAGTGGGCTTCCCTTTGTTTGACCTCACAGCACCATATAAGAGGACCTGGTGGCAGGGGAAAGGGAAGGGGCTTGGTCCATGCACCCCTTGCTGTTCTTTCAGGGTCTTCTCTCCATCTCCGTGCACTTACCTAGCACGAACGGTAGGGTTCAGCAGCGGGTAGTCCGGTGTCCAGCTCTTCACTCTCTCTAGGAACACACCCAAGCTACCTGCTACCCAAGAGGCCCCAGATCCAGGCTCTGCAGATCCAGAATCTGATTTTTTACTGCCACAGTCACTCCAGAGGCTGCCTTGGCACAATCAGGACTCCAGAAACAACATCATGCTGCTGTACCAGCAGTCTCTGGGGCCTATGTCCACTTCCCTCCTCCACCACTGGTGTCAGTCCCCACCCACCCCACACACACACTTGGTGTCCTGACTGAGGCATGGAGGTCAAGGCTCAGTGGATGTCTTCCTCGCCATCCTTTACTGTTTAGTTCAGTAAACAGTAAACCCTGGCCCACCAGGGGTGTTCTTTTAAGCACATGAGAATTTACTCTAGCGGATCAACTAATCATATTTTGGGGGGCCTTCCTGCCTTCTTCTATAATCTGGTGCCCAGGAAATAAAACCCTGTGTTAGAAGCACAGAGGAAACACTGACCACTATTGAACTGGTTTCCCTTATCAAGACAGGTGATGTCTAATCTCCGTGCACATCCTGATTTCCCAGGAGTCTCTAGGGGAAGGGAAGGCTGCTCCCAGTTGTGACTTTCTTTGCAGCACTCAGTCCTTAGAAGCCACTCTCTCCGGAGAACATTCCTAGAGCACGTGCACGCGTGTGTGTGTGTGTGTGTGCGTGTGTGTGAAGATCACCAGCCTGGGGTCATGTTTCCTGAGAACATTCCTAGAGTGTGCGCGTGAGTGTGTGTGTGAAAACCACCAGCCTGGGATCATGTTTCCTGAGAACATTCCTAGAGCGTGTGTGTGTGTGTGTGTGCGTGTGTGTGTGTGTGTGTGTGAAGACCACCAGCCTGGGGTCATGTTTGCTGAGAACATTCCTAGAGCGTGTGTGTGTGTGTGTGCGTGTGTGTGTGTGTGTGTGTGTGAAGACCACCAGCCTGGGGTCATGTTTGCTGAGAACATTCCTAGAGCATGTATGTGTGTGTGTGCGCACACGTGTGTGTGCATGTGAAGACCACCAGCCTGGGGTCATGTTTCGTGAGAACATTCCTAGAGCGCGGACGCGTGTGTGTATGCATGTGTGAAGCCCAAAAGCCTGGGGTCATGTTTCCTGAGTCCTGGCACCCTGTTATTGACTCATCCCCACTCTACCCCACCCTGGCTATCAACTCATCCTTCCCCCAGTCAGGAGATGGAAATCAAGTAAAATAACAGTTTGTCGCCCCACTAAAGATAGTATTGAGAAAGTAACCTTCCTTGCTTGAAAGCTGTGCCTTTGCTATACAACCCAGTGCTCTCTGTAGGAGATAAAGTTCTGCTGTGGGGGCAGCTAGCTAAAGCTGGGGTGAAGCACCTGGCCGATTCCCCTTTGTAAGCCTGTGTTAGCTCCGCTTGTGTCTTGCATCATTTCTGGGGATCCTCATGCTCTTTGGCCTCCTTTGCTACGTCCAACGCTTCATATTCTTCTTCACTGTATCCTTCCCTACCCTGTGTCCATGGTGCCTAACCATTAGTGGTTATTACACAGACGCTCATCCTGTACCACTCAGCCTAAGCTGTTGCTCCTTCTCCGGGTTTATATACAGAGGAAGGCATGTGAGCTGTGAACCGGATTTTCCCTTGGTGCAGTGGGTGAGCAGAGTCCCCCGCTGGCAGCCTCCCTAGCAGTTCCCACCCACATGTGTCAGACCTGGGACTTCCATCCTGGAGGTTACCCTAGGCTGGGAGAGAGGCAAAGGTAGCAAAATATGTCATTTCCCATTTTGTGACAGGTGTATTGAGGCGGAACCTCCATGCCAAACTTGGCAGCCTTCATCAAATGCACATGTGGGACTTAGACAGGCCGCCACATGTCTCATGCCTGCTTGGTACCATGAGACGCTACTTTGGTCTAAACCTCTTCTGGACCCTCGATGGAATTTCTTGGCTGGATTGCGCCTCTCAAAACCTATCAACTGCAGCCACATAACGTTGAAGACAAAGTAATGGCACCAGGGAACATTCTTCACTGTGTTGGGACCTTCTGAGGTTTTCACAGTAGGGGTGTTACCATAAATCATAAGAGGTGCAAAATGAAGAACTTGGGATGGAAGTGGGTGGGAAACACTGCTGAAAACCTCCTCCAGAGCCCTGCCCTTTGAGAAGTCAAAGCTAGCACTCAGAGAAGGAGACGCAGTATCTAACATAGTTAAAGGTATATTATGCCAACCTCGTCAATGAACTCATGTGGGGTTAATTGAAGGGCAGGGAGATCAATGGCTCTGTGAGCCTAGCCTTTCTGGTCTCTTGCTCTCTGATAGTGCCACCAGGGTGGATATGCATTTGTTAGGTCCCTAAAGCAGCTGGAAAGACTCATTTCCTGGGAGATCCCTGAGGAGAAGCCGCATGGACCTACCCTGTTGCAGCCCTGGTTTCTGCAGCAGCCTCATGGAGAACCTGCCAGCGCACGGACTACAATTTCCTCCTGCAGTCCTTGTCTCCCCGTGTGTTTTTGGATTGTGAGGAGGACTTTGTAGATTGGTGTCAGACACATGGGATACTATTGGACTGGTGGTCTTAGATTGAACTGGGTTGGGATGCTTTTCAATGTTCACTTAACCTTTATATAAAACTCATAAAATATGAGTGTATGAATTTTGTTTCTCTAGTCTACACAGACTAACACACATGACACCCCCTCTAGATCCCACCATGCAGCACAGAAGTCACAGTTTAATGTAGGAGGGGGAAAATCTCAATTTGGAACAATGAATATCATGGCTGAGAGAAGCCATTAGCCTGTGCAGAACAGGCTAAAGTGGCTGGCATGGATACTTTCCTACTAATCAGAGCAGAAGAAGCGTCTTCTAATTTGCCAGATAAGACATATTCTCAAAGACAGTGACGTGGGCAGTGGTAAGGGTAACTGGAGTAAGCCCACCTCCTCCGCCTCTGCTGCTGCAAGCTGACTGGGCACACAAACACCCTGGGGGGCAATGGCTGAGTGTGGCTTCTGACAATGAATCCCCTGAACGGACAGAAATTTGTGAATACATCCCTGATACAGGTGCTCATGGTGGGAAGGCTCTGGCAGTCAGGTATCGCCTGGTGGTGGCAGGGTCTCACACTTGCCACTCTCCTGTGTTCTACAAAGAAAGGAGCCCTGCAGCTGGAGGAACATCCATTAACTGAGGCCTGCGCTTCTTTTCGTGGACATAACGTTGACGCAAGATACTCCTGATGACAGCCTGGTGTCCCCTCTAGGACTTGGCCAACATCTGTCGTGAGCACCTGAGCCTCCGTGACCTTGTTAGGAGACACTGGTTGTCTTTGAAGGGGCCCAAGGCTGTGACCACAGGGTAATACGGGCTTTCCTTTTTGCAAAGGATCACTGTGTCCTGTAGATTTTTTGCTGGAGCAAATCCACTGGACAAAGTGCTTCCTCCATTTTTTGCTGTGGCCCTCAGCAGGAAGCTGTCCCTTCTCTGGTGGGAGCTGTGAGGACTTGATCTCAAGGCACTCAGCCAATGCCTTGTCTTGCACAGGCTGGCTTAACCCACAGACTTGGGAGATGCCTCTTCCCGCTAATCCTTTTCCATGCTCTTCTGGATTGGGCCATTTATGAGTCTCCCTCTTGTCAGTGGGAACAGCATCCTTCCTTCTCCTTGTCGAGGGGTCCTGAAGGTTGGGGCTTTTGAGCTTCTGCTGCCCCATGTAACTTGCTCTAGCCACCACGAAGCCACTTGGCCCTTGACATATTGGCTTATCCCCAGTGAACAAATGCTGGGGGCGGCAATGGACCACCTGAGAAGGCAAAACATTGGTGGCAGTGAGCACATCAGTGGTGCAGTCCTGAAGGAGCCCGTCAACAGGACAGCATGGAGAACCATCCTCTGCCTCTACCTCCACCTGGAGCTTAATCTCACTGCACACTCGTGCTGTAAGGCTTGGCTTTTCAGGAACTGGAGCACACTTTCCAGGTAGCAGGAAACTTTTACTACATCCTAGAGCCTCGAAGCACCCCCGGTCCACATCATTGGTTTGAGATTTTGCCAGCACACTGGTTTTGAAAGTGTCTCTATCGTCTAGCTCTATTGAAGAGGACTTCTTGACCACCACCAACCCTGTCTCTTTGGCTCTTGAAGATGGACATTCAGAGTTCACTTCCAATCTGGGGCCTCCTGGGGCACAACTAGCACCCTCTTTCCTTGACCCCTTGCTGGTCAGTACTGGATTTGAGGTTTGCTCTAGGCTCTCTCTCTGGACACTTTCATTCTGGAAGGTTCTGCCAAGGATACTGGGCATGAAGGCTGGAAACGGCTGCCTGAGGGCCAATGAGCATCCACTGTCATTATCAAGTGGGGGGTAGGCTGGGGTTCCCTGAACAGGCTCCTCTGTAGGGGAGCAATCAGCAAAAGGACTCTCCAGGGTAGGGCTTGATTTCTTTGGGGTCACTCTCTCTCCCCAGTCTGCCTGACAGGGTTCTCCCAGGACCTTGACAGCCTCAGTTACTAGGTTAGTTCAATACTTAGGGGTGGCTAAGCAGGTGGACTTTGGAAAGGACATTGCGTTGTCTTTTCTTGTCCTACAGAGGTTTGTGGGCTCAAGGACTTTGAGGGGCATGCACCACCTCTGCCTCATTTGGAGCCTTACGATATGCGAGTCCAGCACCTGTTGAGTGCCCGGGCTGAGAAAGGAAAGGCTTGCGTTGTGTTCAGATCTTCCAGCTCTCCCCAGGAGGCCACATTGACAACATGTGGGTGGGTCAGGGAAATAGACAAAGCGTGCGTGGTCGTCGCAAGACATGAACGGCAAACAATGCCAGGGATCTGATCCTTTCTAATCTGCTCCACCTTCCTGCACATGTGGACATTCAGGGTGTTTTCCAGTAGGATTTTATTTGGACCCCTTAGGGTGTAAGTTCCTGCGTTAATCCCCTTGTGTATCCTCAAATCACTTAACTCCTTTGAGTCGGCTCCCGGAGTTCCTTTTGGGCAGTAGTTTCCTGATCCACAGAGAGATAGATTACATTTGGATATTTTCCTCAAGTAATTCCCTTGTCCATTGACCGAGTTGTTCCTCAGCTGGACACCGGCTCTGCAGCACGCAAGCGACGGTCCAGGATGTGTGCATCTTCCTGGGGACACCGTCTTCATTACATTCTTCCCCTGCTTGTCTCCAGGTGTTGAGCAGGAGCATTCGGGCTGCTTCATATCCAGACAAGTCCCTGGCCATTTTTCCTGAGGCTGCTTTAGTGTCAGAGACTCAAGAGTCCCATTGCCGAGGGGCCCCTGCAATTGAGGGAAGTTCTCTTGGCGGTGGAGCTCCGATTGCTTCAAGCAGCCAGGAAGCTTGGGGTCTGTCTTTGGGGTCTGCACCTTCTGATTGTCCTGGGGATGAGTGGGTTTGCGAAGACAAAAAGCTTCCTGGGGTCGTGGCATCATAAAGGGTAAAGAATTCTCACTTTCCTGTTGTTTCTTTAAAAAATGGCTTTCCAGCTGTTGAAGTGAATTTGGAATGCGTGATTGGGACTTAGTGTGGACGGTAAGACAGGATTCATCACAGGGACTCTTGTGAGGAGGAGGAAAAGGTACTGCGAGTGGGCCACGGGGCTGTGGACCGGGCGGAGTCAGGACTGTAGCCGGCGGTGGGGCCTGGGCTTGGCATGCAGTTGGAAGTAAAAGTTGGAATCGGCCTTCAGTGTAGGGCAAGGAGTGACGTTGCAACAAGAGTGGGTACTCTTTAGCATGCATTTGAGCGGGTAAGGCATTAGGAATTTCATTAAATAAGACAGTGGGAAACTCTAGGGTGGATCCAGAGACCCTGAGAGCAGCTGCCAGAGACTCCCTGTGCAGAAAAGGTAGACCCCAGAAAAACTCACTGAATTTTTGTGGAAAATGCTTCTGAGGGCTGGGTATCTGCTCTGCTTTGATGCTGGCATTCCAGAAGGGCTGGGGAGGTGCAGTGATCTGCTCCCCATCGAGTGCCTTCAACATATTTAAGGCCTGCAGATGGTATTCTGATACACCCTTTCCTTTTTCTTCCCAAATATTCCATTTCTCTGCCATTGTGATTTCTATTTCCAGCAGCTTGTGGACATTGGGGTTGAGCAAGGTGGGCCTCCCTACTTCCCCCTGCCTCTTTGTGGGTCCTTCCCGAAAGGTGTCTTCTTGGGGGTGCCAGGTAGAGTGCTCTTTCAGAGACCCAAAGTATTCCAAGGAGGGAAGCTGTAAGTTCTTGGCAGCTGCCCAACACTGGGGTGGGGAGGCAGTAGGGAGGCCTGTGGGATCCTGACTTGTGATGGCTGCCATGGCAGGTGTGGAGCAGCGGTTGTGTGGAGATGGGCTCTGCCTGGGCCTTGCCAACAAGTCATTCTGAGAAGGAGTCCCTGTGGGGTGCGGGGCTGGTGAGTCCCAGAGAGTGCTTGGAGGCTGCAGGTAGGCCTTTGAATCCGGGGGTTTGGCACTGGGTGAGGGAAGAGCCAGTGGTGTGGGTGAAAGACTGTCAGGTTCACGGGAATGTGCGCAGTCTGGTGATTGACTCAAGGCGGGTAAGACATGAGAAGTTGAGATGCACATCTGGGCCCGTGGAAGGGTGGAGTTCTGAGACCTAGGTGTCCGGAATGGATGAGCCGCAGAACCGTGTGGGGCGCGCGTACCGACGTGGACTTCAGCCGTACCTCTATTTCGCCAGCTACCAGAGAGGGCTTGAGCTTTCTGTTGACCAAAGCTGCCAGTGTCAAGTGGGTTTCCCAAGTGGCTGCAGGAGACAGAAGGACCAGATTACTGCCAGGACTGAAGGGGCAAGAGACCTAGCAGGCTAGCAAGGGTCGGTGCAAGCTCAGCCCCTCCCCAAGCCTTGATGGCCTGCTCTTCCTGCCCCACCCCACTGCCTGGGACTCCTGTCATTCTCTGCCCATCCCTGAAAGTGTCCCCCAAACCAGCGCATCCCAGCTGCTCTGCAGCCCGAGGCCACACAGACACCCTGGTTGGAAGATGCACCCCGCGTTGAAGCAGGAAGGTTACTTACTTCTGCCTAAGACGCAAACGCAGGTTCTGAGCGCCATATAGTTCTTGCAGGAAGCTTCGGAAAACTGGAAATCAAGAGAACCGTTATGGTGCAGCCCTCCCAGAGGACCGAAAGGAATGTCACACGGGCTGTGCACTTAGGACGTTGGACTCTCCAGAGCTCAAGGTCAAATGATAGCTTACTCCCACGGGCAGGAGGTGCTTTGGCATTTCAAGGAGCATCGGTTTCCAATATTGTCTGTGGGGTCTCAGTGAGCAATCTGAACCTTGGCAAAGTTACACAGCTTATCGCAGTTACCCCTCAATGTTCCACCTCCAAATCCACCAGAATCTGCTCTTGACACCCCCACTGCTCCCTACTGGGTCCTACCTTGGCCAGCCTTCATCCCATCCTAGGCCCCTCCTGTACATCTGGGAAATATCTGGGTTCTGTTTCCATCCACAGTATCCTTTTGTTCAGGATTATTACCTGAGAGAGACGGGCTGTTGCCACTGGCATCCTGCAGAGGAGGGGACAGGAGAGCTTACAGAGCTTGGTTGAATGGGCAGAACCTTACCTTTCAGAGCGTCACCTTTGTCCCTTGACCTGCTGCTTCTCCTTGTCTCCACCTGAGGCTGGGGCACAAGAGAGGAAGTCAGGCTGGAATCCAATCCTGCGTCTGTTCTTTGTGACAAACTGCAGGCATTTACTGGTGATTAGAAGAATGACAATCTCCATGGAATGACTAAAGCCCAGAAACCAGCTTCTGTGTGAGACCTAGAGTGCATTTCTTCCGTCAGCCTTCCTCTGCTCACGGAGAGCACACACTCTCAGCACTCAGTGTTCTGGTGGGCAAGATTTTGATTATGGAGGCTGAAGCTCTGGGCCAGCCCTTGACCACTTCCTCCCCGGGGTCAGCCATGCTTTCTCAATTAGCCCAGACAGAAAAGGAGCCTTGGCCCAGAGACTGGAGCTCAAGGAAAGAGACTGAGGACCAGTAATGAGAGCTGCCCTTTGAAATGTCTAGTCATCTAGTCCTTAGCCACTGCGTCACTATATTGGGGATTTTTACCTATTGCCCTCTATAACAACTAGAGATGGGAGGTCTGAGATCTTCAAAGAGAAATATTTTTGAATGCTCATCTTACTGGCAAATGATTTACATATCATACGAGTCAATAGTTCAGTCGTTCAATCAGATCAAGGGCAATGGTACAATCAATGATTACCATATCCATTTTAGAACAACACCACGCCCCCCCTCCATGGTTAAATTGCCTTCAAAAGGAGTTGTGTAATCACAGTCAGGTCTAAAGCTCTCTGTCCCCTCTGGCCTCCTTCATTTTTTCGTCTTGAAATCAATCCCCCTTCACTCCCTAGCTTCCCGATGGGGAAGTTCTCCACACTGCTGATCTCACAATCCCTCCCTCTGCCATGAGATCTCTCCACCTGCAACTCTGTCAACCCTTGTGTCCATGATCATGATGCATCCACGCCTCCTGTGCTTCACAAACAGGGAAAGCCAACAGAAATAATGAAAATCAACATAAGCCGGCAAGGATAAAATGATACCAATGCAGTGAACAAAGTCCTAACAGTGAGTAAGGACGCACCAGCCCTCATCAACATTCCAAAGCCAGGGCTGATGGTCTCTTCTTTCTTGAGATTTCCCCTATCAGGAAATTAATTACGAAAGGAAAAATTTATAAAACAAGGTAAAATCAATCTCTCCTATGGCTGGGTTGAGAATTTCTTACCTTTATCCTTTTCCTGGGTGGTCGCACAGGTGGAGTATTTGGAAGGAAGGGGAGGACCAGGAAGAAGCAACCCACTCCATACAGGATGCCCAAGGTCAAAACAGTGAACCAGGTGGGATATTGGTAGGTCAGCCAGGAAGCACTTTTCAGTTCCAGCAGAAAGAGAATCTCCTCCATCTTCTGGATACAGCAGTTGCACTCAGGCAACTGAGCACTCTGAGTCCCCTCTGGCTTCAAACCCACTTGCATCACAAACCTGGGCCCACATCACTAAAGGGTCACAGTGGGGTGGGAGGTGACAGCAGGACAACACATAATCCCTCCCTCTACCCTCCAGCTCATCACATCCCTCCCCTGCTCTGGTCTTCTCTCTCCCACTGCCTGCTCTGGGCCTCCAAAGTTACCAGCTGCACCTGATGGAATGGAATCTTAGTGCAAGTTCTTATTCATTCCACCTCCCACCTTGGTATTACGTGCTTCCTTGGCAAGTTGCCTGAATCATGACCAATTTCATAGGCTTAGAATATCTGAAGTTGTCTCTGTCCTCAATGTAAACCTTCTCAAGTCATGGTTTTACTTTGTCTTATCCAAGGTAGAGAACTTAGGTTTATGTAACATTTATTTAGCTTTATGAATGTTGGATGAAAAGCTTGGAATTTGACTTCTATGACCAGGAGAGTTATTCAAGAGCTGAGGTATATCTCTCCCAGGAGAGTGATCTAACAAATTTTCTGCCAGATGGTACATTTGGGGAGACAAGGAACACTTAAGCATTAATCATTCTTAACAGTGTCCCCTGTAAATCTTCCTTGTGTGTGACTACTGCCCATTTAGGGCTTGCTCTGGGAACACTTGATGGGGTAATAAGCCTTGCAACAATTCAGGCTCAAAGGGCAAGCATCTGGCTGAGCAAAATAAAGAGATAATATGGTTTGAGTTGTGTCCTTACCACTACCACTTGAGATATTCCCCCAAAATTCGTTGGAACCCTAACACTGAAGGCTATAATCTGATTTGGTTATGTGAGGGCTCTCTCTGGGAGAAATGTACCTCTGTCCTTGGCTTCACACAAGAACCAATTGACGCAGAAACCTAGTTTGTGATCCAAGTGACTTTATAAAGGATAGAAGAGGCAAATATGCTCGTGGGGGGTGGGGGCGGACTGGACAGCCCACGCGCGCTGGGTTGCATGACAGCTGGTTTGAGGCCCCCACCCATACCCTGTTAGTAGGCATGGCTGACGGTACTGTTTGACCCCATTGACTGAATTAAGCCCACCTGGTCTAGATGGGGGCCCGCCCAGGTTGACCTGCTTCCTGTCACAAGGACCTAAATGTGTGCATCTTTCCAGCCTGAAGCAGCTTTCAACTGTTGTGATGGGGAGGAGGTTTGGCATGCACAGCGACCACCCTCAGTTCTGCCTCTACTTACCTAACAGGTACACGGCATTTCTTTTCTGTTTTTTAAAACAACAAAAAAAAATCATTTGTAATCTTTCTATTCCAGCGGTGCTAGGAGCAAGGCAGAGGCAAAACCCAAGAACAGGGTTCTTCTCTGTTGAAGCGCGATAAACTCACGGGGAAGCAAACAAGCATCTTCATCCACATGAAGTGAATCTGTGAATCAGCAGCTCCCAACTGACCAAAGCACGCACACAGCAGCCCAGCATCAAGGTCCGTTTCTGTGCACTGCTCCCACTGTGAGGAAGAGCTTCATGTGCATTAAAAGGGAACTTTTGTAATATTTGAATTTTGAATAGTGGTCTTTGTCAGAAACTGGAAAAAATCTCAAAGCCTGAAGAAATTCCTTTCTAGTACTGAACATTCAAGGGAGCCTGTAGAAGCCTGAAATGATTGCTAGGTGACCACCTGGATCTGCTTGTTGAGTGAAAGTGGCAGAATAGCAGCAATAGAGCAGCGGGTTCATTCTGACCACTGACACTCGTGGACCTGGTTTACAGGCAGTAGAGAAGAAGATGAGAGCAGGTTGACTCGTTTGAAGTCCATGACCTACTCTGAGGGGACTAGAGTTGTAGAGAATTGGTGATGGGGCCAAGGCCTAAAGGCAATGCGACCAATGGACACTGAGGTGAGGCCAAGAGAGGGAGCCCACATTGACTTGACCCGAACCCGACCAGATGAAGAGAAGAATGTTGAGCCTGTGCACTGGTGTATACTGCTGCAGACTGTATAGACGAACTGTCCTGCTTTGACTTTCTTGTGGATGTGGACTTCACAAGGTTCCAACTGGCATGAAGACTCTTTATATTGAAGAATATGATTGTCTCCTCAGAGCACTGGGTTGATGGAAGTAGGCAGTAGAGAAACTGGATAGCCAAAATGGGCCAGATAAAGGCGTGAAGTGGCTAGCTTACAAGATTTCATAGATACTGGAATATATTCATAGAATTATAGGATTAATATGTGGGTGTACCTTACCTGCAATTGTTAAGCATAGGATATTTTTGTTTCATCACTTACAGAATATTATGTTTAAAGGAGGGTGGCACGGAGTGAAATGTATGCATTTTCATATTATACTGTTAGATACTGATATGATTCTATTATTGTTTTGAAATTATATACGGCTAAAGAATTTTGTGAAAATGTCAAATGGACAAGGGGTAGTCTGTTGTAGTTATACAATCTGGTGTCAATTTGGGACTTGAGAGGATTAAGAGTGAAGGGGTAGACTCTAGTCTCTCTATTGGGTTATGGCCAATGAGGCCTCTTTGTGGGCCTGGCCTTCCCGTCAGGGTTCTGGGAAATCTGGTCTTTCCTCCTTGGAGGCAGCAGACTATCTTTCTGCTCATTCCCTGAGAGATGTCCTACTAACAAGACACATGGCACCACACTGATAGAACCCATGCCCTGGGAACTGGAGGAGCCACATGGAGACCCTGCCAAAGCTGAGATGCTTCTACCACCACTGGATGCAGAAGACTTTGCAACTACTGACCTGTGATCTTCCTGCATTTGGGGTCATTGAAGGTGTTTCATGAGTCTGAAGAGAACATTATAGATTGATATCAGACATGGGCTAATATTGGACTTATGGACTTGATCTTGGTTGGGCTGGAATGCTTTCTCAATATACAACTGTTCTTGTATATAAAGGTCTTTCCTATACACATATGAGTGTGGATTTGTTTCTCTAGTCTACCTGGACTAACACTCATGGATCCCTTTCAGGACTGTAAGTTCTGTTCCCCTGACTGCTGCAAAGTATGTGACAGAGAAGAAAAGGGAGAAGAGTGAACTGTACCCATTTATTGAGGTAAGAAAAGTGATGAAGGAGCATGGCCGGTTCCCCAAACTTCATGAGTGGAAAAATGGGCTCTTGGCACAAAATGACATTCAATCTTCACCAAGAGATTCAGGGTTAAATTGCTGCCCTATCTCTGACCTCAGCTTTTGTTTTATTTTAATTCTCATATAATTCACATATATCATTCAATACTTCAGTCATATTAAGATTTGTGCAATCCTCACCACAATCAGGTTTACATCATTTCCTTCTTTTATATTCATTTTTGTTAGCCCCCCCCCCTCACTCCCCCAAATCTTCCCTGCCTGTCCCTAGGAGATTGTTAATTCTGTTAGTGTCTCTCTGGATTTGCCTCTCCTGGATTTCATATGTATTAAAAAAAAATACAAAACAAAATCAAGAAACAAGTAGAAAAGAAAAACTAACAATGATAAAAGAGAGAAAAACCTCAATCGAACAGAAAGTGAAAAATACTAAAAACTGGAACCAAATTAAAATTAGTCTGAAGAGATCAAATGATCAGGTGTTACATTTGAACTTAACTGTATCTGTTCATGTCCATGGGCTGTGGTCAGAGGGAATTCACCCCGCATGTGCATTTGAGTCCTTTTGCAAACTGGGTGTTCCGAACTTAAGCTCTGATTCTTGTTCATACCTGCAGATTGAGATTCTATTATTTATCACCCTGGCATCACACTGGCTGTGCTGCTTGTTCTGGGCGGACTTAGTTGACATCTCACTTAGATGGCTGCTTATTTTCAGAAAAAAGGTTTAAGTACAAGGCCCTGTTCTTTGTGATAGATGTGCACCATCTGATTTCAGGGTTTTTTTACACCCTATGCTTTCCAGTCAAATATTCACTTGAGGTAATTCAAAACACTCACTTGGCTCGATGACGCCAGAATAGCTCCCCTCCATGCAGTTCCATGGAGCTCAGCATAGTTAGGGCGCAGAGATGAAAAGACGATTGAACCATGTACTGAACGTTCAGGTTTTTCCCTGCTTTTGAAAATCTGTTTGCGCTTGTAGAGTAAATGTTTTGTACTTTTTAAGAGTGTAAAAAAAATAGATGGAGGGATTCAGAGAAAATGGCAACCAGATAGGACCCATCTATCTGGAGCTCCTGCTGCCAGACCAGAAAAATAGGAAATTAGGTGAAGGAAACGGGGAGGTGGAGTTCTGAAATTAGAACTAGGGTAACAGGGTTTCTCCTGAACCCCTTCTTTTGTGGGATTTCCACTCACAAAGCAAACCAAGAATGCTTTAAAGCAGCACTATAATTTTGACGAAGTGGCAGGCGCCAGATATGCCCTTGCCTGGAGCAGGGATCCCTGCAGGTGGACGCCCTGAGAGGGGGCAGAATCTCAGACACGAGGGGAACCCCACACTGAGCTCTCCATGCGGTTGGATGCCTTGAGCTCACGGTCAGGGGTTGGTGGTGGGTAGCCATAATTTAGAGTAGAAGAAAAAATATATTATTACCTTAGGAAGATCATGGTGTGGGAGAAAAAGGCAGAAAGTCGGGAGTCCAGGGAGCAAATTTAGTTCCAATTGGCCGACTAGTAAACAACCCCCCTGATAAGCTGCATCTCCCCCTCTGGGGGTCAGCTTGACAGCCACCAAATCTGAGCACATCACAAGTAGAATTTTTTTTAAGGGTGAAACATAAATGATTGGTTTAAAACTCAAACCCAAGTCTGGTTGCTCAGCTCCAAGCACCACATGGGGAGTCCCTTAACATAAATCAGCATAGGAAGCAACCTAGCTAAGGAATGCCAGAACTCAGCCACAGGGCCTGGCAGCTTTTACCATAACAAAGACCCGCTGTAGCAGTGTCAGCCTTAAACAGCACTGAGCTGTAGCCCAGAGACTGTGGGAGACAATTTCATTCTAGCTGGCCAGAGGAATAAAAAAGAAAATCCTCTGATCTAGGAAGCATCAGCAGTCTAGATAGGACAACAAGCTTCCCTCTCAGTGATTCTACACATAGCTGGGGAGGCCCTGCCGGTCTTGGAGCCCTAGACGGGGCTGAGGGAGCCCCCCAGTGCCCCCTCCCAGCCCCTGCTGCAGTGCTACATGCAGCACAAGGCAGGTACTCCAGCACCCAAGTGACCCCTGGCCACGGGCGCGATCTTGCTTTTGAAGTAATCTCACACAGCATCTGTGGAACCCTACATCAGGGATGGGAAAGTCCATTAACGCATGCCCAGGAGAGCCAGCATAGGAAAGCTGGATTTTCCTGCCCGTGGGCTCCGATGGATGTTGCACCTGGAGCAGCCCACCTGGGCCAGATGATTGCAGTTCAGCCAATGGGATTGACCTGGGGTCCTTCACCAGCCTCCCCGGGAACCCTTGAAAAGGCAGGAACCAGAAGGGAGAGGGGTGGTCCAGGTCGTCTTCCTGGGAGGAGAGAGATCCTTGCATGACCTGAGGCAGTCTCTGCCAGGCCCCATGGTCAAAGGAATCCTATGGGTGCCTTGTAAAACCTGAAGCTTCTTTTAACTCTCATTAAATTCACTTGGATCACGAGCCCGGCTTCCGCATGAAATTTTTCTCGCGGGGAGCCAAGGACTGGGGTTGGAATTTAGGCCAGAGAGAGAGACCTTACAAGTCCATGACCCTGTGACCTTGAGGAAGAGTTGGAATTCCTCTGGCCTCAAGGACAGGTGATCAAGTATCATTACCTCCTTACCCACTGCTCTACTTATTCTCACTTTATTCACTAGCCCTTCTAACTTTTCCACCGCACTCAGTTTCAACGTGCTCAGGTTGGTGTTGGGCTTTTATTTACTCGCTTTCTTCTTTATCCCTCTTTTTTTCCCCTTTTCCCCTCTTTTTCCTCTTCTCTCCCACTCTCTCCTCTCATATGCCACTAAAGGCTTCCAGGTCACTTCCCTCCGCTTAGGGCAAATCAACCCAAATAGCAGGAGGCACTCCAGCCTGCCCTGTGTGGGAGTGCTGTACACCACACAAGGCACCTGGGACAAACACCTACAGTGCGCTGCACCGTTGAAGAAACCTCCGTCATGCCCCTAAGGTGATCTCGTCAACTAGGGCAATTCTGCCCAGCACCACTGGGTCCCGGCATTAAAAGGGCACACTGACCTGCCATGTTGGAGCAGTGTCTAAACCCCTCTGGCCCCTCATCCAAGCAATCAGGGATCAGCTACTACTTTATACTTTATTTCCTCCTTCTCTCTCTCCTTGCTCTTTACCATCACAGCCAACCTTAGTGAACTCAGTTGGATTTATTTCCTTCTTTCTCTTTATTCTCTTTTTCTTTCTTTCCTCTTTCTGTCTTTGCTTTCTTCACCTCTCTCTTAGCTTGTACGATTCTCTCTGCTCCCTCTCATTGCTTGCACATACCACTGCTGGTTTCCAGAGCCCTACACTCTGCCTAGGGCAACCCTGTCCTCCTAGTGGGCAGCCTGACCCCTAAGACAGTACTGCACACAGGACGAGTCAGAGCTACACACAGCATAACACAGGGTCAGTTATTTCTTTAACCATTTAAAAAATACTCTCTCCTCCTCCTTCCTTTTCTCTTCTCTCTTTTTCCTTTTATTGGGCTCTTCTTACAGGTTTTCTGCTTTTCTCCGCTCCATCTAGCTCTTCTCTACTTCCTACCACAGCCTCCACAGATTTGGTTCTCCTTTTTAGTTGTTTTCTTTTCTTTTCTTTCTTTCTTTCTTTTTTTTTACTGTTGTCACCTTTGTTTACTCTGTGCATTTTAGTTGTCTGTGGGTGAGTGGTTGTCAGTCTGGTTGGCATTATTGCCCCAGTCTGTGTCTTCCTCTTTCTCTCTTTTTCCTCTCCTTTCACTCTCTTTCCCATCACAAGACAATAGCTGTCTCCAGGCCACTCCCCTCTGCCTAGGGCAAACCTGAAGGCCCAACTGAGGGAGCTCCCACCCCCCACTTATTGGCGTGGCAAGCAGCTGGGGAATTCACGCTGGTCCTCTCCCACACACTAAGCCACAGGTTGTTCTCCCCTATAAAAAGTGGGGGCATCCCCAGCCTAAATCCTGAGGTCCTACAAGTGACTGTGGGAAACGCCTGACCACCACTTGTGAGGCTCCACGCTACTGTGGGAACATCCACCCAATCTCCAAGGCGATCTCTCTGTACATCCCCTTGTCTAGCCAGATTTGTAAAGTAGAATTTGGATCATGATAGTGGGGGGAGGAAGCATTTAGGAACTAGAGGAAACATGTTTCATTGTTGCTACCCTGCACCCTGACTGGCTTATCTCGTCCCCACATCCCTTCAGGAAGGGGGTGTCCAGTTACCTACCAATGGGCTTTGAGTCTCCACTCTGCACTCACCCTCATTTACAATGACATGATTTTTGTGTTCTTTGATGCTTGATATCTGATCCCTTCAACAGTTCATGGTCACACAGGCTGGTGTGCTTCCTCCATGTGGGCTTTGTTGCTTCTGAGCTAGATGGCCGCTTCTTTATTTTCAAGCCTGTAAGATCCCAGATGCTATAACTTTTGATAGCCAGGCACCATCAGCTTTCTTCACCACATTTGCTAGTGCACACATTTTTCTTCAACCATCATGTTGGAAAGGTGTTCATCATGGAATGCCAATTTAATATAACGTGTTCTTGCATTGAGTAAGTATTTGGCAATGTCCATCTACTGCCTTAATACTAAGTCTATAAATATATGCACGTTGATCTATTTACGAACCCTCCTGTATAAATATATTTACATATGTACATGCCAGTATGTAGACCTCTAGAAATACCCTTTGTCACCTAGTTCTTTCCTCTATTTACTTTTACTTTCCTCTTGTCCGACTATCATGCTCAGCTTTCACTTGGGTTTGAGTAATTTCTCTTGGTTACATTGCCCTTGCTGAATACCTACCAGGCTTCTCACACCCTCCTTGCGACGGATTTTGGATTACTTGTTGCTCCCCTGTCGCTGGATTGGTCAGCATCACCTCCTTACCCCCTCCTCTCTCTCTCCCATGTCCCCGGGAACCATTGGTCCTGTTGTTTTCTCCTCCAGACTATTCTTCCAGCCTATCTTATCTAGATAGATCTGTTGAGATAATAATATGCACCAAAAATCAAACCATAGCAAGATAGGCGATGGGTGAGAACACAGTGATGACAAAAAAACAACAACAGAAAACCAATGATCAATAAAAGAGTAAATTAATTAAAAGACAAAAAAAATTTTTAAGAAAGAAAAACCTGTAAATAGATCAAGGTCTGATTTTTTTTTTCTATAGGTGTGTCCTTCAGTCAGGTCTGATGGCGTATCATGCTCTGGCCCCAGAGTCTGTCCTTTGTACTCCCTCAGGGGCTACCCGCTCTGCTCCCATGGTTGCTCTGCTGCATGCTTTTAGTGATTTGCCTCCGTGTTGGAGGGCCAGTCGGGTCAGTCCCAACACAGAGTCTCCGGTATTGTCCCCATAGGGCCCTGGGCCAGCAAGGGATGGCATGTCTCATAGTGGGATCAGCCATATGGTCCACTCTGTACATTGGCTGTTCAGAGTGCCAAAATCATCCTCCAAGCCTGGTGGACCAGTGTGTGCTCCACTCTCTTCCTCCCCCTTTATTTGCCCCTGTGTGCTCTGATCAGACATGTCCATCTCCCCTAGCTACAGGTTCAGTGCCGTCTTCTAAAGTAAATTCTTCTGGGGGGAGGGGCAGTTGTCCACGTAGCTGGTATGGAGGCTGGACCATCCACTTTTCATTTAGGATCAAAAGCATCTAGCTTTTAGCATTTGGTGCTATTGAGTCAGTTCCAACTCAAGGCAGAATGAACCACTGCGCAGTCCTACACCATCTTCAAAACTGTTGTTATACTTGAACCTAACATTTCAGCCTTTTCCAGGGACTGGCATCTCCTGATAACATACCCAAAGCATGTGAAGTCTCCCCGTGCTTGCTTCTAAGGACCTTTCAGACTGTTCTTCTGACACAAATCTGTTCATTCTTCCAGCACTCAATGGTATTTTTAATATTCTTGGCTAGTGTCATCTTGATGGGTTGAAACACTATCTCGCTCTAGTGTTGATGTACATTTTTCTGATGCCTAATTATACTGAGTATCTTTTAAGGTAATCATTTAATTTTTATGGCATTTTGAAAAGATGTCAATGAGGTCTATTTAATTTGTGTTCAGATGGAAACACATAACTCAAACTAAATATGTGACAGTAGAATAAGAATCCATTTTATCCTAAATACTTGAGATATTTATACAGCCTACTCAGGTTTTTATCAACATAGATAAGGTGGCGGTGGTGGTGGTGGTGGTGGTGGTGGTGGTGGTGGTTTTTAAGAGTTAATCTCTAAATAGGGGGCTGTAGTACTGAGCACTGAATCTCCTTTGCTTGATTAATTTTTATGTTAGGGAAGTAATACAAGGATTCCATCAAATGACCCATCAGTTTGAGGAAAAAGCATATCAGAATTGATGGTCAAAGCCTATATGGCTTTATGGTTTAGTCTCTAGGGGTATGTAATGCTCTTGTGAAAATAGTATTCCTCATGATAATAACGAGGAACTGGTGGGCTTCCAGGGCTGGGAGCTGAACTGAGGGGCAGTTCTACCCTGTCTAATAGGGTCACTATGAGTTGGCAAAGACTCGATGGCTGTCAGTTTGGTTTTTTTGACTTGAGTACTGGCATTCAGTGTGTTTATCGAAATCAATAAATTACAAGCATTTTTGATGTCTATTTTTTACATACAAAATTTAAATCCCCCAAGCCTCTGAAAACTGCGAAGATTTCACAGCACTAGGTTGGTACTCTCCCATCCAAGAATCAGTGAAACTGGCAGGGTGTGAGGCATTCAGGCTCCCTCAGTTCCTCCTGCTGCCTTCTCTGACCCTGGTCACTTGCTTCTATTACCTCTCTTGGACCTTACATGCATTTGAATTAGAACACCATAGAGTACAGTGCTCTACATGTGCAGCAGCTCTAACCATGTCACTCTCTGTCTCTATGAAGCCTCTTCCAACAAAATTCAAATGCGATTGTATGTGCACACATAAACACACGCATGCACCAGAGCACCCTTCTTAACAGAGAGTCAGGAGGGTCTCTTAATTATTTGCTGTCCTCACTTTGGACACAAGTCCCTTGATGATGAGTAGGAGAAAAGGAACATCAGGTAGTGGGGGAAACCCTAAGGAGGAACAGAGGAGAGCTTTAACTAAGAATAATGCTACTAGGGGAATGATGGCATGTGAGGAAAATTAGATACTTCCAGACTGTCAGATTTTTCCATACAGCAAAATTAACTTTTCTAGTTTTGTCTAAAACTGGCCCCAGGAAATTTCAAATAGCACATCTCAGATTATCTAACCTACAAAGGAGTAGCCGGCCTTCCACCCACCCCCACCCCACCCCCGCCAAAAAACCAAGCGGTACAAAGCTCCACTGGGTACACATTTCAAAATATACATTCTCCTGTTTGGGCAGGCATCTGGCAACTTGCTCTGAGCTAGTGCACCCACACTTTTTTCCCAAGGTCATTGCTGGTGACAAGACCTTGTGCTCTTCTCACAAGCCAGAATGCAAACATAAATCAAGTCAGTGTAAGACGCCATCATCACCTCACTCAAATACACCTCGTCAAGTGAACTCAAACTTCAAGAAGATGCTCATTTGTTTGGTTTTGTTGATGTGAGGGTGATAGTGCATTTGGAGTTTAGTCATTGCACTAGGTCAGACTGTTAATCAAGCTTCCTATATAGAGGTTCTGAAGATATTGTGTAAGAAGGTCTGAGTTGTCTGGCTAGACCAGGGCTTGCACACTGCTATTGACTAGAAGTTCCGACACACAGAATCCAGGACAGATAAACCCCTCAGGACCAATACTGAGAGTAGCAACACCACGAGGGAAGGTAGGGGGGAGAAGCAGAAGAAAGGGGAAACCAATCTCAATGATGGACATACAGCCCCACTCCACCACCCAGGGGAACAAACAGCAGAAGTTTGGGTGAAGGGATACAGCAGAGGCGTAAAATATAAAAATAAAAAGTATGTATAAAGTATCAGTGGTTCACGTGGGTGGGAGGAGGGGAAAAAAGGAGCTCAAGGAGAAAGAACATGTTTGGAAATGATGATAGCAATGTATGTACAAATGTGCTTCATACAAATTGGTGTATGAATTGTTACAAGAGCTGTAAGATCCCCCAATAAAATGATTTATTTAAAATAAAAAGGACTGATTAGTGGTAGACAGGGGACTGGTTTTGCCACCATGACAGTGCACCTGCTCACACACAAAAAACAGCATGCCTCTATCGCCCGATCTGATCCCAGCACACCGAGGCAAAATACTAAGGGTGTACAACAGAACAGGAAGGGGAACAGAGCAACGAAGTCCCCAGGGAATACCAAAAATAGACTTTGGGGCCAGGGCTAGCTGACCCATCATACTCTATGAGAAAGCACTCCTAAAGGCCAACAAACAGTCCTTGAACTAACTAAAAGCTTTTCTTTCTTGTGTTTTGTTTTGCTTTTTGTCATTGGCTTGTTGGTGGTGGTGTTGTTCTTTTGTTTCATTTTGTTGCTTGGGTTTGCTCTGTCTCGTTTTTGTGCATGCTATGATTTCCACAGGTCTGTCTAAATGAGATAGGCTGGATGAACAATCTGGAGGAGAAAACAATGGGACTGACAGCTGGGGGAGGGAGATGGGAAAGGGGGGTGTAGGGAAAAAGGAAGTGCTGTTAACAAACCCAGGGACAAGGGAACACCAAGTGATCCAAATAGATGGTGAGGAGGGTGTAGGAGGCTTGGTAGAGTGTAACCAAGAGTAATGTAACCTAGAGGAATTACTGAAACACAAATGAAGGCTGAACATGAGAGTGGGACAATCAGAAAGTAAAAGGAAATCAAGGAAAGAGGTAGGAAGCAAAGGGCATTTATAGAGGTCTAAATAAAGGCATGTGCATATGTAAATATATTTATGTATAACGATGGGGAAATAGATCTATATGCATATATTTATAGGTTTAGTATTAAGGTAACAGATGTACATTGGGCCTCCATTCAAGTACTCCCTCAATGCAAAAATACTTTGTTGTATTAAAGTGGCATTCCGTGATGCTCACCTCCCCAACACAATTGCTGGAGGCAAATGGGTGCATAAGCAAATGTGGTGACTGAAGTTGATGGTGGTCGACTATCAAAAGTTATACATTCTGGGGTCTTAAAAGCTTGAAGTTAAACAAGTGGTCATGTAGCTGAGAAGCAACAAAGCCCACATGAAAGAAGCACACCAGCATGTGTGATCACGAGGTGTCGGAAGAATCAGGTATCAGACATCATCGGAACAAAAAAATCATATCTTTGTGAATACGGGGGAGTGTGGAGTGAAAACCCAAAGCTCATTTGTAGATAATTGGACATCCCCTTACAGAAGGGTAGCAGGGAGGAGAGGAGCCAGTCAGGGTGCACTGTAGCAACAATGAAACATACAACTTTCCTCTAGCTCCTAAATGCTTCTTCCCCCACAACTAAAATGATCCCCATTCTACCTTACAAATCTAGCTAGACCTGAGGATGTACACTGGTACAGATAGGAACTGGAAACACAGGGAATCCAGGGCCGATGATCCCTTCAGGACCAGTGGTGAGAGTGGCGATACGAGGAGGGTAGAGGGAGGGAGGAATGGAAAGGGGAAACGGATTACAAGGATCTACATATAACCATCTCCCTGGGGGACAGACAACAGAAAAGTGGCTGAAGGGAGATATTGTATAGTGTAAGATATGACAAAATAATAATTTAGAAATTATTCAGGGTTCATGAGGGATGGGGAATAATTATCAGCTGATGCCAGCGGATTAAGTGGAGAGCAAATGTTTTCAGAATGATGAGGGCAATGAATGTACAAATATGATGTATGTATCAATTGTGATAAGAGTTGTATGAGGCCCCAAAAATTGATTATAAAAAAAGAGAAAAGAAATAACAGTATGAAAACATCCCCCAAAAAAGCATGCCTCTCTTGTCCCTCATATCCTAATCACCTGAACTCACTCCATGTGACTTCTTTCTGTTTCCATGAATGAAGGACAGTGGTTTGACAACACAGAAGAGGGGGAGAAAAAACAAGGGTGTCACCCAAACTGCTGAGTTTGAAAAATGTTTCCAAGAATGTAATCACAGATTAGACAAATGTGTGAAGTGTAATGGAGAGTACTATGAAGGGGATAAAAAATTTAAATGCATAGTTTTGAAAAAATTGTAGTTTTTGTCGGGTTCCCCCTAGTAGCTTCCAATTTCATAGCAACTCAAGCCATCACCATACATCAAACTGACAGAGAAGGGGTGGGTTTTGTGTGTAGGTGGTGTTGGTTATTGCACAGGGGCAAGGGACTTCTGGTGGCATAGTACCTTATGCCTTGGGTGTCAACTGTAATGTCAGCAGTGGGGAACCACCAGTCAGTCCTCAGAAGAAAAGGATGAGGCGTTCTACTCCCATAGAGTTAGCCTTTGGGAAACCCACAGAGATAGTTCTGCTCTGATCTCATAGAGTCGCTATGGCTCAGCATCGACTCCATCGAAGTGAGCTGACAAACTAAAGGCAGGAGATCTGAAAGAGGATGCGGAGACGTTGTCTCAGGTACTTTGGACATATTACTATGGTGGAACCAGTCCTGCAAGAAGGGCGTCATTTTTGGCAGAGGGTTAGCAAACAAGAGGAAGACCCTTACTTAGGTGGATTGACACCGTGGCTGCAAGAATCGGCTCAAATACAGTAACAAGTGCGAGGATGGCGCAGGACTGGGCTTTGTTTCTCTCTCTAGTGCACAGGCCCCTATGAATCCGAACTGACTCCAGGGCTCTACAACATCAACTACTACAACCCCGAAGTTCAAACCTACCCAGTGGCTTCCCAAAAGGGAGGTGTGGCCATGTGCCTCTGTAAAGATGACAGCTAGGGAGCCCCTGCGGGGCAGTTCTACTCTGTGGCACAGGGGCAGCCAGGAGTCGGAATGTGCTTCACAGCAAAGGGTGTGCTTTGTCTCAGTTTGTGCCTGCTGCTGTTTATGCTATGCACTGAGTTTAACATGTGACACTCAGGAGCGAATGAATGGAAACACACCCATGATGCCAGATGCAAGCTGACACTGTTTCTGAGTTCTGGGCATATTATTTTTTCAGAGATAATTTCCTGTAGCGGTGACACACCGAGTCCTATTTCATGTAAAAGCATCAGCAGCAGAGGAAAGCACTGCACAGAGAGAAGACGATGACACGTAACAGGCTTTCCATAGAGGAACAAAAGGGTGGATGTCTTGGGCTGCACTCTTTTCTTGTATACAGACAGTAAACAAGCTGAACACATCTCACCTAAGCATAACATTACAACTACTTGAAGCCCAGCTCAGGCATCTGGACAAGAGGCAGCAAGGAAGGATGGGAGAGAGTTAATGGGCTGGGCGTCCCCAAAGGTGCAGAGTGGGAATCAAGGGAGGATCCAGGACGAGCCAAGGCTTCTGGCAGAAGTCTGAGAGGAGAGCAGCAGAAAGGAGCTGCTCTCTGGGTCCTCACAGATGTAGCCAGTGAGAGAGCAGCAGTGCTGCCCCCTGGCGGTGCGCCGAAGGCAGGGCCGCTTCCCCCAGGGCTGGAGAGCTCTGGGGAAAGACAAACCGTGTCACTTTGGATGCCAAGTAAGGGGGCACTGTGTGCCGGTGGTGTACCTATGTTGGCCAAAGCGCTGCCCACTGTGCATTTGCTTCCCACAAGCACAGTTATCCTTCCTCGTGCATCCAGGAAAGACAGTTCTAGAAAAACACAAGCAGTAAAATAAAACACTGCCAGGTCTCGAACCATCCTCACCATTGTTACTATGCCCACTGGTGTAGCCACTGGTTCGAGCTGTTTTATTGCCCGTCCTCCACTTTTTTGCCAAGCATCATGTCCTTCATGGACTTGATGTCCCTTCAGGGACTGGTCTCTCCTGACAGCACGTCCAAAGATATCAAATGAAGTCCAGCCATCCTTTGTCCCCATGTTCTCTTGGCAGTCCTTGTACTTTTATTGCTCAGTGTCTGATTATTTGGGACCAGGCCTTATTGCTGCCCCTTCCTCACCTTGGCCCCCAATCCCGACCCCAAGCCCTGCACATCCACTGTGTGAAACCTCCTGTTCCTGTAACCATCCCTGTGCTTTTGTGTGGGGGGTCTAGCTGGGTTCCCCTGGCAATTCGCCAGCTGCCCTTGGGAAAGTTCATGGAGTCGGCTAATTAGTAGAAAAGCCAAACGTCCAGCTGAGATTGGTTTACTCCCTAGCACCCTTGGGCAGGAGCACAGCCCCACTCCCGGTCCCAGGTAGCCAACGACCACACCTAGGTTCTCCGGACTTGGCAGCTGTAACATGTGGCCTGGGCTTCCCCTTCATTTCCTGCTCCTTTCTGGCTTGCTGTCTGACTTTTCTTTGCGGAATTAAAGCTGCAAATTGACAGGATCCCATAAACACTCTAAAGCCACAAAAAAACACCAAATGCCCACCCAAACATGTGAAACTTCCAAAAATCATCCTTAGAAGATTCCCAAACCCTAAACATTCCTAAACCCCATATATGCCCTGAAAACACCATGAAAGCCCTAAGAAAACCTAAAATGCTGGGGAAAAAAAACACATATAATATTAAAAATACCCTAAAATCCCTAAGGAACTCTGCAACATCACTAAAAACACCCTATTGTGCTGAAAAATACCTATACACTCTAAAAAACCACCCCTAAATCCCTTAAACACTCCCTAAAATCTTATAAAACACCCTAAAAACCCCAAACCACCCGAATGCCCCAAACACACCTTGAACGTCCACAAACAACCTAAAAGCCCTAAAAAATCACATGCCACCAAAAAGCCCTAAATGACCGCAAAATTCCAACTCATAGCCACCCTATAGAGGGCTTCTGGAGCTGTCAGTCTTTTATGGGAACAGCTTTATCGTTCTCCCAAGGAGAAGTTGGTAGGTTTGAAACCCTGACCTCATATTTAGCAGTCTAATAATTGCTGGACAGTGCCACCAAGGCTCTACTGGTGTAGTGGGTTACACATTGGGCTGCTAACCTCAAGGGAAACGGTTCAAAACCACCACCCACTCCTTGGGAGAAAGAAGAAGCTTTCTTTCTATTCCCCTAGATTTCTCATTGAAGGTGTAAAGTAACCTGTTAAATGCTCGCAGTGGCAGCAGCAATGTCTCATAACCATGGGGAAATGTGGTTCAGAAACTTCAGAAGCAAGCATCCACCAGTAGGTGACTGACCAGCAGTATTGACTTGGGCAAAGAGAAGGTGACATGGAAGGGTAAGGAGAAGAATGCGTGCAGAGGGCAGGTTGGCAGCTGAGCCTAAGTCCAGTAGAAACAACAGCAGAATGGCCTGTTCCTGGAAGGGCCACAGGAGATGGTGCGACTTCATGTAGCCCCCACTTACATGTGTAACAGCAGCAATTGCCTGAACACGTGGTCTCCCCAGGGAGGAGCCTTTGTGTGGTGTTAAGATGCTGTTACTGTCTGTTGTACTGTGGTGGCCTGCATTTGGCTGTAATGGTGGAAATTTTGCAGCCAGTAGTTCAAATGCCTGCTGGGTCACTCACTGCAGGTAGACTTCAGCAGTTTCCAGACAGAGAGACGAGGGAGGAGGACCTGGTCTTCCACTTCTGAAAGAACTGGCCAGTGTGAACCTTGTGAATGGCAGAACACTATACCTGAACATGAGTACCGCAGGCTATAAGGCATGATGGATTGACACAGTGGCTGCAGCAATGTGCTCAAACATAGGATAGTGCTGGCCTGGAAAATAGTTCATCGTCCATTAAAAAAAAATCATTATATAGGGGCTCATACAACTTTTGTTGTTGTTTTTCCCTAAGGGAGAGCAGTGTATTGGTACACTGAGAGGTATATAGATCAATGGATTCGAACAGAAAAGCTACACATATATTCACCAGTCAACAGGAAACTAGCCTTCGAAAAAGGACACAGAAATATCCAAAGGGACAAATTCTGCTTGCTCAACAAATGGTGTTGGACAAACTGAGATACCGTATGTAGGAAAATGAAGCAAGCCCCAAACCTTCCCCCATGCACAGAAATTAACTGAAGAGGGGTTAAAACCTGAAAGTAAACCTCCGGGCTATCATAATCAATTTTTCGATGACCTCATCGGTCAGAAATCATTGTAGGAACACCAAAGCGTTCTTGTGTTCAACGTCTACATACATAGCAGGTGCTCCAGTAAAGGGGAATCTTGGTGGAGCTGGCTCATCCATTCCTGAAGAGAGTAGAGCACCACGTTGGCCCATCACAGAGCTCAGGTGTAGAATCTTCCTCACTGTCATCCTTTATCTCAGCAGTGTCAGTGTTGGATTATGAATTTCCCAAAGAACCAGTATCGCTCAATTCTGTGCACAATGCTGACTCACTCTCGCTGTATCTCTTACAGCATCAGTTAGTGGGCTTGTTGTCTGCCTCAGGCTTTGTTCACGGAGATCCTCCAGCTAGTTGGTGGTGTGTGCGCATGAGCAGAAGCTTCCTGCCAATCCCCCATGAGTAGTAGAGCTCCCATGGTGTGGACTCCATGTAAGCCCTGTCCCAGACAGCACGCTTACATAGGAGGGTGGGCCCTGCAGCACAGAGGACCATTCCCCCTGTGGAATGGCCTCAGAGACCCACGTCCCTCACTGGCCAGCTGCTGGGGCTGTGGGCCCTAAGCTTCATGCCTGACTCAGGAATTGACACAGGGTGAGGCGACTCCAGTAGCTGTTTTGACTGGTCTAATCCAGCCTGAGATCATCCTTGCATGAGCCCTCTGCCCAGATTATTTTTGTTTCTTTTATGATCATTTTATTAGGGGCTCTTACAACACTAACCACAATCCATATATACATCAGCTGTTTGAAGCACATCTGACCATTAATTGCCCTCATTATTCTCAAAATCTCCACTCTTCACCCAAGCCCCTGGCCTCAGCTCCTCATTTTTCCCCCCCTCAATGCCCGCCACCCATCCCTCATCAATCCTTGGAAATGTACTAATTCTTTTGTCATATCTTCACCCACCATTCTTTTGAGGTCAATGAAGATCCTTGTAATCGGTTCCCACTTTCCATCCTGCCTTTCCTCCACCCTCCCAGTATCTCCACTCATAACACTGGTCCTCACAGGCCCATCCACCCTGGATTCCCCGTGTTTGAAATTCCTATCGGTACTACAATACCTTCTCTAGTTTGGCCAGATTAGTATGGTAGAACTGGGTTCTGGTTAGTGGGGCAAGAGGAAGCATTAAGAACTTGAGGAGGCGGCCACCCGCCCGCTGGGTGCACGGGCCCGGGCGTCGCGCGCTACGGGCCGCCCAGCGCAGCTGGAGGCTGGGAGCGCCCCGCAGGGCGCACGGGCGGCCTTGCAGGCGGGGACTCGGGACGCGCCCCTCGACGCCCTCGCGCACCCCACCGTCTTCCTGCCCGCGGGGCCCCCCCGAGGGGCTGCGAGCGGGGGTGTCGCAGGACCTGCGGCTGGATAAAACGAGAGACCCCCCTTGGTCAGCAGCGCGAGACCGTGGGGACGCGCGGCTCCTCGAATGTTGCGTCGTCTCGTTTCTGGTTCCTCCATCCATTCACGCAGGCCGACCCCGCTCGCCTGATCAGTGGCACACACCCAGCCCAGTGGGAAAAGGAATGCTCTCCCACGTATATGCATTTTAGTTTGGAGTCCCTACAGGGTTTATGTACCCCGAGTCCTGGAGATGGGGATTGGTTTGATCTAACTGCACTTTACTTGCAGTGCGAGCCAGCGCGGCGCGGTGTCCCACTGGAAGCGCCGAGCCACACGTGCGTGTCAACACTTAGGACCATCCCCAAACATGCTTTTGCCAGGTGTCCGTGAGGAAGCCAATCAAGAGGGATCGTGCTATTCGGATTCGGTCCCCATGTCGCCGTTTTCGCCTTGCTTTCTGTTTTTGAATTCGGTTTCCCAAATGTCTGCCTCCAAACGAATACCCAACCAGGGGGTCCGCAGCCCTGGAAGTTTCCGGGGCTGTTCCCCAGACGCGCCTCTGGGGCTGCAAGGACTGCGCGTCGAGACTTTTCCGGTCGTGAAAAGTCGGCGGCGACAGCTCGGGGGCCCTGAGTCACCGGGTGGTGTTGAGCGGGGACTCTGGGGCCCCGGCGTGGGACGCTGGCGGGTGCAAGTTCAAGAGGGTCAGGGGCTGATGCCTCCCCACGCCCCTGCCCTCCCCCAGCAAGGGCGCTCTGGGGTGCTGGGTCCTTGAGGCCCCGGCTGGCGGGGCCGCCCACGGTCAAGGCTTCAGGCACACGCGCGGGTGCGCTGAGGCCTGCGCCGTGCGGGGGTCTGGGCTCAGGCAGGTGGTCGCGGCGGCTCCGCGGGCGGGCGGGCGCCCAGCAGGACGACCGACGACCCCCGGCGCGTCGCCGGCACCCAGCGCCCGGGCGTAGAGGCGGGCGGGGGGCTGCGCTCCGCCGCCGCCAGGGCCCCCTCCCTCCGCGCCCCCCCGCGCCAGGTGAGCCGGGCATGGGCCTCGGCGGGCCGCGGGGCTGCCCTCTCGCCGCCCTCCAGCGCCCCCTCGGGGCCGGGCCGCGCCGAGCCGGGCGGCCGCCGGCCGGGGCTGGGGGTTGGGAGTGGCGGGGGTCGCGGGCGGGTCGCTCGTTCGGCCGCTGGCGGGGGGCGGGGGCCGGGCGGCCGCGCGCGAGGCCGGGCCAGCTGCCGCCGCGCCCTCGGCCTCCGACTCCGGCTCCGGCTCTGCTCGCCCTGGCGGCGGTGGCGCCGTGAGGAGGAGTCCGCTCTCCTCTGTGGCGGCGGCGGCGGCGGCCGGCTCCAGGCCGGGTTTTGGCGCCGCCCGCCTGCTGCCTCCTGGCGGCTCCTGAACTCCAGCCCCCTCTATCAGCCTCTCACTCCGTCTCAATATGTCTCAAGATGGCGGCCAATGTGGGATCGATGTTTCAATATTGGAAGCGCTTTGATTTACAGCAGCTGCAGGTCAGGCTTCTCCTCTCTCGGCCTCTCGCTCGGGGGTGGGGGCTGCGGGCGGTCGCGGCCTCCCCGGGGGCGCCGGGCTGCCTCGCCGCCGGGGGGGACGCGGCGGAGGGGAGGAGGGGGGTGCCGGGAAAAGCGGGGCCGACTCGGGGACAAGTCCCTCTCACTCCCCGGCCCCCATTGATAACTCGCTTGATCGGAAATTGATCCTCTTTGTTCAATTCATCGATCAGCCCAAGATGGCGCCGGGAGCCGCCGCTGCCACCGCTGCTCCTGGTGTCTGCCCCCTCCCCTGGCGCCCCCCCCCCGGCCCCGAGCCGCCACCGCCGCCACCGCTGCCCCTGGTGTCTGCCCCCTCCCCTGGCGCCCCCCCCCCCCGTCCCGAGCCGCCGCCGCCGCCGGTTCCCCAAACTTCATGAGTGGAAAAATGGGCTCTTGGCACAAAATGGCATTCAATCTTCACCAAGAGATTCAGGGCTAAATTGCTGCCCTATCTCTGACCTCAGCTTTTGTTTTATTTTAATTCTCATATAATTCACATATATCATTCAATACTTCAGTCATATTAAGATTTGTGTAATCCTCACCACAATCAGGTTTACATCATTTCCTTCTTTTATATTCATTTTTGTTAGCCCCACCCTCACTCCCCCAAATCTTCCCTGCCTGTCCCTAGGAGATTGTTAATTCTGTTAGTGTCTCTCTGGATTTGCCTCTCCTGGATTTCATATGTATTAAAAAAAATACAAAACAAAATCAAGAAACAAGTAGAAAAGAAAAACTAACAATGATAAAAGAGAGAAAAACCTCAATCGAACAGAAAGTGAAAAATACTAAAAACTGGAACCAAATTAAAATTAGTCTGAAGAGATCAAATGATCAGGTGTTACATTTGAACTTAACTGTATCTGTTCATGTCCATGGGCTGTGGTCAGAGGGAATTCACCCCGCATGTGCATTTGAGTCCTTTTGCAAACTGAGTGTTCCGAACTTAAGCTCTGATTCTTGTTCATACCTGCAGATTGAGATTCTATTATTTATCACCCTGGCATCACACTGGCTGTGCTGCTTGTTCTGGGCGGACTTAGTTGACATCTCACTTAGATGGCTGCTTATTTTCAGAAAAAAGGTTTAAGTACAAGGCCCTGTTCTTTGTGATAGATGTGCACCATCTGATTTCAGGGTTTTTTTACACCCTATGCTTTCCAGTCAAATATTCACTTGAGGTAATTCAAAACACTCACTTGGCTCGATGACGCCAGAATAGCTCCCCTCCATGCAGTTCCATGGAGCTCAGCATAGTTAGGGCGCAGAGATGAAAAGACGATTGAACCATGTACTGAACGTTCAGGTTTTTCCCTGCTTTTGAAAATCTGTTTGCGCTTGTAGAGTAAATGTTTTGTACTTTTTAAGAGTGTAAAAAAAAAATAGATGGAGGGATTCAGAGAAAATGGCAACCAGATAGGACCCATCTATCTGGAGCTCCTGCTGCCAGACCAGAAAAATAGGAAATTAGGTGAAGGAAACGGGGAGGTGGAGTTCTGAAATTAGAACTAGGGTAACAGGGTTTCTCCTGAACCCCTTCTTTTGTGGGATTTCCACTCACAAAGCAAACCAAGAATGCTTTAAAGCAGCACTATAATTTTGACGAAGTGGCAGGCGCCAGATATGCCCTTGCCTGGAGCAGGGATCCCTGCAGGTGGACGCCCTGAGAGGGGGCAGAATCTCAGACACGAGGGGAACCCCACACTGAGCTCTCCATGCGGTTGGATGCCTTGAGCTCACGGTCAGGGGTTGGTGGTGGGTAGCCATAATTTAGAGTAGAAGAAAAAATATATTATTACCTTAGGAAGATCATGGTGTGGGAGAAAAAGGCAGAAAGTCGGGAGTCCAGGGAGCAAATTTAGTTCCAATTGGCCGACTAGTAAACAACCCCCCTGATAAGCTGCATCTCCCCCTCTGGGGGTCAGCTTGACAGCCACCAAATCTGAGCACATCACAAGTAGAATTTTTTTTAAGGGTGAAACATAAATGATTGGTTTAAAACTCAAACCCAAGTCTGGTTGCTCAGCTCCAAGCACCACATGGGGAGTCCCTTAACATAAATCAGCATAGGAAGCAACCTAGCTAAGGAATGCCAGAACTCAGCCACAGGGCCTGGCAGCTTTTACCATAACAAAGACCCGCTGTAGCAGTGTCAGCCTTAAACAGCACTGAGCTGTAGCCCAGAGACTGTGGGAGACAATTTCATTCTAGCTGGCCAGAGGGATAAAAAAGAAAATCCTCTGATCTAGGAAGCATCAGCAGTCTAGATAGGACAACAAGCTTCCCTCTCAGTGATTCTGCACATAGCTGGGGAGGCCCTGCCGGTCTTGGAGCCCTAGACGGAGCTGAGGGAGCCCCCCAGTGCCCCCTCCCAGCCCCTGCTGCAGTGCTACATGCAGCACAAGGCAGGTACTCCAGCACCCAAGTGACCCCTGGCCACGGGCGCGATCTTGCTTTTGAAGTAATCTCACACAGCATCTGTGGAACCCTACATCAGGGATGGGAAAGTCCATTAACGCATGCCCAGGAGAGCCAGCATAGGAAAGCTGGATTTTCCTGCCCGTGGGCTCCGATGGATGTTGCACCTGGAGCAGCCCACCTGGGCCAGATGATTGCAGTTCAGCCAATGGGATTGACCTGGGGTCCTTCACCAGCCTCCCCGGGAACCCTTGAAAAGGCAGGAACCAGAAGGGAGAGGGGTGGTCCAGGTCGTCTTCCTGGGAGGAGAGAGATCCTTGCATGACCTGAGGCAGTCTCTGCCAGGCCCCATGGTCAAAGGAATCCTATGGGTGCCTTGTAAAACCTGAAGCTTCTTTTAACTCTCATTAAATTCACTTGGATCACGAGCCCGGCTTCCGCATGAAATTTTTCTCGCGGGGAGCCAAGGACTGGGGTTGGAATTTAGGCCAGAGAGAGAGACCTTACAAGTCCATGACCCTGTGACCTTGAGGAAGAGTTGGAATTCCTCTGGCCTCAAGGACAGGTGATCAAGTATCATTACCTCCTTACCCACTGCTCTACTTATTCTCACTGTATTCACTAGCCCTTCTAACTTTTCCACCGCACTCAGTTTCAACGTGCTCAGGTTGGTGTTGGGCTTTTATTTACTCGCTTTCTTCTTTATCCCTCTTTTTTTCCCCTTTTCCCCTCTTTTTCCTCTTCTCTCCCACTCTCTCCTCTCATATGCCACTAAAGGCTTCCAGGTCACTTCCCTCCGCTTAGGGCAAATCAACCCAAATAGCAGGAGGCACTCCAGCCTGCCCTGTGTGGGAGTGCTGTACACCACACAAGGCACCTGGGACAAACACCTACAGTGCGCTGCACCGTTGAAGAAACCTCCGTCATGCCCCTAAGGTGATCTCGTCAACTAGGGCAATTCTGCCCAGCACCACTGGGTCCCGGCATTAAAAGGGCACACTGACCTGCCATGTTGGAGCAGTGTCTAAACCCCTCTGGCCCCTCATCCAAGCAATCAGGGATCAGCTACTACTTTATACTTTATTTCCTCCTTCTCTCTCTCCTTGCTCTTTACCATCACAGCCAACCTTAGTGAACTCAGTTGGATTTATTTCCTTCTTTCTCTTTATTCTCTTTTTCTTTCTTTCCTCTTTCTGTCTTTGCTTTCTTCACCTCTCTCTTAGCTTGTACGATTCTCTCTGCTCCCTCTCATTGCTTGCACATACCACTGCTGGTTTCCAGAGCCCTACACTCTGCCTAGGGCAACCCTGTCCTCCTAGTGGGCAGCCTGACCCCTAAGACAGTACTGCACACAGGACGAGTCAGAGCTACACACAGCATAACACAGGGTCAGTTATTTCTTTAACCATTTAAAAAATACTCTCTCCTCCTCCTTCCTTTTCTCTTCTCTCTTTTTCCTTTTATTGGGCTCTTCTTAAAGGTGTTCTGCTTTTCTCCGCTCCATCTAGCTCTTCTCTACTTCCTACCACAGCCTCCACAGATTTGGTTCTCCTTTTTAGTTGTTTTCTTTTCTTTTCTTTCTTTCTTTTTTTTTTATTTTACTGTTGTCACCTTTGTTTACTCTGTGCATTTTAGTTGTCTGTGGGTGAGTGGTTGTCAGTCTGGTTGGCATTATTGCCCCAGTCTGTGTCTTCCTCTTTCTCTCTTTTTCCTCTCCTTTCACTCTCTTTCCCATCACAAGACAATAGCTGTCTCCAGGCCACTCCCCTCTGCCTAGGGCAAACCTGAAGGCCCAACTGAGGGAGCTCCCACCCCCCACTTATTGGCGTGGCAAGCAGCTGGGGAATTCACGCTGGTCCTCTCCCACACACTAAGCCACAGGTTGTTCTCCCCTATAAAAAGTGGGGGCATCCCCAGCCTAAATCCTGAGGTCCTACAAGTGACTGTGGGAAACGCCTGACCACCACTTGTGAGGCTCCACGCTACTGTGGGAACATCCACCCAATCTCCAAGGCGATCTCTCTGTACATCCCCTTGTCTAGCCAGATTTGTAAAGTAGAATTTGGATCATGATAGTGGGGGGAGGAAGCATTTAGGAACTAGAGGAAACATGTTTCATTGTTGCTACCCTGCACCCTGACTGGCTTATCTCGTCCCCACATCCCTTCAGGAAGGGGGTGTCCAGTTACCTACCAATGGGCTTTGAGTCTCCACTCTGCACTCACCCTCATTTACAATGACATGATTTTTGTGTTCTTTGATGCTTGATATCTGATCCCTTCAACAGTTCATGGTCACACAGGCTGGTGTGCTTCCTCCATGTGGGCTTTGTTGCTTCTGAGCTAGATGGCCGCTTCTTTATTTTCAAGCCTGTAAGATCCCAGATGCTATAACTTTTGATAGCCAGGCACCATCAGCTTTCTTCACCACATTTGCTAGTGCACACATTTTTCTTCAACCATCATGTTGGAAAGGTGTTCATCATGGAATGCCAATTTAATATAACGTGTTCTTGCATTGAGTAAGTATTTGGCAATGTCCATCTACTGCCTTAATACTAAGTCTATAAATATATGCACGTTGATCTATTTACGAACCCTCCTGTATAAATATATTTACATATGTACATGCCAGTATGTAGACCTCTAGAAATACCCTTTGTCACCTAGTTCTTTCCTCTATTTACTTTTACTTTCCTCTTGTCCGACTATCATGCTCAGCTTTCACTTGGGTTTGAGTAATTTCTCTTGGTTACATTGCCCTTGCTGAATACCTACCAGGCTTCTCACACCCTCCTTGCGACGGATTTTGGATTACTTGTTGCTCCCCTGTCGCTGGATTGGTCAGCATCACCTCCTTACCCCCTCCTCTCTCTCTCCCATGTCCCCGGGAACCATTGGTCCTGTTGTTTTCTCCTCCAGCCTATTCTTCCAGCCTATCTTATCTAGATAGATCTGTTGAGATAATAATATGCACCAAAAATCAAACCATAGCAAGATAGGCGATGGGTGAGAACACAGTGATGACAAAAAAACAACAACAGAAAACCAATGATCAATAAAAGAGTAAATTAATTAAAAGACAAAAAAAATTTTTAAGAAAGAAAAACCTGTAAATAGATCAAGGTCTGATTTTTTTTTTCTATAGGTGTGTCCTTCAGTCAGGTCTGATGGCGTATCATGCTCTGGCCCCAGAGTCTGTCCTTTGTACTCCCTCAGGGGCTACCCGCTCTGCTCCCATGGTTGCTCTGCTGCATGCTTTTAGTGATTTGCCTCCGGGTTGGAGGGCCAGTCGGGTCAGTCCCAACACAGAGTCTCCGGTATTGTCCCCATAGGGCCCTGGGCCAGCAAGGGATGGCATGTCTCATAGTGGGATCAGCCATATGGTCCACTCTGTACATTGGCTGTTCAGAGTGCCAAAATCATCCTCCAAGCCTGGTGGACCAGTGTGTGCTCCACTCTCTTCCTCCCCCTTCATTTGCCCCTGTGTGCTCTGATCAGACATGTCCATCTCCCCTAGCTACAGGTTCAGTGCCGTCTTCTAAAGTAAATTCTTCTGGGGGGAGGGGCAGTTGTCCACGTAGCTGGTATGGAGGCTGGACCATCCACTTTTCATTTAGGATCAAAAGCATCTAGCTTTTAGCATTAGGTGCTATTGAGTCAGTTCCAACTCAAGGCAGAATGAACCACTGCGCAGTCCTACACCATCTTCAAAACTGTTGTTATACTTGAACCTAACATTTCAGCCTTTTCCAGGGACTGGCATCTCCTGATAACATACCCAAAGCATGTGAAGTCTCCCCGTGCTTGCTTCTAAGGACCTCTCAGACTGTTCTTCTGACACAAATCTGTTCATTCTTCCAGCACTCAATGGTATTTTTAATATTCTTGGCTAGTGTCATCTTGATGGGTTGAAACACTATCTCGCTCTAGTGTTGATGTACATTTTTCTGATGCCTAATTATACTGAGTATCTTTTAAGGTAATCATTTAATTTTTATGGCATTTTGAAAAGATGTCAATGAGGTCTATTTAATTTGTGTTCAGATGGAAACACATAACTCAAACTAAATATGTGACAGTAGAATAAGAATCCATTTTATCCTAAATACTTGAGATATTTATACAGCCTACTCAAGTTTTTATCAACATAGATAAGGTGGCGGTGGTGGTGGTGGTGGTGGTGGTGGTGGTGGTTTTTAAGAGTTAATCTCTAAATAAGGGGCTGTAGTACTGAGCACTGAATCTCCTTTGCTTGATTAATTTTTATGTTAGGGAAATAATACAAGGATTCCATCAAATGACCCATCAGTTTGAGGAAAAAGCATATCAGAATTGATGGTCAAAGCCTATATGGCTTTATGGTTTAGTCTCTAGGGGTATGTAATGCTCTTGTGAAAATAGTATTCCTCATGATAATAACGAGGAACTGGTGGGCCTCCAGGGCTGGGAGCTGAACTGAGGGGCAGTTCTACCCTGTCTAATAGGGTCACTATGAGTTGGCAAAGACTCGATGGCTGTCAGTTTGGTTTTTTTGACTTGAGTACTGGCATTCAGTGTGTTTATCGAAATCAATAAATTACAAGCATTTTTGATGTCTATTTTTTACATACAAAATTTAAATCCCCCAAGCCTCTGAAAACTGCGAAGATTTCACAGCACTAGGTTGGTACTCTCCCATCCAAGAATCAGTGAAACTGGCAGGGTGTGAGGCATTCAGGCTCCCTCAGTTCCTCCTGCTGCCTTCCCTGACCCTGGTCACTTGCTTCTATTACCTCTCTTGGACCTTACATGCATTTGAATTAGAACACCATAGAGTACAGTGCTCTACATGTGCAGCAGCTCTAACCATGTCACTCTCTGTCTCTATGAAGCCTCTTCCAACAAAATTCAAATGCGATTGTATGTGCACACATAAACACACGCATGCACCAGAGCACCCTTCTTAACAGAGAGTCAGGAGGGTCTCTTAATTATTTGCTGTCCTCACTTTGGACACAAGTCCCTTGATGATGAGTAGGAGAAAAGGAACATCAGGTAGTGGGGGAAACCCTAAGGAGGAACAGAGGAGAGCTTTAACTAAGAATAATGCTACTAGGGGAATGATGGCATGTGAGGAAAATTAGATACTTCCAGACTGTCAGATTTTTCCATACAGCAAAATTAACTTTTCTAGTTTTGTCTAAAACTGGCCCCAGGAAATTTCAAATAGCACATCTCAGATTATCTAACCTACAAAGGAGTAGCCGGCCTTCCACCCACCCCCACCCCACCCCCGCCAAAAAACCAAGCGGTACAAAGCACCACTGGGTACACATTTCAAAATATACATTCTCCTGTTTGGGCAGGCATCTGGCAACTTGCTCTGAGCTAGTGCACCCACACTTTTTTCCCAAGGTCATTGCTGGTGACAAGACCTTGTGCTCTTCTCACAAGCCAGAATGCAAACATAAATCAAGTCAGTGTAAGACGCCATCATCACCTCACTCAAATACACCTCGTCAAGTGAACTCAAACTTCAAGAAGATGCTCATTTGTTTGGTTTTGTTGATGTGAGGGTGATAGTGCATTTGGAGTTTAGTCATTGCACTAGGTCAGACTGTTAATCAAGCTTCCTATATAGAGGTTCTGAAGATATTGTGTAAGAAGGTCTGAGTTGTCTGGCTAGACCAGAGCTTGCACACTGCTATTGACTAGAAGTTCCGACACACAGAATCCAGGACAGATAAACCCCTCAGGACCAATACTGAGAGTAGCAACACCACGAGGGAAGGTAGGGGGGAGAAGCAGAAGAAAGGGGAAACCAATCTCAATGATGGACATACAGCCCCACTCCACCACCCAGGGGAACAAACAGCAGAAGTTTGGGTGAAGGGATACAGCAGAGGCGTAAAATATAAAAATAAAAAGTATGTATAAAGTATCAGTGGTTCACGTGGGTGGGAGGAGGGGAAAAAAGGAGCTCAAGGAGAAAGAACATGTTTGGAAATGATGATAGCAATGTATGTACAAATGTGCTTCATACAAATTGGTGTATGAATTGTTACAAGAGCTGTAAGATCCCCCAATAAAATGATTTATTTAAAATAAAAAGGACTGATTAGTGGTAGACAGGGGACTGGTTTTGCCACCATGACAGTGCACCTGCTCACACACAAAAAACAGCATGCCTCTATCGCCCGATCTGATCCCAGCACACCGAGGCAAAATACTAAGGGTGTACAACAGAACAGGAAGGGGAACAGAGCAACGAAGTCCCCAGGGAATACCAAAAATAGACTTTGGGGCCAGGGCTAGCTGACCCATCATACTCTATGAGAAAGCACTCCTAAAGGCCAACAAACAGTCCTTGAACTAACTAAAAGCTTTTCTTTCTTGTGTTTTGTTTTGCTTTTTGTCATTGGCTTGTTGGTGGTGGTGTTGTTCTTTTGTTTCATTTTGTTGCTTGGGTTTGCTCTGTCTCGTTTTTGTGCATGCTATGATTTCCACAGGTCTGTCTAAATGAGATAGGCTGGATGAACAATCTGGAGGAGAAAACAATGGGACTGACAGCTGGGGGAGGGAGATGGGAAAGGGGGGTGTAGGGAAAAAGGAAGTGCTGTTAACAAACCCAGGGAAAAGGGAACACCAAGTGATCCAAATAGATGGTGAGGAGGGTGTAGGAGGCTTGGTAGAGTGTAACCAAGAGTAATGTAACCTAGAGGAATTACTGAAACACAAATGAAGGCTGAACATGAGAGTGGGACAATCAGAAAGTAAAAGGAAATCAAGGAAAGAGGTAGGAAGCAAAGGGCATTTATAGAGGTCTAAATAAAGGCATGTGCATATGTAAATATATTTATGTATAACGATGGGGAAATAGATCTATATGCATATATTTATAGGTTTAGTATTAAGGTAACAGATGTACATTGGGCCTCCATTCAAGTACTCCCTCAATGCAAAAATACTTTGTTGTATTAAAGTGGCATTCCGTGATGCTCACCTCCCCAACACAATTGCTGGAGGCAAATGGGTGCATAAGCAAATGTGGTGACTGAAGTTGATGGTGGTCGGCTATCAAAAGTTATACATTCTGGGGTCTTAAAAGCTTGAAGTTAAACAAGTGGTCATGTAGCTGAGAAGCAACAAAGCCCACATGAAAGAAGCACACCAGCATGTGTGATCACGAGGTGTCGGAAGAATCAGGTATCAGACATCATCGGAACAAAAAAATCATATCTTTGTGAATACGGGGGAGTATGGAGTGAAAACCCAAAGCTCATTTGTAGATAATTGGACATCCCCTTACAGAAGGGTAGCAGGGAGGAGAGGAGCCAGTCAGGGTGCACTGTAGCAACAATGAAACATACAACTTTCCTCTAGCTCCTAAATGCTTCTTCCCCCACAACTAAAATGATCCCCATTCTACCTTACAAATCTAGCTAGACCTGAGGATGTACACTGGTACAGATAGGAACTGGAAACACAGGGAATCCAGGGCCGATGATCCCTTCAGGACCAGTGGTGAGAGTGGCGATACGAGGAGGGTAGAGGGAGGGAGGAATGGAAAGGGGAAACGGATTACAAGGATCTACATATAACCATCTCCCTGGGGGACAGACAACAGAAAAGTGGCTGAAGGGAGATATTGTATAGTGTAAGATATGACAAAATAATAATTTAGAAATTATTCAGGGTTCATGAGGGATGGGGAATAATTATCAGCTGATGCCAGCGGATTAAGTGGAGAACAAATGTTTTCAGAATGATGAGGGCAATGAATGTACAAATATGATGTATGTATCAATTGTGATAAGAGTTGTATGAGGCCCCAAAAATTGATTATAAAAAAAGAGAAAAGAAATAACAGTATGAAAACATCCCCCCAAAAAGCATGCCTCTCTTGTCCCTCATATCCTAATCACCTGAACTCACTCCATGTGACTTCTTTCTGTTTCCATGAATGAAGGACAGTGGTTTGACAACACAGAAGAGGGGGAGAAAAAACAAGGGTGTCACCCAAACTACTGAGTTTGAAAAATGTTTCCAAGAATGTAATCACAGATTAGACAAATGTGTGAAGTGTAATGGAGAGTACTATGAAGGGGATAAAAAATTTAAATGCATAGTTTTGAAAAAATTGTAGTTTTTGTCGGGTTCCCCCTAGTAGCTTCCAATTTCATAGCAACTCAAGCCATCACCATACATCCAACTGACAGAGAAGGGGTGGGTTTTGTGTGTAGGTGGTGTTGGTTATTGCACAGGGGCAAGGGACTTCTGGTGGCATAGTACCTTATGCCTTGGGTGTCAACTGTAATGTCAGCAGTGGGGAACCACCAGTCAGTCCTCAGAAGAAAAGGATGAGGCGTTCTACTCCCATAGAGTTAGCCTTTGGGAAACCCACAGAGATAGTTCTGCTCTGATCTCATAGAGTCGCTATGGCTCAGCATCGACTCCATCGAAGTGAGCTGACAAACTAAAGGCAGGAGATCTGAAAGAGGATGCGGAGACGTTGTCTCAGGTACTTTGGACATATTACTATGGTGGAACCAGTCCTGCAAGAAGGGCGTCATTTTTGGCAGAGGGTTAGCAAACAAGAGGAAGACCCTTACTTAGGTGGATTGACACCGTGGCTGCGAGAATCGGCTCAAATACAGTAACAAGTGCGAGGATGGCGCAGGACTGGGCTTTGTTTCTCTCTCTAGTGCACAGGCCCCTATGAATCCGAACTGACTCCAGGGCTCTACAACATCAACTACTACAACCCTGAAGTTCAAACCTACCCAGTGGCTTCCCAAAAGGGAGGTGTGGCCATGTGCCTCTGTAAAGATGACAGCTAGGGAGCCCCTGCGGGGCAGTTCTACTCTGTGGCACAGGGGCAGCCAGGAGACGGAATGTGCTTCACAGCAAAGGGTGTGCTTTGTCTCAGTTTGTGCCTGCTGCTGTTTATGCTATGCACTGAGTTTAACATGTGACACTCAGGAGCGAATGAATGGAAACACACCCATGATGCTTCCATGATGCCAGATGCAAGCTGACACTGTTTCTGAGTTCTGGGCATATTATTTTTTCAGAGATAATTTCCTGTAGCGGTGACACACCGAGTCCTATTTCATGTAAAAGCATCAGCAGCAGAGGAAAGCACTGCACAGAGAGAAGACGATGACACGTAACAGGCTTTCCATAGAGGAACAAAAGGGTGGATGTCTTGGGCTGCACTCTTTTCTTGTATACAGACAGTAAACAAGCTGAACACATCTCACCTAAGCATAACATTACAACTACTTGAAGCCCAGCTCAGGCATCTGGACTAGAGGCAGCAAGGAAGGATGGGAGAGAGTTAATGGGCTGGGCGTCCCCAAAGGTGCAGAGTGGGAATCAAGGGAGGATCCAGGACGAGCCAAGGCTTCTGGCAGAAGTCTGAGAGGAGAGCAGCAGAAAGGAGCTGCTCTCTGGGTCCTCACAGATGTAGCCAGTGAGAGAGCAGCAGTGCTGCCCCCTGGCGGTGCGCCGAAGGCAGGGCCGCTTCCCCCAGGGCTGGAGAGCTCTGGGGAAAGACAAACCGTGTCACTTTGGATGCCAAGTAAGGGGGCACTGTGTGCCGGTGGTGTACCTATGTTGGCCAAAGCGCTGCCCACTGTGCATTTGCTTCCCACAAGCACAGTTATCCTTCCTCGTGCATCCAGGAAAGACAGTTCTAGAAAAACACAAGCAGTAAAATAAAACACTGCCAGGTCTCGAACCATCCTCACCATTGTTACTATGCCCACTGGTGTAGCCACTGGTTCGAGCTGTTTTATTGCCCGTCCTCCACTTTTTGCCAAGCATCATGTCCTTCATGGACTTGATGTCCCTTCAGGGACTGGTCTCTCCTGACAGCACGTCCAAAGATATCAAATGAAGTCCAGCCATCCTTTGTCCCCATGTTCTCTTGGCAGTCCTTGTACTTTTATTGCTCAGTATCTGATTATTTGGGACCAGGCCTTATTGCTGCCCCTTCCTCACCTTGGCCCCCAATCCCGACCCCAAGCCCTGCACATCCACTGTGTGAAACCTCCTGTTCCTGTAACCATCCCTGTGCTTTTGTGTGGGGGGTCTAGCTGGGTTCCCCTGGCAATTCGCCAGCTGCCCTTGGGAAAGTTCATGGAGTCGGCTAATTAGTAGAAAAGCCAAACGTCCAGCTGAGATTGGTTTACTCCCTAGCACCCTTGGGCAGGAGCACAGCCCCACTCCCGGTCCCAGGTAGCCAACGACCACACCTAGGTTCTCCGGACTTGGCAGCTGTAACATGTGGCCTGGGCTTCCCCTTCATTTCCTGCTCCTTTCTGGCTTGCTGTCTGACTTTTCTTTGCGGAATTAAAGCTGCAAATTGACAGGATCCCATAAACACTCTAAAGCCACAAAAAAACACCAAATGCCCACCCAAACATGTGAAACTTCCAAAAATCATCCTTAGAAGATTCCCAAACCCTAAACATTCCTAAACCCCATATATGCCCTGAAAACACCATGAAAGCCCTAAGAAAACCTAAAATGCTGGGGGGAAAAAACACATATAATATTAAAAATACCCTAAAATCCCTAAGGAACTCTGCAACATCACTAAAAACACCCTATTGTGCTGAAAAATACCTATACACTCTAAAAAACCACCCCTAAATCCCTTAAACACTCCCTAAAATCTTATAAAACACCCTAAAAACCCCAAACCACCCGAATGCCCCAAACACACCTTGAACGTCCACAAACAACCTAAAAGCCCTAAAAAATCACATGCCACCAAAAAGCCCTAAATGACCGCAAAATTCCAACTCATAGCCACCCTATAGAGGGCTTCTGGAGCTGTCAGTCTTTTATGGGAACAGCTTTATCGTTCTCCCAAGGAGAAGTTGGTAGGTTTGAAACCCTGACCTCATATTTAGCAGTCTAATAATTGCTGGACAGTGCCACCAAGGCTCTACTGGTGTAGTGGGTTACACATTGGGCTGCTAACCTCAAGGGAAACGGTTCAAAACCACCACCCACTCCTTGGGAGAAAGAAGAAGCTTTCTTTCTATTCCCCTAGATTTCTCATTGAAGGTGTAAAGTAACCTGTTAAATGCTCGCAGTGGCAGCAGCAATGTCTCATAACCATGGGGAAATGTGGTTCAGAAACTTCAGAAGCAAGCATCCACCAGTAGGTGACTGACCAGCAGTATTGACTTGGGCAAAGAGAAGGTGACATGGAAGGGTAAGGAGAAGAATGCGTGCAGAGGGCAGGTTGGCAGCTGAGCCTAAGTCCAGTAGAAACAACAGCAGAATGGCCTGTTCCTGGAAGGGCCACAGGAGATGGTGCGACTTCATGTAGCCCCCACTTACATGTGTAACAGCAGCAATTGCCTGAACACGTGGTCTCCCCAGGGAGGAGCCTTTGTGTGGTGTTAAGATGCTGTTACTGTCTGTTGTACTGTGGTGGCCTGCATTTGGCTGTAATGGTGGAAATTTTGCAGCCAGTAGTTCAAATGCCTGCTGGGTCACTCACTGCAGGTAGACTTCAGCAGTTTCCAGACAGAGAGACGAGGGAGGAGGACCTGGTCTTCCACTTCTGAAAGAACTGGCCAGTGTGAACCTTGTGAATGGCAGAACACTATACCTGAACATGAGTACCGCAGGCTATAAGGCATGATGGATTGACACAGTGGCTGCAGCAATGTGCTCAAACATAGGATAGTGCTGGCCTGGAAAATAGTTCATCGTCCATTAAAAAAAAATCATTATATAGGGGCTCATACAACTTTTGTTGTTGTTTTTCCCTAAGGGAGAGCAGTGTATTGGTACACTGAGAGGTATATAGATCAATGGATTCGAACAGAAAAGCTACACATATATTCACCAGTCAACAGGAAACTAGCCTTCGAAAAAGGACACAGAAATATCCAAAGGGACAAATTCTGCTTGCTCAACAAATGGTGTTGGACAAACTGAGATACCGTATGTAGGAAAATGAAGCAAGCCCCAAACCTTCCCCCATGCACAGAAATTAACTGAAGAGGGGTTAAAACCTGAAAGTAAACCTCCGGGCTATCATAATCAATTTTTCGATGACCTCATCGGTCAGAAATCATTGTAGGAACGCCAAAGCGTTCTTGTGTTCAACGTCTACATACATAGCAGGTGCTCCAGTAAAGGGGAATCTTGGTGGAGCTGGCTCATCCATTCCTGAAGAGAGTAGAGCACCACGTTGGCCCATCACAGAGCTCAGGTGTAGAATCTTCCTCACTGTCATCCTTTATCTCAGCAGTGTCAGTGTTGGATTATGAATTTCCCAAAGAACCAGTATCGCTCAATTCTGTGCACAATGCTGACTCACTCTCGCTGTTATTTCACTGGTCTAAAAACCCATTTAGGTTAAAATGACACTTTTTTGATGCCATGACCTAAAATTTTTAGTGAGAAAATGTTCCTAATGACATTACTTGGGTCTTCCTCTAATCCTGATGCCATGTTCTTTTTCACATAGGCCAGCTTCTTGTATAAATTGCTCAGCATACAGATGGAATAAAAACAGTGAAAGGATACAACCCTGATGCACACCTTTTCTGATTTTAAACCATGCAGTATCACCTTGTCCTGTTCACAGTCTCACCTGGTTCTATCTCTTGGCCTTTGTATAAGCTCCATATGAGTACAATGAAGTGTTGTGCAATGCCCATTCTTTTCCATGGTATCCCCAAGATCCACCTCCTTCCACTCGTGGTTTCCAGAACGTGGGGTTGGGACAAAGCCTGGATAGTCTCATGGCAAGACCAGATCAGGAATGGAGCTGAGCCGGGAGCAGCTTTATTTGCTTGCTCCAGGGAAAGTCTGCCAGGGGCTTTCTACAAATGATAAAGGTGAATCCCTCTCTCGTTACCCACTGATCATCTCTGAGCCTCTTGCTCTCATATCCCTTGCACAGACCTCTACCATTAGATGGACAATTAGGTAACGTTTGAACACTTTTCTGATGCTGAGCCTGGGGAGCAACTAATAGCTGAGTAAATATTGATTGAAAGATGGTGAGTGGAAGAAAATAGCTTTGCCAGGTCCAGGTTGTGATGGAGATGAGAGTGTTACCAAATCCTGCTGTCCCCATGGTGGGTTTGCTGTATTGTGCCCAGTCCTGAAAGTCTGAGCCAGGGGTTTTAACATGGCCCCTTTCAAAACATATAGGTGGAATTCTTGGACCATGAGCTGTCCTTAGAGTGTGGCTTTACCAAGGTGATGTCCGCCCTGGAACGAAACAACCCAAGAACCTAGATCTTTGTGAAGGTGTTGGTAAGGGATGCCGCGGAAATCATAAACTTGACTGAAAGCAAAGGAAACTTTGCCTTCATGTGTCTGCAGCTGGACGAAGTGGTGCTGGAGCACACCCTCCTTTGCGATTCTTCTTGTTCTTTTTATGAGCTGCTCCCTGGCCTGTGCAGTCCCGTAAATCTGGAAACTCTTTGCTGGTGGGGGCAATTGTTATATCCTCCCCCCAGATCCAGATGTCTTGTCCATGGTCAGTGCGCAATCCTTGTTAGCCAGAGGAGTGGGGCATCTAAAGGCAGGCAGGGGTCACATACTTTTTTTCTACACTTTCTAGAAAGACCAGAGCTAAACATCTTGCAGCCCTTTTCATGTCCTCTTTCTTTTCTGTATTTATTTTCCAGGAAAGAGGAGAAGAAACGCGACAGCATCTACTGACAGCAAGTCAAATGCCATCGTGTGTGTTCAGAGGGCAGGCTGGTTCTCATTTGCCTAACTCATCAGTCCCATCGTGCCATGTCCATGTTAGATTGTTTAGGGAAACAGATGACATATGTTATGATGCTAAATAAGCTGAAACAGTGCCAGGATGGAGGCAGAAGGGGTTTATTTGTTTGTTTTTAAATGAAGCATGGCTTTCTAGTGACTTATTGTGGTGGGGAAGGGGGGCACCGAGGGCAACAAGACATGGTTGTGACAGTGGTCTGGGAATTGAGACAAATCATTGCTTCTGCAGCAGAGATGAGCTGCCTCTGACCTGTCAGTTACTTGAAGGGAGACTCTGCATTTGGTCAGACAAGTCTTAGTTGGAGATGGTACCAGCTTTCCTCCTGAGCCTCTGTGGTTCCCTTTGGACTACACAGGCCCGAATCGCTTTTAGCTGAGCAACAGCAAATGGCAACACAGACTTGCCATATTGCTCTTTTGCGTACACTCTTTAAAAATCGTACTAAATATACATGCATCAAAACATTCGTCACTTCCACGCTCTACAAGATTATAACTAAGTGGCATTCTGCATGTTGTTCATATTATCATCCTTACCCATTCCAAAATTATGTCATCACCCTTATGGAAGCTCAGTATCGTCTCAGGGATGGCACTTCCCCTCCAGGCCCTACTGGGTTAGGCTGGGTTGACTAGAGAAATAAATCCAAGGACACTCATATAGGTATAAGAAAGACTCCACCTCACTTATTTGTCCAATTGACATGGCATTATGTAACAACCATACTTACCTTCCTACCTATCCCTGGAAACAATTGGGATATGTTTGTCTCTATTCATTTTCCTAGCCTAGATATTTCTTGTAAGTGGAATTAAGCAAAATGTGTCCTTTTTGAAGCTGATTTATTTCACTCAGCATAATGCTTATGAGGTTCATTCCTCTTGTAGCCTGTGTCAAGAGTTCATTTCTCTTTATGGCTGAGTAGTAGTCCATTGTATATACCATAGGCAACATGTTTGACTTATCCATTCACCTATTGATGGGTATTTAGACCGTTGACACGTTTGCGAGATTGGGAATAATGTTGCAAGGGCCATCTGTGTATTTGTATCTATTTATGCGCTTGCTTTTAATTGCTTATATCCTTCATTTCCTTTTCTTTCCTTGTTAGACTCAGTATGATCCCCTTCTGCCCATCCTCTAGCCTCACAACCTCTGTGTCTGATGTGCCAGGATCTCACCAGGAGCCTTAACACCAAGATTCTGAGCCCTGATTGACCATTCTGATCATCCAGGGAATTGAATATTCCGGAGCACACAGAAGATGAAGTTATCAAAACTCCTTAGGCATAACCGAACAACTGGAGGGAGTGCTTTATTGGGCTTGGGGGCTGGGGATTACAGTTGTGAAGGACACCAAGGACAATTGTCATTACCTAGACTGTAAAGACTATGGTCGACATCCACGCTGGTGAGTAGCAGCTGGATCTCAGAAGCTCACAAGTGGCCATCTAGGTGGCAAGTATTGTCACCCTCACTCTGGAGGAAAGAGTGGTGAGTGGACCACATGAACATTAGACTTCATGACTCTGAGCACAGAATAACTAGATGATCTCCAACTATCAATTCCAACTTCTTTGAAAGGGATCACATCAAAAGGTCCTAGATAGTGAAGCAAAATTCACAGTCATAAAAGAGACCAGGCTTATTGGCTGGATAGGGACTAACAGAACCTCTGAAATGATGGTCCTTATTCACTAAGTTTGAAAATGAACTCCTACCTGTGGTTCAATATTCAGCCAAATAATAGATTGGTCTATAATGGGAGCAATTACACAAGTGAGGCACACAAACCTGAAAACAGCAAACCATTTGATCTCAAAAGGGCAGTATTAATCCAAGGCCCAAGTTCAGAAGGGTAGGAAGAGAGGAGGAAGGGAAACAGAAGACATAAGTAGGGAGTGGAATAAGTCATATTATATTGTGGAGATTGCAATAAGTGGCATAAAACACAATGTGTATGAATTGTTGAATAAAAAACTGATGATCTTGGTAAACCTTCACCCAATTCACAATAAAAACTTATGAGAGAGAAAAAAATCCAAGCACCTAGGCTGCATTCCAGACCAATAAAATCGGACTCAGTGGAGATGGGACAAAGATGTCTTTTGGACAGCTCTCTGGCAATCCCAATGAGCACACAGGCTGATACCCACCATCTGGAAACTATGGGGTAGCTGCTTCTCCGGTAATGCCTCGGGGGAGCGCTTGGGTCCGTCAAAGAATGCGGGATGATGAAGGGGCAAAGGTCATCAAACCTCACCCACAGCTTTACACTGGGGGGCTGTTCTCTGAGGAATGTGGGAAGGGTCCACTTGCATGCTGTCTCTGTGCAGCAGATCCAACAGACTCAACACCTTTCCAAAGCTGGCAAGAAAGTCCGAGAGACTAGATGTGGGCACCACGCTGTGAGTTTCCCAGAAGGCACGAGACAGATTGAGAGCAGTCACGGGAACACAGACTCCTCCGGAAATGCTGCCATGCGCAGAACATGCATCTCTAATTTCATTTCACACTGACTCAAGCATTCAGTCCTTTTTACGAAAACCCAGCTTCTCATTACAGTAACCGGTTTAAAATGACAATCTTCTGTTGAGCAAGTCTAAGAAATGACCTTCCTTTATTTTACATGGTAAAAAAATTCAGTTTCCTAGGCCGATGGGCTCTAGGGACAGGTGTTTTTATGTACTAGACATGGCTTTCAAAGTTCTTCAATTGCCTAAATTAATAACGACTTTTTTCCTTTGGCTTTTCTAAGGGACACATTAATTTCAATCTTTTTCTAAGGAAGTGAATCTCTAGCTATCTCATTGGGATAACTTTCTGCCTTCAGAGTAGAATTTGAAATAATCTGCAAGGTTACCCCTTCCCCACCCTGCCCCAGCAGCCCAGCCTCTTTCTTCCTTCCGGCCTCCAGCCACCGGGGTTTGGTTGGGAAAGGAGATGCAGAAGGGAGTCTCTGGATTTTTCTATCTAAAGGTTGGCCACAACCCCCAGTAGACCAAATGTAATTCATTATGGGGGGTTTTGGTTTTACTACTTTAAGAGTTATCCTTAGGGAAATTACAAACAAACAGAAATAGGAAGACTTTATATTTTATTAAGGGATGTACTGCTCAGTCTCATTATATTTTAAAAGACAAAGTATAAAAAAAAATCTGGCTCAATTTAAAATGTCCTGACTAGCAGAACTTAAAATACACAAATCTTAACATGAAAGTCTAGATGAATAAATAAAATAAACAACGAAACAGCTTTCTCAGGAAAAGCCATAATAAAGAGCTCGACTACTTTTTGAGCTGTTTAAGATGCTCGTGTTAAAGGGAAAAGAGTATCATTGTTGACTTTGAAATGTAGAACCATTTGCTTAATTCAGTGATGCTAAAATGGGCAGTTTGGCTGAAGAAAGAAATTGGCTTGTAGCATTTGATGAGCAATTTCTTCTTTTGAATATAGAAATGACCAGGGATGCGGACACGCTTTTTATTCTTTTGAGGACCCTCTAACCAAGAAATCTTTTAAATGATCATTACACAGTGAATGCCTGGAGGCTCTGGAAACTATTATTTTGACATTATTATAAGCTCAAAATGATTCACCAATGCAAAAGAAGAAGAGAAAAAGCAATTAAATACTAAGCTGTAAACGCTGGAAGCTTTTCTGTGCTGAAAATAATTGAACAGAGTTTTTTCTTTTTTTAAGTAATAGTGTCCAAAGAGATTCAATGATCTTATTGCTTATGGATTTGGAGCTTAACTATATTCCTTATTTTAAATTTGATATTAGAATAGCAAGATTATAGACCATGATACAGTGTGACTTGGAGAAGTATCATTTCATTAAATTATCAAGTTAAGGCTCAAGGAGCCTGGTGGAATGTGTGTGACCATGAGGCCGGCCAGTTGGAATCCGCTAGTGGCTCACAGAGAAAGATGCGGTTCTCAGCTCCTGTAAAGATTTAGAACTTCGGGAACCCACAGGCATAGTTCTACGTTGTCCTTTCAGGGGTCCTCAAACTTTTTAAACAGCAGGCCAGTTCATTGTCCCTCAAACCCGCTGGAGGGCCGGATGATAGTTTAAAAATAAAACTATGCACAAATGCCTATGCGCACTGCACATACCTAATTTGAAGTTTTAAAAAACGGGGCAAAAACACCCGGCGTGCTGAATAAATGTCCTCTGAGGGCCATGCGGCCCGCAGGCCATAGTTTGAGGACCCCCTAGATTGATATAAGTCAGAATTGACTTGATAGTGTTAGGTTTCTGGGGTGGTTGACCTCAGTTCTTGCTTAGCAACGCTGAAAGAATTCATATGGCAGAAGCAGTTTTGTAAATCCAAGTGAATGTTATGGAAGAAAGTTTCAGGTATCGCAGTCCCCAAAAGTCCCCAGTATCTCCGGAAAGCACGCCGGGCTGCATGGCAGGGGTGGGGAAAGTTTGCAGCTGAATATGGCGGTTTCATGGGAGGAATACCTGAGCAGGAGTGCAGAACCAGCTGAGGAGCCACGGCAGGAACCCCCAAGGGCCTCACCCTCCACTTGCAGAGCACGTGAACAAGGGAGGGTGACAAGGAGCCCAGGCCTACTTCTATCACCTCCCAACACCACTGGAGGACATTGGTCGATCGTATTGGTTGATTTCGGTGCACTTTTGTGAAGTCCTATTCTGTATGACCAGGTGGACCTTCCACCTGGGTCTACATGACTTGGGTCAGAGCATGCTCAGTTCTGAATTTTGCCATAGGTGTCTAATGAGTGTGCCTGATGTATTTCCAACCCCTTTGTTGTGGCCTGGACAGCTCAATTTCGTTTAGTGCTGGCATTTGGGAAGACAAGCCCTAATCTAGCAACCTGTCAATAGCAGTAAGTGAATGGAATTACAACTCAACTCATAGCCATAAATTCAATTCGGACTCATAGTGACCCGAGAGGACAGGGCAGAATTTCCCCCTCAGGATTTCTGGGGCTGGAATTCTTTACAGGAATAAAAGTCTCTTTTTTCTCCCTCCCAATGGCTCCAAAGGACTGACCTTGCAAGGAGATGTCCAGCGGGTGCCAGCAGGCTCCTTCATTGAAAATCTCTGCTAGTTTCTGAAGCGGGAGGGAAATTTTGAGGAGGCCGTCTGCGGCAGAGTTAACTCCCCATTAAAGCCAATGAGCTTTTCCACATCTCTCAAAAAACAAACAAAAAAACCTAAAGTGACTACTTCAGATTAATATGCTGTAGGTAGAACCACCTCCCACTCACCAAACCAAACCAATCAACCAACCAAACAAACAAACAAACAAAAAAAAACCCAAATCCTGTTGCCTTCAAGTCAGTTCTGACTCATGCTCACCCCTTGTGGTACAGAGTACAATTGTTGCATGAGGTTGGCTAGGCTGTACCCTTTATGAAAACAGATGACTCCTTCCTTTTGTGGTACAGCTAGGTGGTTTGAACTGATAACCTTTATATAAGCAGCCCTATCCAGCGATCTATGTCAACTAAAGTGTCAAAGCATGTAAAGACTGATCCACAACCCCCACTTCTCTCTTCCTCTTCTGTGATGACCTGGAATCCACCTTTTGATCTGGTGGCACCATATTTGTGAAGCAGCCCGAATCACTGACGGACGGTGTGCAGGACAAACACCCTGTAGAATTGCCCTTCCAGTGTCAGAATTTGCATGAACAAGAATAAACTTCTAGATTTTAAGCCACTGAGGTTCCAGGGGTAGCTTCTTTCTGCAGAACAGACTAGGCTATCCTGCCTGATCATCTCTTCACAGGGTTTTTGTGGAGAGCTACTGGAGCAGCTCGATCCAGGGGAGCTGCCAAAGCAGATACCTACACTTTATCTGGGATTGTAGGTTGTAGTACCAAAGTTTTTATTTGCCCGGGAGGCACTGAGTAAATTTTTTTTCTTCTGAAAACAGGACAATATGTAAGTAAGTTTGGAGACATATGTAGCTGGAGCTGAAAGTCCTCTTACCTTGCAGTTTTCTTTGGTAGAGATAGACTTGTTCTTAATGAAACCCATGACAGTCAGTGTCACAAATGACTTCTGAGGAGAGGCCAAACAGCTAAGTCAAGGCCAGCCTACCATTCTCTTAAATGCTGTCTCATGCTCTCATCTGCTCTGACGTGTCTGCTCAGGGGCATGTGGCAGCCACTAGGCGGGCCTTACCATTGGCACTGAAAATCATTGTAGGGGATATTAGAGGATTTACATCAAGAAGACCTGACTTCCTGGCCATTGCTCGGGGGCCACAGTTCCCAAGACAATCAGTGTCAAGGGCAAAACAAAATAAAACATGACGAGGGCTCTGGGGCTGGGTTGAGCTGGATATGTAACCAAAGCCCCTTTCTACCAGAATCTTCCCAAGAGGAGATTGCTCTTTTCCATAGCTAAACAATTTCCATAGCTAAACGTTCTGCTGAGGAACCTTCTGGGAAGCAGAAGAAAATAAATCTGCCTTCCTTTGAATTAAGCTGGGTTGGGTCCAAGCCCTGTGTAGTGTCTATTCTTCTCATAACATCTAAAGGAGTCTGATTTCACCATTCTTAGCTATTAAAAAAAAAGTTCCAGGCACAATAATTCAATTTAAAATTACACACCAGGAGTAGTTCATATTTAATACACTTTATACAGGTATTACAGGTACAAGGGACATACTTGTTAACTGCCAGGTTGCTGGCTTGAACCAACCAGCTACTCCACAGGAGGTACTGTGTTTCTGTGAAGATTTACAGCTTGGAAGCCCACTGGGAGAGCTCTCCTCTGGCTTGAGTCTGAAGGTGCTTGACAGCAGTAGCCTTTTGTTTTTATAGAGGTAAAAAGCTTTCTTTTTTTTTTGGTATAAAGCTTTTTAGAACAACAAAAACAATTCCTTTTGGAAGTAAGCCAGAGCTAAAACCACAAGTTACATGCTTTACTTTTTTTCTGTCCTGCAGCTGGCAGCCACCCTTTCATCGATTGTGCACACCAGCATGGTGGTGAAGTGGTGAACTCTGCGCTCTCATTCCCCTGGCTTCACACTCGGTCTCCTCACTCATCGTGTGGCTTCACCCAACGCACGGAGCCTCCTGCAGGCTCCTCTCCCAGCGTGTGTAAAAGTGCGAAGGAGACAGACTTCCTCAGAGCTGTGCTTTAGAGAGAATCCTCCTCACATACTCAGCACCGCCTTGAATAGGGCAGCACTGCATACATGACAGCTACTTGATGGTGGTGGTGGTGTGTTTGTATGGATAAAAAAAGAGCCCTGAATGGTTATGTAACAAGTAAGGGAATAAATAGATCTTCCTTCATCCACCTTCATCTTTCATTGTTCTATCACTCTCTGATTGCAATATTAGAGGCTAAAATGGGCAGAATTCCCACCTCTGAACAAAGTTTGTGCACATGGGTGTGCATGCTTGTGTGTCCATGTGAGTGGGCCTGTACAATGTGTGTGCACGTGTGTGTGCACATGTGCACTGGAGCCTGGCAGCAGCAGGGGAGGCGCCTGTCTCTGTTCAGCAGTATCTGACGGCTGCTGCAGGTGTAATGAGAAGTGATTGATGATCTGTTCAGGGAGCTCCTGGGGTGGACTCAGGGAAGGAGCAGCAAAGAAGACATACTCATCTCCCCTGTATTTAGATGAGGTGACGGAGGTGGGTGGTAGAGGAGCAGCTACTCAGTAATGAGATCACAGGGGAAAGGCCTTGGATGAGGTGCCAGACAGCCCTGCTTTCCCAGAGAGGGTGGGGACTGGGAATGAGGCTGCATCCTGCCTAATCAGTTACAGTTGCTCTGTCACTCTGGGGAGGGAGGCAGATGAGGCAGGGAGCTTCCGGAATCTCTCATCTCCAGTCCTTCTAGGTGGATGTGGGAGCGTGTGAGGACGGCCACACTGGAGGGTCAGGGTTGATCGCCTTGCAGTGTGGAGCCCGGCCTGGACCTGCGTTGTGAAGGGTGACTAAGGAGCTCTGGGGGCAGGGTTCTGGGTGGGGGCTTTGTCTACTAAGACCCACAGCCGCGCCCTGTGTCGCAATGTTGGCATGCAATGTGCAAAGACTTGAGACAACGTGAAATGGACCATCCACTTCACTTGGAAAGACAGGAGGGCTGAAAATCAGATTGGGAGATCTGATCTCGTTTGCTGCACAGTTGTGAGAGGAGATATTCCTGGCTTCTCTCATGTTGGGAACCGGACATAATCAGCCTGACAAAACCAAGGCCATATTGCCTGCCCAGCAGGGCTAAAGCCACGTCACCTCAACCTTATCTCTACCCTGACACACACCAGATGGCCCACCCTTGTCTGCTCCAGCACCGGACATTCCAACTGCAGACTTGCGGCCGCCTGCCCTGTGTGCTCTACACCCCCGCCCTTCCTTTTTTTTATCTCCCCTTTGAACTCCCTTGTTTGCCTCACCCTTTATAGAGAGGCTTGTGTAGCAATAAACTCAGACCTTGACAAGAATCTGCTTGGTCTCGCTCCTCTCTCTCGCCCGTTTCTCTTTCAGGCTGGGTCCTCCTTGGAACCCCTCGAATAACTGAGTCCCTCTGGCATGAAGGAGGTGATACGAATGCATTGATAGCCTAGTATCTGTCAGCTGGGAGCCACAACATAGTGAGAGCCCTTATTAATCATTTGGAGATTAGCTGAGGGGTGGGAGAAGCCAGGCATGAGGCTTTCCAGGGCTGCTCAGCATGCACAGGAGTCCTTTCCTGGGTTGGACAGAGGTGCTGCCATCTGAAAGCTCAGATAGAGCAGTTGGAAAATTAACTGACCTGGTACAAGATCTATTTACATATATCAAAAGATCCTGGGTAATAACATCTCATGTTTGTGCAGCATGCCACATTTGTCAAAGGGCTTTCTCATTTACTGTCTTACTTGGTCCTCAAACTAAGAGGCCTTTGGGCAGCTATTGCTGTTTAATTTTGGGTGTGGTAACAGCTTTGGGTATAGTACTGGGCTTGGAATCAGGCTGTGCAACCCACAGCAGGTCACTTAGCTGCTCTGGATTGGCTTTCTTCCTCTACGAAGGTCAGCGCTTGGACTAGACCATTTTCCCAGTGGCAGCTCTGCTGACATTTTGGCCAACATCCTTCTTGTGGGGCTGTGTTGTTCCCTGCACCAGGATGCTAAGCGAGCATCCCTGGTCTCAGCCCACTAGATGGCAGTGGGACTCCCTTCTTCAGAATGTCTCCAGGCATGGCCAAATGTCCCCAGCAGAGCATGCTGCTGGGCTGGCGCACGGCAGGATGATGCACTCAATGAGTTGGATTTTAAGTTTTCAGGTACTTTACATGTCTGCACAGGGAGACTACATCAACAATTACCCAGCAGTCAATGGGTCATCACTGACCCTCTCTATAATTCCAACTGAGATCATGAAGCACCGACTGAGTTTCTGAGCTTAGCACCCTGCATGGCACAAGTTGTTTAGCACTCAGCTACAAACTAAAAGGTTGGCAGTTCAAACCTATCCAGAGGCCTCTTAAACAAAATCCTGGTGGTCTGCTTCAGAAGAGTTGGAGCCATGAACACCCCATGGAGTGAAGAGATATAAACATGAATGTGGATGTGACTCTAGGTATAGCTAGAACCATGGAATCAACTACATCATGGAATCAACTTCAACTCCTGGCCTCCTTGTGTGTCCAAGAAGAACTGTGCTCCCCAGGGTCTTGAAAGGCTGCTTGGTCTGAAGTAGATTTGCAGGCCCTTCTTTCTACGTGCCGCTGGGTGGCCTCAACCTTCCAAGCATGCTATTAAAAGCCAATCCGTCACCTGTGTGCATCACTGAAGACACACGGACACAGGGAGCAATGCCCTGGCTGGGGCACTGGAACAGCGCTGGCATGCAGTGAGTGCTGCCCAGTTAGCGAACAGGTCTTCCCTTGGTACTTTCTCAGGTCTGTGTGAAGCTTTCTAAGCATCCAGAGTTCTCGGCCTGATTCTGCTGCCAACTTGCAGTGTGACTTCGAGCTAGTCTCTTGCCCTCTCTGGGCTTGATAACAAAAGCAGGGCAGGCCAGCCACAAATATCGTGTGGCTAGCAGGGGAAAGCAGTTGAGGACACAATTGCAGATGGAGTTCATCCTTTGGACTCATCGCCCCTCCTCCCTAACACCCCCCCCCACTACACACACACACCTTTTCAACTGCACCAGATGGGTTTTAACTTTCCGGCACCAGAAAAGCAGACCTTGAGTTTTTTCCTTTATGGAATGTAGGCCACCCCTGCTTATGTGTCACATTCAGTCCTCGTTCTTCTCCCTACTCTTGTCCCTCCTCCAGTCTTCAACAAGTGACTGCAGGGCGGTTTCCCAGCAGGGCTGTGCTCAAAGATTCATAATGCTGGGTTTTCCTTTAGTTCTCCACAGTCTGGGGCTTGGGACAATCCAGGCATTACCTTATCAACTGCTCATTTTAGGGGGGAAGGACGGGGGCACTGGAAACACCACATGGGGCCCAATCCTTCTCTGCACGCATGTGAGGGGTTTCCAGGAGCTCGAATTTCAACTTAAGTGATTTATTTTTTGTTGTTTAATCGCGTGCCTGTCATCTGCTGGACATTTCTTCTACAGTGTTTTGTTGTTGTTAACCCCATTTCTAAGATCAGAGATAGAAGGGTCAGGCACAATAGGCAGTTAAATTGACTCAATCTGGGCTGTGAACCTGCTTCTGTCTGGTTCCTCATAGCCCTCAGTCATTTTAATGGAGGTGTTGTGAAGGGTGTGGGTTCAGCAGCCACACACTGCCTCATCTCGCCTCCTCGTTGATAGGCTGTGTACCCTTATGTGAGTTGTTTAATCTCCTACCAAGCTTGTGAGAGCACTACTTTTATTAGCTTCAATTTACCGAGGCTGTGAGAGGTCAGGGGAGCGAAGGCTTACAGATTGCCTGGCATATAATATGCTAATGATAGTCAAGATATATAACTAAGCATGTCTCTGTTCTTGGTTCTGTCAGTACCTGGTGTGTCCACAAAGGAGAAACCTGGTTTCCTGCTATTTTGAGCATCTAGTGTGAATGGCAGGAGATAAGTCACATGCTAATGAACCCTTGTGGTGTATTGGTTAAGCACCCTGGGGCCCGGCTATCAAAAGATATAGTGTCCAGGGTCTTAAAGACTGGAAGATAAACAAGGGGCCATCTAGCTAAGAAACAACAAAGCCCACATGGAAAAAGCACACCAGCCTACCCCAACATGATCGCTGAAGACAAAGCGGGTGCATAAGCAAATGTGGGCATGTTTTCTTGATGTGCACTCACCCTTTACATAAAACTCTCTCTTATACATACGCGTTTCTGTGGATTTGTTTCGCTAAGGCACCCAGACTAACATAAGCAGCATGGAACGCATTTAAGAAGCCTAGACAAGGGCAGGGCAGGATATTTGGAGGGACTGGATCCAGAATTAGAGAGGAAGGGGTGCTGGAGGTGAAACGGGCTGCTAGCTCCCTGTCCCAAGGAGGACAATGAGACTGCTGGCTCCCATGAAGATTTACAGTCTTGAAAACTCCATATAGGGTCACTGTGGTTGGAATCCACTGGACGGCAGTGGCCTTTTGGGATTGAAGGTGGAAGCCACCAACGGCTTCCTGCCATTGAGCCAAGGAGCCTCCGGAGAGTGTGGGAACTTCTGGAATACAGCGAACAACCTCTGCACATCTGCTTTTCGTGCTGCCCAAGTCATGCATTGACATTTTTCCAAAAGTGAACCATCACAGCTGCTCTCTCAGGAAGCTGGGGGCTGAGCCCGCTGGTTCCACTCCGTCAGCATTTCTGGTCCGGGTACCTGCCCTCTGCCCCGGCACAGGCAATGGGCTTTTGGAAGCAGTGCTCCCTGGGTAGTGGGTGTGATTTGGCTCCTCTGGCCTAACATGATGAATGCTGAGAGGGGGTGGATACTAGGGGGTTAAGCTCCCTGACCTTTCCCTAGCCCAGGGGAAAACTTACTATTTAAAGTAAGTTTTAGACAGAATCTTTAGAAAGATAAATTGTTTACTTAATGTACACAATTACTCCCCAACACATCTGTTTTGTGTCTGCTCAACTCAACCTCATAGGCTATGGATGACCTTGAGCAAGTTTTTAAAGTCACAATGGGTTTCTACCAGGATTGAGAGTTCAGCTCTCTCAACTCTCCAACTGGTTATTAGCACCATAGTCTCATTTCTATTTATGGATTTACTTTGTTTGAGGGAAAAAAGACTCCCAATTCAACTATATTTTATTAGGAACTCCTTTGCTATGTTTTACACAAGAAAAAGGCACAAACCGCTGTTCTGGATGAAGGAGAGCATCCGCATGAGGCCCCAATGGTGTCGGAAGGACCCACAGCCACAGTTACTTAAATAAAATGACACCCATTCTGTCCTGCTGACTCTGACTCATAGTGACTCTGTGTAGAGATCCTGAAGTTGCTACCTTTACAGGAAGCAATAACCTCATCTTTCTCCTGTGGAATGACTAGTGGCTTTGAACCAGCGACCTTGCTGTTAATAGTCCAACACTATCCAGCATCACCACCTGAGCTCCTGAAAGCTTAAATGAGACATGGAAAACAAACACCTTTGTCACAAAACTGTCCCTGAAGACAGATCAATTCATGGAGTTGCGGGAGGGCCTGTGAGAGCATGAGCGGGACCTTCATTGGGATGTGCACACGACCGTATATCGCTGAGTCTGGCCCGGGGAGTGGACGCAAGCACACTGCCTGATGGACAAGCTTTCTACTGCCAGTCAGCAGTAGGAAGGAACTCAATGGTGGCTGAATGTGTGGCCCCTCAAAATGGATTTAGGGTCTCCACATAGACTCTCACTGTGAGCCACAGCCTATTGCTCAAAATTTAAGCTCAAATATGACTTAAATGCCTAACATTCTGTTTCCTTAAACTAGAGTACTGCCAGGATCAACTAGAGGCCTGGATGACCTATTAGGTCTGAACAACGATCTCAAATCACTTCACATGATCCATTCCACCAGTCATGTCACCAGTCGCGCCTCCTCACTTACCCATTCCAGAGACTGTGCCTGTATAACCTATCGACTAACACATTCCCACATGTCGTGATTATGAAACCAACCATCATGCTGGAATAAGGACCAATCACGATGTAAGGGGCAGGGTCAGTGGGAAAGCAAGATAGGGTCTGAGGGGAGCCAAGAGGGTCCCATCACTCAATCCCTAAACCTGATCTAATGTCACTAGACTGGGGTCTTCCTCACATCTCAAGGGCACCCGATTCATGATTGAAGTGAATTGTGTTTATTCAATCTTTGTTCTGCTTGCCGTCCTGCTATGCTGCCTCCTCTTCTTGCTTTATGTTGTGGTGACAAATGGCTTGAGAGGGATTTGACATAGGGAGAAAGCCCACCCACATCAACTGTCACCAGAAGCAGACACTAAGTTCATTTCTCTCACCTCACAGAACTATGCACATCAGACACTGGTAGAGCTGCCCGGAAGGGGAACCCTTAGTGCAGTGGTTCTCACCCTGTGGGTTGCGACCCCTTTGGGAGTCATATGACCCTTTCACAGGGCTCGTCCAATTCATAACTGTAGCAAAATTACAGTGATGAAGTAGCAAGAAAATCATTTAATGGTCAGGGGGTCACCACAACAAGAGGACCTATATTAGGAAGGTTGAGAACCACTGCCTGAGTGTGCTTAGGACTTTGCTGCCCTCAGGGTCACCAGACATTCCTGAAGGCAGAGTCACTGCAGGAAGCCCTTCTGGGAAATGCCCTGAAGCCAGGTCTCAACCAACTCCATCCACCCTCACCCTCCTAGATCCTAATCATAGGCCGCTTGGAAATGCTCTCTGCCACTTCAAAGACTGTAAGTCCATGGGAGCAGAAAGCCTCCTCTTTCTCCCTTGGAGTGGTGGCTGGTGAGTTCAAACTGCTCACCTTCTGGCTAACAAAACCCACAGACCAGCTCCCCCTGAGCTCAGTTTGGTTTGCCGCACAGCACACATTGTTGGGAACCTTCTGAAGTAGCTGTGCCATGTGCAGGTTGGGGGATTTCGCACAAGATGCAGAATTCCACCCTCTTTTGGCAAAAATAATTTTTGCAATAGCCTTGTATTCTCTTCTGGATCTGAGTAGCAGCTACTCTCATGCAGTCCTAGCACATACATGCATGCACAGTCCTCCCAACTCCCTAAGGTCTTATGCCGAGTCTGCTCCATGCTTTCCTGTGTCCTATGTGGCGCTGTAGGCACCCAAGGCATGGGCTCTGCAGCCTGGGTTCAAATCTCTCCTTTCCACTTCCTCACTGTGTGGTCATAGGCTCATGACTTTATCATCCTGTGCCACTGATTTTTCATCTGTAAAATGAGGCAAGAATAGAGTCCACACATAGGCTTGTTAAGTGAAATAATTGAATTATTATATACAAAAAGCTTAGAACATTGCTCGGCATCTTGCAAATACTGTTAGGTAGCTTAGCATAGGGACTGGGTCATCCATTACATATGCTCAGGTTCAAACTTCCGGCCAGGAAGGGGTGGTACACCTAGGTGGGTGTTACATCTGGATTGGCCCATCTGGGCCAGGTGAATTCAATCCAGCCAATGGGGTTGACCAGGACCATCAACCATGCCTCCCTATGGAGGAATTGAAAAGGCAGGATCTTGACCTCTCCGATGTCTCCCTTCACCCACTTTTCTGTTGTCCGTCCCCCAGGGAGGAGGTCACATGTAGATACTTGTAATCGGTTCCCTCTTTCCAATCCACCCTCCCGCTACCCTCCCAATATCACCACTCACAAATTATCAAGGTTTCTTGAGGGATGGGGGAGCGGGGAGGAAGGGGTAAAAATGAGGACTTGATTGATGCCAAGGGCTTATGTGGAGGCAAATGTTTTGAGAATAATGAGGGCAGTGAGTGTACAATGTGCTTTACACAATTGATGTATGTATGGATTGTGATAAGAATTGTATGAGCCCCTAATAAAACGATTTCAAAAAAAAAGAAAAGAAAGAAAAGGCAGGATCCTGGAGCCCACGTAGTGACTTTCTCTCCAGCAGCTTCTAGGCAAGCTGTGCAGGGGTGAGGGGCCCTGAGGTGCCTGTGTAAACCTGAAACTTCTTCTCTCAAAAAACTCACTTGGATCACAATCCAGGCTGCGGAGTGAATTCTTTCTCTCGCGAAGCCAAGGACTGAGGTATATTTCTCCCACGAGAGATCTAACAATAGTATCTCTTATTATATCATTAGGAGCCCTGGTGGTGTAGTGGACTATGCATTAACCTGCTAATCGCAAGGTCAAGGGTTTGAACTGACTAGCCCGTCCGTGGGAGAAATATGAGGTTGTCTATTTCTGTAAGGCAATGGTTCTCAACCTTCTGAATGCCGCCACCCTTTAATACAGTTCATGTTGTGGTCACCTGCAACCATAAAATTATTTTCATTGCTACTTTATAACTGTAATTTTGCTATCGTTATGAATTGGATGACCCCTGTTAAAGGGTTATTTGATCCCCAAAGGGGTCGCGACCCACAGGTTGCGACCCCTGCTGTAAGGATTTAAAGTCTCAAAACCCCAAAGGGGCAGATCTTTGTCCTATTGGGAGTCAATAAAATGGTAGTTAGGTTTTTTTCTGCATCAGTATCAGATTCTGGTGGCAATCTCAGTCATCCTGCATTGTGGTCTGGTTTGAACTCCGGAAGTGACTGCCCTGGTTTGAGGTGAGGGCCACGGTGCTTCAGTGGTAGACCTCTCATCGACTTTCACCGGGAAGACCCGGGTTTGATTTGCAGCCAATGTGCCCGAGACTGTCAGTGAAGGTTTGTGTGTTGCTATGACACTGAGCAGGCTTCAGTGGTGTTTCCAGACTGAAACAGAATAATGAAGAAAGACCTGATCATCCCCATCCACACATTGACCTATGGCCCACCACTGTTGGCTTCCTCTCCCAGTCCTGGTGGTAGCACAGATAGGCACAGTTTGCTCCACTGCCCATGAGGTGCCCATGAGAGGCTGACGCGACAACCACAGTCAAGATCAACAGCTTAAACTCCATTCTGGGTCTATGGAAACAAGAACAACCTTCTGAATTGAGGTTGCATTGCTATTTGGGACTGGGAGGATGCCTTTGTGATATGGATTGCACTCTGGATCCCAAGGGGGACTTTTAAACACAGCCACATAGCAGCTCCGGAAATTGCCATAGTGAGAAGGCAGGTTTAAAAAAATTAAAAAAAAGCTTTTACTGGCTTGCTCAAAGGAGGCTGCGGGTAGATTGGGGGGTGGAAAACTCCTCTGGAAATGGAAAATTTTTTATCCTTACATATGCATCATTTCTTCTGGTCCTGAAAGAAAACACAAAGCAGAGGAGAGGAGGAAACGGAGACTGGCAGTCATCTTGTTGGTATTCCCACAGCACCCCCTCCTTAAGCGCTTGCTGCCATCTCATCCAACTCCACTCAGTGTATTTTCACCCGGCAGTGATGCAGAAATGTCTGCGTACTCCAGTTTTATTGTAGTCTGGCAGCGTTTATGGCTTTGACGTTCAACTGAGCATGGCAGGACGTCTAGAAGCAATTATAACCAGCACCTGCTCTGTCTGTGCGATGGGCAGGCAGTGACGGATTCCCAGCCTCCGGAACACTAGTGTTCCCTCCCAGCTCAGGATAATGACGGTGACACTCGGCCCCCTTGTTGTCTGGGGAGCTCAAGGAGCTCTCCTCTGAAACCTCAACTTATGGGCATTTCTTTGAGTGAAGACATCAAATTAGTGACTGGAAAGGAAGGCGTAGGAGATGATTATTGGCCACAAGACAAGCCTTAATCGCCTCCAGAGAGCATGTCTCCTAAGTGCCAAGTGTGGAGAGGGAGGAAACAATTGATCACAAATGGAATAGACTCTGAGTCTCGCCACACAATGTGTGTGTGTGGTCACTGAGGCGGCAACATTATGACTGGGGATGGATACGGTTTGTGCAGCCGTGATTGCCATCCAGAATGTGGCATGCTATTGTGAAAAATGATTTTTTATTCTGAGCAAATCTCTGCTTCCACTTGCTTTAATGCTTCGCCGGAGAGCAGGGGACTCTGGGAGGGGTGGGGGGCGCACAGGGCTGGGCTGACCTCAGGAACTCATGTGTAAAGGGCTTTTTCTCACTTGGAAGCAGGCTGTTCTTTCTGGTAAAGCTTGTTTGTGAACCTTGCCACATCTGCGTCCGAAGAGGGAACTGAAGGTGACAAATGCCATGAGGAGCCCCGGGCACATCTTGTTTCATTTGAATCCCAGTTTTACCTTTCTGGGTTCTGAAGCATCAGATGGGTGCCAAACGCTTCCACGGACAACTAAAGCTGAACAAGGTGGAGGCAGATGAAGAGCAACGGGAGGTTGGTGTTTGGGAGACTGAATACTTGGGCTTCCTAGGCCAGTCCAGTTGGTGGTTAGAGCCCTATTTCAGATTCCACTGTAATCTCCTAGTGTCCAAGGACCAAGTGGCTCCTAAGTCCAGAATTTCTGTTGCATGTGTCACCAAGGAGGAGTTGGGCTAAAATGCATTGAAGAATAAAGCAGGAGCTTGGCTTATGAATCCACTCTCTGATTCTGAAATTTCAAAGGCTCCGTGCACAGACATTTCAACACTGAAAGCACAGCAGGGAAAACCAAAGACTTGGGCTTCCTCCTTGTCCCTCTTTTCGGGCTTTTACGGTTTTCCAAGGCGCCTCCCTGAGCCGAGTGTTGTATAGGTCAGGTTTAAAGATGTCCTAGTTCCGAGGGACTTGCTGTTCTGCTTTCTTTTTCAGGGAGACCTGGTTTCTTGTCTTGTGGCCAAACACAGAGCACAGATGTCTGTGGGCCTCCTCCCTTTCCCCTGACCTTTGCTCTCTTCTCTGGATACACTACTGACCTGTTCTCCCTTACAAGATCTGAACTGCTCACAAACTTCGATGAATTCTCATCCTAGCAAGAAGCATCTGAGCATCTTATTAGAGCCTGTATGAGTTCTGTTCTGGATGCTTATTTGTGCAACTTCAGGGTCTGGCATGGAAACATTCCATGTCCACAGACCCGCACAAATAATATAAACTCCAACAGTAGTTTAAGGTTTAAGGTGGTAACAGGGAACGCTGGGGCCTGTGGCTCCTGGTGAACCTCACAGGCTACTTCCATCTCAATGTAACCATACAGGAATGTAGACCTGTTAGGTAGCAAGACAAGGGGTTGTTCCTCTCCATGCTTAGGGGGCCCCCTACAGGAGGTTGGAAGCCAATGCAGGCTAAAGGGCATGCACCAATTCAAGGCCAAGCCAGGAGAGCTTAATTGACGCCTCACAGCTGAAAGCCCTTAAAAGGCTGGAACCTTCCCTTCAGCTGCTTCTCTGCCTTCCGCTCAGCAGGGCTGGGTGTGCAGTGTCATGAGGGTGCCCGTGTTCAGTTTACTGTAACGCCGGAACCTTCTTCTCTCCTGTATATAAACCCACTCGGATCACCAACCAGGCTTTGGTGTGAATTTCTTTCTAGTGTGTAGCCAAGGACCGAGACATTTCCCACCCGAGAAACCTACAGACCCAGACTTACAATAAACCCATATGTGTGTGTGTGTGTGTGTGTGTGTGTGATACACACACACACACACACACACACACATATATGGCAAGAGGTGAACAGGTCTAGCCAGCAATGGTGAAGAGGGCCCTGGGATTGAGATTGAGAACGATTCTGAAGTAGAATCCATAACCCTTAGAAATGTATTGGCCTGCTATACCAATCCAATTACCCTCAACCTTCTTCAAAGAATTGGAAAAACTGACCACCAACTTCATATGGAGAGGGAAGAAACCCAGAATTAGCAGAGAACTCCTCAAGAAGAAGGACACAATTGGAGGACTCGCCCTACCTGATTTCAATGCCTACTACACAGCTACAGTGGTCAAAACAGCATGGTACTGGCACAATGATAGACACTCAGACCAGTGGAAAAGAATAGAAAGCCCAGGAGTAAAATCATCAGCATATAGACAACTGATCTTCGACAAGGGTTCCAAAAATGTCAAGTGGGAAGCGGATGCCCTCTTTAATAAGTGGTGCTGGAAACAATGGATATCCACATGTAGAAAGTTGAAATAAGACGTCTACCTCACCCCATGCACAAGAATACACTCAAGGTGGATCACAGATCTAGAAGTCAAACCCCAAACCATCAGGACCATTAAGGAGGGAATTGGGACTAATCTCAGAGTACTGGCCCAGGGAGCACATAGGCTCACTGCAACAGGGAAGGGGACACACACAGGTGAATTGGAAATCGACAAATGGGATCTAATAAGAATAAAATGCATGTGCACCTCGAAAGACTTTGCCAAGAGGGTGACAAGGCAACCCACAGACTGGGAGAAGATTTTTAGTAATGACACATCAGACAAAGGGCTCATTACTAAAATCTACAACACCATCGTGACCTGCAAAAAGAGGAAAACAGTTAACCCCCTAAGGAAGTGGGCAAAAGAAATGAGAAGAACTTTCACTAGAGAGGAGATCAATATGGCCAATAAACATATGAGAAAGTGCTCAAAGTCCCTTGCCATAAGAGAAATGCAAATCAAAACAACCATGAGATACCACCTAACACCCCTGAGGCTAGCCCAGATCAGTAAATCAGAGAGCAACAAGTGTTGGAGGGGCTGTGGTGAAGTAGGAACCCTCCTCCACTGCTGGTGGTCGTGTACATTTGTACAGCCACTGTGGAAAGCAATCTGGCGATACCTAAAGAAAATGGAAATTGATCTACCTCATGACCCAGCCATCCCTCTACTGGGCATATACCCGGTTGAAGCAGCAAATAAAACACGACCAGTCATATGCGCTCTAATGTTTATTGCGGCACAATTCACAATGGCAAAGACTTTGAAACAGCCTAAGTTTCCATCGACAGACGAGTGGATTAGCAAACTTTGGCACATACACACAATGGAGTATTATGCAGCACTGAAAAGCACCGATGAGCACATGAAACACGTTATTTCATGGGAAGAGCTGGAAGGAATTATGTTAAGCGAGGTAAGCCAGACCCAAAGGGACAGGTACAACATGAGTCCCCTGAGGTAAGTACAATCAGCATGACAGAAATAGAAGAATAAACATCCATCCCACAATAAACGGCAGGAAGCATAGATAGTTGGAGGGAGGACAGGCCACACCTAGGGAGGTACATAAGAGCCCAGCATAAAGAAGGGGTAGTGGGGTAGGGAGAGGGAGAACCGGGAGGGGGAGAATCCGAATGGATGGTATGGGGGGGGCAGGGTACTAACCCACCCGGGGGAGAGTATCGGTTATGTCCCCACAGATTTGGAACATGCATACGGACCCCAACACGACACACCAAACAAGGAGGACAACGCAAAGTACAGAGGTCTACACAAAGAGGCTGGACGACAAGCCGGCCCAAACCAGAATTAGGCCGACCCCCACACTCGAAGGGAATACCACAGAAAACAAAAATAGATCGTCTGGAGTGGGAAAGGAACTGACCCACCACACCACATCCAGAAGGAAGCTGAAACAAAAGAAGGAGAAAGGACATAGTGGAGTACACCTGGGTCCACCAAGCCCAAAGTCGATAGACCAGCTAGAAGAGCCCATCATACAGAGAGGACCATTCAGCTGACCACACTACGAGATATGACATCCTGCACCAACACATGGCCCTACGCGGGACAGCACCTGAGACACAATGGGGGATGGGCAACTGAGCTGACCCCGCCACACTGAGGCAAACACTGGGGACATGCAATGGAGCAGCGGAGGAAGCAGAGCAAAGGGAGCCCGAGGGAGTAGAAAGGATGGCCTTCTGGGCCAGGACGTGGCGCCTCACAAGCTACACCTAGAAAACACTCCTGAAGGCCAATGAAAGGACCTTGAACTACTAGCAATTTTTTCTTTTAATATTTGCTATCTTTTTGTTTAGTCTTTTTAAACTTGTTTTGTTTTTTTACCCAGTAAATTTTGTATGTTAGTGGCTTTTCTGCTTATCAGCGTGTCGATGTTGCTTCTGTCAAAGCCATGTTCTTATGGGCCACTTGGGCGCAGTCAAAGTCATATCCATTTGTATGCACGTATTACTATGTCAGCAGGTCCACCTAGACAAGATAGGCTGGACAAATAATGAGAGAAGAAAACAACAGGACCAACGGTCCTGGAGGGACATGAGAGCGTGGGAGGTAGGGGAAGGGAGGAGGTGTCGCCCAACACAGGGACAAGGGAACAGCGAATGGTTCAAAACCAGAGGAGGGAGGGGAGGCGAGGACTGGAAGGGAGTGACCAAGAGCAAGGTAACTGAGAGGAACTACTGAATCCAGAATGAAGGCTAAACATGGTAATGGGTCGGGAGGAAAGCGAAAGGAAATAGAGGAAAGGAGTAGGAGGCAAAGTGCATACAGAGAAGCCTAAATACAGACATGTACATATGTAAACATATTTATGATTATGGGGGCAATAGATTTATATGCATATATTTATAGGTTCAGTAGTAGGGTAGCAGATGGACATTGGGCCTCCTCATGCATAATCCCCCAATACAATAGCACCTCGCCCTGCTAAGCAGCCATTGCAGGATACCCATCTTCCCGACATGATCACTGAAGACAGCCGTGTGTGTAAGCAAATGTGGTGAAGAAAGCTGATGGTGCCCGGCTTATCAAAAAAAGATATAGCGTCTGGGGTCTTAAAGGCTTGAAGGCAAATAAGCGGCCATCTAGCTCAGAAGCAACAAAGCCCACAGAGAAGAAGCACACGGCCTAAGCGAATACAAGGTGTTGAATGGACCATGTAGCAGATACAAAGGAACAAAAACAATCATTGTGTGATCACCTCTCTCACATAATGGCTGAAGACGAAAGTGTGCATAAGCAAGTGTGGTGAAGAAGGCGGATGGTGCCCGGCTACCGAGAGATGTAGCGTCTGGGGACTTAAAGGCTTGAACGCAAACAAGCGGCCATCTAGCCCAGAAGCAACCGAGCCCACACGGAAGCAGCACACCAACATAGGTGATCATGAAGGACAGAGGAGACCAGGTCTCCAACATCAAAGGTGGGGTGGTGGTGAGAATCACATCACCGTGAAAGAGGGGGAGTGCATGATGGGGACCCAACGCCCACCTGTAGACAGCTGGACCCCCTTCCAGAGGGGTAGTGAGGAGGAGATGGGCCACTCAGGGTTCAGTGTAGCAACAATGAAACTCAAAACCTTCCTCTAGTTCCTGAACGCTTCCTCCCCTCCCAATCATCATGACCCCAATCCTACCTTGCCTTGCGGACCTGGTTATACCAGAGGATGTACAGCGGTGCAGTGGGGATCTGGAGGCACAGGGAATCTAGGACAGACGAACCCCTCAACACCAGCTGTGGGAGTGGCGACACCAGGAGGGAAGGGCATGTAGAAAGGGAGAACCGATCTCAGAGATCTATGTGTAACCTCCTCTCTGGGAGATTGGCAAGGGGGAGGCGGGTGAGGGGAGACGCCGGGGAGTGTAAGATAAGATGTAATAATTATTTATAAATTATCAAGGGACCAGGGGTGGGATCGGGGAGGGAGGGGGATGGGGGGAAAAAAAGGGAAACCGAGCTGATTCCAGGAACCCAAGTGGAAGGTGAATTATGAGAGTGATGAGTGCAACGAATGTATAAGGGTGCTTTGCTCAATTGATGTATGTACAGATTGTGATAAGAGCCTTATGAGCCCCAATAAAACGATTAAAATAAATAAATAAATAATGAAAGAAAAAAAAAAGAAATGTATTGGCCTTAGGGGAGGGGCAAAGAGGGCTGGATTGAGAAAGTCTGTGGCATCCAGTTCTGACTTGACTTTTGGATCCAGAATCTTTCAGGAGTCATGGCCTTGCCCTCCAGCCAGAACTTCCAATAACCGTCTTCTCAGAGCCTTGTTAAATTCTCATAATACGTTACACCTGCCATCCTGTGAGCAGCTACCAAACCCAGGCACTTTTTTCTTTCTTTTTTTTTTTTTTTAACAGGAACAATAAAGTTTATTGAACCGTAGCTTAGTACAGGCGCTGGGGTTTCCCCACGGTGCTCTTAATGTACAAAGCACGGATATTCTGCCAATTCTTCTTCAGCAGCGAAACCAAAAAGTTGACAGCCAAGTGGATGTTGTACACGAGTTCATCATCTGTCATCTTCACATGGCCAACTGCCACTGCCAGACACAGCACCTTCTTCATCTGGAACTTGAAGGTGGACTTCACCTCGTCGACCTTGGCCACCATGTTCTCATTGTGGGTCAGCAGGGAAGGGAATTTCCCGGCCTTGTTCAGGCCCGGGCCCAGAATTCCAGGAATCTGCTTGATCAGGGTCTCTGAGGCCAAAAAGGCATCATACTTCTTGGCCAGCTTTTTGACCAACTTCTTATTCTTGTTGAGCTTCTTGAGCGCCTCGATGTCCATGTGAGGGATCTCCACGGCCTTCGCTTGTCGCAGTGCTGCTGGTCCCCAAGGACACACACTGAGAACTTGGGGCGCGGGGTGGACTTAAGCCTGACGGTGCCAGAGAAGCGTTTGTCCTTCTGAGGGTCGTAGTTCTTCAGGCTGATCTGCAGCTCCACCGTCTCCAAAAACTTCCGGCGCTTGCGCTGGTTCCTGTGCAGGACTTCCCGCACCGCCTCGTAGAGGGTGTCGCGAGAGACTTTGGTACTCATGGTTCCTAGCGCTGCGGCAACCGGAAAAGAGACCCAGGCACCTTTTTCAAAGACAAGCTCGCTCTCTCTACCCTTAAGAGCAGGTAGTTTTTGGATGATGGATATGAGATACCACAGAAGGCAAATCTGTAATCTTCCATGATGCCCAAAACATGCTGTCACAACCAGGACCCATGACAATCCCTCAGTTTCCTAAATTGCTTCACTGTTGCTTTTTAATTAATATATGACATTAACTTGTCATATATTGATAACAGGGAGGACCCTGAACTAGATGAATAAATTAAAGCTCTCCTCATCCTGTGCTTTTATATGAATGTGTTAATTATTTTTGTCATTAGGGAGAATGATGGAGGGATGGAGCAATACCAAACGGAGTTTGACAAAGTGTTGTGTTTGCTGCGGGAAACATGGTGCGTGTCACATACAATCTGTCACCCAGTGAGTCTGCAATTAACACCAAGGGACCAAGGTAGGATTCCCGGTAATAAATAGCCTTCCTCCCAGATGCTAGTGGAGACCCAGCAGGACCCACTGTTGTGTTGTAGCAGTTGTACACGGGACCTTATGGGAGACAGAGCTGGTGTTTGAAATGAGTTTTGTTTGTCCCCAGTTGGCTCAGATTTGTTTTTTAGATAGCATAATCACTAACATTTAAACACAGGGTGATGTCACGTAACAATCTGCAGCTTCTGAGAAATGGAGAGGCCCGACTTTGCTGGTTGACAGTGCACCTCTGGAAGACAAGGGGGACCACAGAGGGACTGGGGGGGGCAGGCAGATGTGGTGATCGGAGTTTGGAATCCTTGTTTTCCACGTAGAGGTGGCAAGGAGTTCAAGGGTTCAGAAATTGAGGAGGGAAGTTCCAGAAGACAAGTCTGTGTGGTCCATAATAAACCAATATAGGGGTTGAGATTTCAATCCGTTGGCTATTTATTTTGTGCCTGGTAGCCAACCAGCCCAGAATTCCTGACCTCGCCGACCGTGTGAAACAAGGACCATTCCAGAATTACATAGAAGCAAGCATGGAAGCAAGGGCATCCACCACCCCGAATGCGTAGGGGTCAGGAACCAAGTGCTTTCTGTAGAACAGCCCCAGAAGGCAGACCTTTGGCTGGAAAACCTGTTAGGGAGCTAGCATAGGGACTGGCAGGCCCATTACACAAGCTCAGAGGTCTGAGCTACCGGCTCATGAAGTAGAGGCTCACTGCATGCTCAGAAGTTCAGGTTTCCAGCCAGCAGGGGGAGCTACGCCTAGGTGGGCGCTGTACCTGCATTGGCTCACCTAGGCCAGGTGAATTCAATTCAACAATACAGCCAATGAGGTCGAACTACGTCATCGACCACGCCTCCCTAACCGCTCATAAAACTCAAGAGGATCCCAAACCAGGCCTCGGCGTGAGCTGTTTCTGGCGTGGAGCCGAGGACCGAGGCACACCTGCCCCAGGTGAGGTCCAACAGAAGCGGTGATGTTCGAACAGAAGCGGTGCTGTGTGACTGGAAGCTATGAGGTAAGCCGGCCCCAGGAGTGGGCCTTCCCATGCTGGTCTCACGGGTTGTGGGCCCCTCTGGGCTCCTTTCACCTCACCACCCTTGGGAGAATTGTTGGGTTGAGTTCACCTGGCCTAGGTGAGCCAATCCAAGTGGCGCCCCACCCAATACAGTGGAGGTCCCTGGGGACGCTTGTAGCGTATTGCCGCAGCCCCAGCCTTTTGTGTCGGTCTTTGCGCCATTTATTGCTGGTGTCAGTCTTTGCGCCGTTTCCTGCTGGTGTCGGTCTTTGCGCCGTTTCTTGCTGGTGTCGGTCTTTGCGCCGTTTCTTGCTGGTGTCGGTCTTTGCGCCGTTTCTTGCTGGTGTCGGTCTTTGCGCCGTTTCTTGCTGGTGTCGGACTTTCCGCCGTTTCTTGCTGGTGTCGGTCTTTGCGCCGTTTCTTGCTGGTGTCGGTCTTTGCGCCGTTTCTTGCTGGTGTCTGTCTTTGCGCCATTTCTTGCTGGTGTCGGTCTTTGCGCCGTTTCTTGCTGGTGTCGGTCTTTGCGCCGTTTCTTGCTGGTGTGCGGGACTTGATGTGCCTCTCTGTGCCTGCCTTCCCGGGCTGCATTTGGGTGGGGGCTGGGACGCTGCTGCCTGGAGGCTGGGAGGATTTTGACTCCCAAAGCCTTCTCGAGGCTCAGTGTAAAAGTTTATTTGGACTCGAAAACAGAATCAAAGACCCAATTAATTAAGTTTTAGAAGCAGGCTTTATTGCGAACTTGTGGCGGGTTCAGCAACTCAGGGTATTGAGCTATTGAAGCCACGCCAGGGAAAAAATCCTGGCGGCGTTTTTATGCCCACTGCTGGCAGGCACAGCTGGAGAGAATCATAGCTTGGGGGGGGGGGGTGGTGGATCTGCGCACACAGGTGCTTCCGAAGGGAGAAGGTCGTTAATCTTACCTACATATGTCAGGGACGCGTGGAGTGACCATATCTTCAGAAAACCTTCTGGCTTTGGGAGGAGCTGGTTCCAGGAATTTGGGGTTGAGCAGAGGAGGGGAGGTCAGTTAGGGGTCAGTCTTGAGAGCTAAAATGGAGTCTGTTGTGCCAAGACAGGACGTTTTAGACTGACCCTATAGGGAAAAGGGACAACATTAGTCCATTTCTGTAACTGCTTCCTGTGGGTAGTGGGTGAAGAGCAAGGGGAGGGGCTTTTCCAGGCAGAGTACTGGGAGTTGCGGCCTGGCACAGGGTGGAGAGGTTGTTGTTGCTGGTGGACTGCTATACGGGTGATTTCACGGAGTCAACTTTGCAGGAGCTGAATGAGACAAGGAGCAATTAAGAGCAAAATTACTACTAAAATTATGGGTTCTAGTATGGGGGCTAGGAAGGAGTACAGAGAAGAGTTCCACCAGGAAGAGGATCCGTCTGTTCTGAATCTGTTGTTTTGCAGCTCACGGTTTAGCTTGTTGAGGGTCTGGACTCTAGTTTCCACAATTCCCAGCTTATTGATGTAATAACGGCATTCCTCCTGGAGGAATTAGCAGGTTCCTCCTTTTTCAGCAGTGATGAGGTCTAAAGTGCAGCGGCTCTGCAAGGCAACTTGGGCAACAGAGGTTGTTTGTTTCTGCAGGGAGGCTAGAGATTTGGCAGAGGCATCGACTGCCAGCTGGAAGCGTGTGGATAACTTGTCTGCTGTGGTGATAGAGGGTCTAAGGGTCCCGCCGCTGAGTCCTACTGCACCTGCTGCTGAGGCTAAGGAGATTCTCACTGCTATCGGAAGAAAAACTGCTCTTTTAGTTTGGCGACTGTATACCTGGATGTATTTGTCCTGGACCTCAGCCGGAGTGTATGTAGTGAGCTGCGGAACCAGAGTGACGGGCAGGCACAAAAGGGTAAGGTAGAACTGATGTTTAAATGCTTAGTGTATAGTTGCACCAAAAGAAAATTTTTTTCTGGCGCTGTTAGTGGTTTGGAGGGGATTTGGGTGACATTACATGTCTGTGTCGATGGATTGGAGTAGCAAAAGGGCACTTGAGTGTTTTCTGGTTGGATGTACAGAGGAATATTGGGGATGGTTATGGGTTTTGTGGTCTTTACGTTGGATGAAAATGACAGGGCAGGACCTGGTACTGCTACCAGAGGAGGGCGTTCTAGGGCTGCACGCATGCAGCAGGTGGAGAGGTTGGCTAGTCCAGCAAAGCGGCGATGGCCAGTCCCTGCTGTAGCAGGGTAAGCTGGGAGAAGGGAGACTCAGAAGGTTTAGAAATTTGCTTAGTGAGTTGAAGGTCTTGGATCTGAATATTACAGTGGATGGTGGATTGGACCTGGAGTAGCGACCTCCATACATAGAGTTTGGCGTCTGGAAATTTCTCTCGGCGAGTGGCGCACCACGCTCCTGGAACCAGAGGTGTCCAGCGGCTATCCCAGGGGTCTGGGATTGTGAGAGTGTATTTAGATTTATGGTAGTAGAATCATCCCTGGGGACAAAGGGAAAGGTAAAGTATCTGGCAGGAAGACCAAGGACACCCTACATTTTTCTGTATTCACCTTTTGCACATTGGGTAGTTGCCTTCTGGTCATACAGGTAGCAAATAATGGGATCAGCTTTTCCTTGATGCCGCTTAAAGTCAGGGAAATTTAAGTATATGGGTGTTCTGCACCCTGTGGGTGGGCAGTCAGCGGTGGCCAGCAAATAATCATAACGCTTAGTGCGGGCGTAATTGGTATAGTTTTCAGTCAAGTAAAATCGCTAGCAAAAGGGGAAATTATATTAGGTTTAGCTGGCTGGCTTGGTGAGGCGAGTGAGGCGGAGAGACATAGGACCAGTAGACTGAGCCAGACCACTGGGAGCCATGGTCAGAGTTCACTGCTGCCTTGACTCGGGACAAATGTACCCAGGAATCTATTCCAAGACCCTTGACTGCCAAGGGAGTAGTGAGCACTACGGTGTAAGGGCCTTCCCACCGGGGTGCTAAGGGTCTGGGTGCTAGGGATTTAATTAACACAGCATTTCCAGGATGCACTGGTTTTTGGTGATCAGCAGAGGTCGGAGATGGTTCAGGGTTGGGGGAGTTTTCGTGTTGTCTAAGAAGGTTGCGGAGCAAGGACAAGTATGGAAGGTACGAAGCTAGCAGAGGGCAATCAGTTGCAGGAAGAGGCGAGAAAAGAAAAGGTTGTCCGTAGAGTATTTCGATCATGGCTGGGGAGGATCTGCACACATAGGTGCTTCAGAGGGGTCGTTAATCTTATCTATATGTGAGGGAGGGGTGGAGTGATCATATATTCAGAAAACATTCTGGCTTTGGGACGAGCTGGTTCCAGGAATTTGGGGTAGAGCAGGGGAGGGGAGGTCGGTTAGGGGTCAGTCTTGAGAGCTAAGATGGAGGTGCAGGCCTCAAAATGGAGTCTGTTGCACCAAGACTGGGACACAGTGGTGTGCTGCGGCTCCGCCAAGCAGGATGGCTGGGAGCGCCCACATCTACCCTGTTGGTTTGGGCAGGTCTCTGGCTGGGTGGTTGGCTCCAGGCTGGCTTTCGGCTAGGCCACAATCTGCGGCTTCCATTTTCCCAGCCACATGACTCCACTCCCAGGCAGAATGGCGCCACCTGTGTCTGTTGTAGCTACTGTCTCTTCCCAGAAAGAAAGCCACCCAGACCGCGGGCAAGTTCAACAGAACAAGTTTTATTTTCTGCGCAGAGACTGTCAGCTCTCTTGAGAGGAGACTGAGTGGCCCCCAGTCTAATTTTCCAAAGGTTTTTATACTTTTGCAATGTGCAGGTGTGCAAGCAGGTAGAGTAGAGAAGCAGGGTGTTGCAGTTAGCCATTCTTAGTTGAACATTACCTGCTCTGGTCTTTCCTTCTGTACGTTCCCTTGGGCTACGTCTGCACAGCCTACCTCCCCAATATCAGCTAGTTCGTTGACAGTTCATAGCTAGTTTATTTACTGTTCATAATGGCTTCTATCAGCTCAAAATGACTTCTCTTGTCAAGGCTGTTTAAGCTTTGCCCAGAGCTGCTACATTCCCTCCTCTTCTTAGCCGAGTTCAAATCATTGAATCTGCGGTAGCCAGCCCAGTGTATGGTGGGCTCAGCACTAAGAGTTTTATGGTTTGTACTTTCTGTGTGAGGACTGCCACTAGCTTATTGGTTATTATTGGTCCAAACGTGAGGTTTAGCAGGAGGAGGATTAGGGGTCCGGCTAGGGGCGTTACTAGGGTGGTTCGCCAGGTTGCCCAATTAAGTAGCTTTTCAAACCAATTGGTTTCTTCATTTCTTTTCTTGACTCTTTCCTCTAATCTTTTCCTAACCAGGGCTAAACTATCTTTAATGATTCCTGAATGGTTTGCATAAAACAAGTTTCTCCTAATGCCATGCACAACACTCCTTGTTTCAAAAGGAGCAAGTCAAGCCCTCGGCGGTTTGGCAACACACTTCTACAAGGGAGTCTAAGGATCTTTCTAAATGGGAAACATGGTATTTTTATCCCTGTAAATCTAAAGCAATTTGCTGACTAAGAGTCTGATAGTTTAAGTTTCCTTGTATTAAAGCAACTGACCCGACTGCAGCTAATCCCATATCCCAAGCCCCGTTAACAGTGGGACTGACATTGGGGCTCTTTTAGCTCATCCAGAAATTCCAAAGTTATCCCTACCTCCTTCACCAGAACACAGGTACACTTGAGGAATAACATGCACTAGGACACAAATACCCGGGTCTGCTGCTAATACTGGGGAAAGGAGACAGGGTGCTAGTCCTGTGGAACAAGTAAAGCAAGTACCCGTTGGGGCAGATAACAAATAAGGATCACCATTTGGTTCAATAGGAACAGCTTGAAGGCAAAAATCTTGATATTTTGATATATTAAAGGGATAATTAGATGAATAAAAACAGTCTTCGCCCTTGGTAATCTTTTAAAGTGAGCTAGAGTTGAGTCCACTCTAACCTCACCTACAGACTGCTGCTTCGTGTAATCCTTCTTACTAACATTTCTAATTGGATTACGCTCTGCACCAATAGTGCTATTTGTAGCCGTGCCTACCGAGTAAGGGGGAGCAGGGTTCAGACAAAGCCAACAATCAGTTGCGAGGTTAGGATTTGAGTTCATAAATTGGAATACAGCATCCAGAGTATCAAACACAGAACCTTGAGGTGGCTCCTGAATGGGAAGGGCCCTTTGAGTTGGGCTGGCAGTGAACGGGAAAGTTACTGAAGAGTCTGGAGGGTGCGGCAAAGGAATCTTAATGACACCCAGCTGTGGCTCTTCAGGATTTATCACCAGGTTTGGGCCTATTTATGGACAGGAAGTTGCCATATTTTACTTTGCTGCATAGTAAAGGTTGTCCCGGGATCTCTATCATTTACATAATACTGAATTCCCATGTGTTCCCAGTGAACCCAATAACGCTTGAATCCAGTTCTTATTGGGTTACATTTGGAAACCATACACGTGGTGGGATCAAACCCCTCCGACTTGAGTCCCATTCTTGTAAAAACAATAGGGTCGTCTTTAACAAGTTTCCACCCTGAAGATGATAGTTTCACAACCCTAAGCTGCACAATGGCAATGTCCCTCCCCTTGGCAGTTAGGGAGCCCATGAGCCGGGCATCTATAGAAATGGTGTGTTTGGAGCCTTCTTTCTAAAGAGGGTATTCCGCACCCATAGGACGGGATTCCGGTTATGGGCCCCATTGTGCCCTTTACCTTTAAAGGATCCAGAATGCCAGCTCTTTCCTAGCAAATCAAACAAATCAAAGCGGAAACGGGGGTCAGACCCAGTGTAAGAAGTTACATATTCACTGTTGGAGGTTCGAGTAGCAGTCCACAGATGTGTTTGTGGTTGGGCGAAATGGCGGGTGCTGACAGCAATGCTCAGACAAAAACAATTAAGTTCTGTAAAGCCTTAATTTTGAGGGTTTTTCTGTCTTTCTGAGTGTTCATCTTTTCAGGATATGCTCAGGGAGGGCTTTTTTTGACTTGTGACTGATGAATCCACGGCCCCTTCCCCACTACTTTAATAGCAGTTGGTGTTATAAGTATCACCTAGTATGGGCCAGTCCCCCTAGGTTCTAAGGTCTCGGGTCAGTGCTTCTTTACCCACGTTCAGTCTCCAGGTTGCAAGTTGTGGGCTGCCTCTTCACCTTGCCCTTGGTTGGGCCCAAAATGAAGGTGTCGGAGCAGATGATTTGTCTCACCTGCTGGACAGCCTGCAGGCACTTCATGAAGGAACAAGTAGTGACTTCCATTACTTCTACTTCCTTCAGTCTTGGGAGGATTGGGGAAGGTCTGCCAAACTTAAATTCAAACGGGGTCGTGCTTTTCACATAGGGAGTGCATCGGACTCGAAGTAGGGCAAAAGGTAAAGAAAGGATCAATCCAGTTCTCGCCAGTTTCTAAATGCAACTTAACTAACAATTCCTTTAGGGTTCTGTTTATTCTTTCTACTTGCCTTGAACTTTGGGGCCTATAAGCCCAGTAGAGCTTCCAGTTAATATTTAGAAGCATTGCTAATACTTTAGTAATTTGAGCAATGAATACTGGGCCATTGTTGGACCCCAAGGTGGTGGGAAGCCAAATCTAGGGACAATTTTAGTTACTAATAATTTACACCCAGTGGCAGCAGTGTCCTTCTTCGTTGGGAAGGCTCCCACCCATCCAAAATAGGTGTCCACTAGCACCAGCAAATACCCGTAGCCATACTTTCTAAGTTTGATATCCATAAAGTCCACCTCCCAGAATTCTCCAGGAGTACTACCTCGAGCTCGTGGTTGGGGTTGCTCCTTTTCTTTTCTAGGGATGTTTCCCCGAGCGAGCACAGTGCAAGCAACAGTGGTGTCATCTGCCACCCAGTGTCCAAGCCTGGGTATGTAAAAGTACCTGAGGAGCAACTGAGACCATTTAGAGGATCCTGAGTGCATACCTTCATGTAGTCCTTGAATCAGATCTCTCCCAGAGCTTCTGGCATGAATCTTCTTCCATCAGGATGGAGCAGCCACCTGGATGCTCCGAGTTTCTTTGGCAGCCCAGCTCTTGGCTTACCTTTAGATCATTTTCCGAGTATGTAGGTTGTGGCAGTAAACACTGGGGATGGCATGGTCATGGCCATTACCTTGGGGATTTGTGGTATAATCCTGGCATTCGAGATCCACCGGTCCAGGGGACTTGTTAGGAGGGGCTCAACCATAGGTCCCCCTACCCCAGCAATATCCTGCCCCAGTGTAAGCTTCCTAGCTTCTATAACTAGGATGGCCGTGGCAGCCTCAGCTCGCATGCAGCTCGGCCATCCTGCAGTTACAGAGTCTAGTGTGATTGAAAGATCGGCCACAGGTCTCTTTCATGGCTGCAGGTTCTGAGTTAGCATTCCTTTTGCTGTGCCCCTGGCCTCATAGACAATTGGAAGGGATTTTCTATGTCTGGAAGGGGAAGAGAGGGTGCCCATATGAACGACGTTTTTAAGGATTCAAAGGCTTGCTGTTCTACTTCAGTCCATTGAAGTTTTTTCCTTTCCCCAGTACTTGCATATAGGAGTTTGGCTAATCCCTCAAATCCCAAATTCCACAATGGACAGTACCCCACAAATCCTAGAAACTCTCACACCTGCCTCTTAGTCTCAGGGACTGGGATTTTGAGGATTACCTCAGTGCGGCTGGGGGACAAGGTCTGTTTTCCCTCCTCCAGTTGGTAGCCTAGGTATACAGCTTTATTGACACACAGTTGAGCCTCTCTTTCAGATTCCCTGGACCCCAATTGGCCAAGGACTATTAACAGGTCCTCGGTAGCACTTGGGCATTCCTCCAGGGTTTCGGAGGCCAGGAGGAGGTCATCTGCATACTGGAGCAAGGGGGTTTGGGGGTGTTCCTCCTTGTATTCCTGTAAGTCTTCATTGGGTTGACGTACAGAGGACAAGGGTATGGAGAACAAAGCATCCTTTAAGTCCAAAACAGTATAACAAATTCAGTTTGACGGGATAGTACTCAGGAGGGTCTCGGAGTTTGGTACCGTGGAGTGGACAGTTTCTACCCTCGCATTTACCTCTCCGAGATCCTGCACCATTTGGAAGTCCTCAGTTCCCGGTTTCGGCATGGGCAGCAGGGGAGCGTTCCATGTGGACTTGCAGGGCACCAAAATGCCTGTCCTCTTTAGTCTGCATATGTGAACAGCAATACCCACCTGTGCTTTCCAGGGAGTAGGGTTTTGCTTGACACTCACCAGTGTGGCTGAGCTCAGAAGTTGTACGACCGCAGGCACCTGATGTTCAGCAAGGTCTGGCAGGTTGTTCTCTGCCCAAACAAAAGGAATATCTTTTAGCCATTTATCAAGAAGTTCCTTTGAGGAGGTTTCTTCTGCTCTTTGATAAAACACATATCCCTCTGGCAGTGGAGCGGTGAGCAAAACCTTTGCCTTTTCAAGTTCAAGGGTTAAGGTGGTTGCAGCAGATGAGAAAGTAATCATGGCCACCATTTATCGTAATAAATCCCGACCAATTAGGGGAAAGGGGCCCTGAGGCATTACCAGGAAGGAGTGTGGAACTGTCTCTTGTGCTAAATCTGTTATTCTGGCCGTTGTCCATGGGTATGCTTGGGTCTGCCATGTGGCACCTGTAATTAAAATCTTTCCTTTTGACAATGCACCTGTAGTCTTTTCCAAAACCAAGAAGGTGGCCCCTGTGTCCACCAAGAAATTTACTGGCTGGCCCCCTTTTTGGAGTGTTAGCGTGGGATCCTGGAGGCCAAGTGAAACAGCCCTGACACCTTCATTCAGCTTCTTCAAGCATTATTGTCTCTTGCTTGGGTCTTTCTAGGTGTGAATGAGGCCCGTCCTCTCTAGTGGAGGGTCGTGCACCTCTCCTGGCGTTTTCAAGGGACTGATGTTTCCAATGTCCTTCTTTCCTGCAGTAGGCACATTGATCCTTCTTCGGGGCTTGGTGGTGCCCACAGGTTAGTCTCTCCGTGAATGGGCCATGCTCTCGTTTTCCTGAGCATCTGGGGTCTCTCATGGCAATTACTAGTATTTTAGCTAGTTTCTTTGTCTCTGTTGTTATACACTCAATGAGCCACTTCTACCAAATCACTAGGATTTTTCCCTTCAAACCCTTCCCACTTCTTTTTCATGTCTGAGGCAGACTGACTGAATAACACAGGCAATACTTACTTCCCTCCTGTTCTCAGGGGGCTTTCAGGTCAATAGGGGTATAAAGCCCGTAGGCGTCCATCAGCCACTCTAAAAAGGCAGGCGGACATTCTCTTGTAGGAGCCTGAGAATTCTCACTGACCTTAGATAAATTTATAGGCTTCCTAGTGGTTAAGCGGAGGCCCTGCAAGAGCAACTGGTGATATCTGCTTAAGCCCTCTGGGCCTTGCTAGGAGTTTGGATCCCACATTGGTTGTGCAGTGGGGAAAAAAATTTCTCTCAAGTGGGGAGTGCCCGCTGGCTGACCATTAGGTCCCTTGACTGCCTTCTGGGCCTCTCTGGAAGGGGTCCCATTCCTCTGATATGAACAGCACCTGGAGAAGTTGCAGGAAATCACCTCAGGTGGGCTGATGAGTATGGAAAACCATATCTAGCAAAGAAATCAGACCTTATGGTTTGTCAGAAAAAAGGGGTGTTGTTGGTTCCAATTATACAAATCCCTGGAACAAAAGGGAACATATACTGAAAAAGGGATTCGGGAGTCTTCCCAGGTTTGGGGGCTGCTTGCCTTAAGGGGAGAATGGCTGCTGCTGAGTGATCTTTCTCTGGGGGTTGTTAAGACATGCCTGCCCTAGTGTATTTGTTGTGGGGTGGGGGGGCTCAAAAAGAGGCTGTGAGTATCCCTCTCTCCGGCCCCTTGGGAACCTGATAGGGTGGCAGCGGCACCAAGGGTCGGAAGCCAGCTCTCCTGCTCCCAGAGTCCTCTTGCAAAATGGGATAAATCAGACAGGGAGGGAAAGGGGGAAGGGAGGGGGAGGGACAGGGACAGCCTCCACCTTGGTGGTTTTAGGAACTTGGACAGGTTGTTTTTCCGGTCCTGCCATGTTTACTGAAATCTTGGAAACAAGAACTCTTTATGTTGGTGGACGAAGTAAGTCTTTTATATATGTTGGCTTCTTAGTGGCAATGTCAATCCACACATGAATTTAAGGGATCAGATCAGGATGTCTTGGTTCCCCTTTCTAAGCAGGCTCCGACAGTGGCACTCGGATCTCGGTGCACCTCGAAATGTTGTAGCTACTGTCCATTCCCAGAAAGAAAGCATCTCCGACCACCGGCAAGTTCAACAGAAAAAGTTTTATTTTCTGCACAGGGTCTGTCAGCCCTCTTGAGAGGAGACTGAGCAGCCCCCAGTTGAATTTTCCAAAGGTTTTTATACTTGTGCAATGTGCAGGTGTGCAAGCAGGCAGAGTAGAGAAGTGGGGTGTTGCGGTTAGCCATTCTTAGTTGAACAAAAACTGCTCTTGTTCTCAAAAGCCTTCTGAACATCCATTTCCTTTGGGACATTCCCTTGGGCTACGTCTGCACGGCCTACCACCCCAATATCAGCTAGTTCATTGACAGTTCATAGCTACTTTATTTACCTTTCATGGTGGCTTCTGTCAGTTCAGAATGGCTTCACCATTATCAAGGCTCTTTATGGTTTTCCCAGAGAACCTACATAGCCGCCATGGGGAAACAGGGCCTATGACCCTGGCCAAAATGGTGCCCACCAGTCCAAACACGTGGAAGGGCACTGCCTCGGGAGCTGGTTGATTTAGGCCTGGGAGATAGCCCTGCCTTGTCCCGGCAGCCAAATGTTTCCCTTTTACCCTCCGTTCCCTTTGCCTTTCTCCTGGTTTTTAAAACAAGCTGCTTGAGCCCTATAACACTGAGCAGGACTTTTTTGTAACATTTAATTAAAATGTATCTGGTACCAAAATTATATATTATAAATATGACAATTTGGTTATATTTTTGAAAATTTATACTTTTAAAATATACTTTGGTTGTCATATATATTGATAACAATGAAAGTAAAGAATAAAAACAAAAAAATATTATTTCCTGCATTGAAAACTTCAGGTGTTCTAGGGTTAGTGTTCTACCAGTGTAGGTTTGTTCCTTGTTACTGGCTGGTTTTCCGTTGCTCAGTCTTAAGACAAAGGCGTTCAGAAGCCTAGCCTGGGTAACCCTTACTTTTAGGCTTTCAGTGGTGTTTCTTCACGCACTTTTGGGGACAGCTCTTAATATAGCTCAGCTGCCATGATGTTCCAGCCAGAAATTCCAATTTTCCTAAAGGTTCCCTGAGCTGCCAGATGCCCCTTCCCTTCAGAGATTTGAGAGTCTGCTCCTGCCAGCAGGCATCTTGGAAGGCTGTGGGGCCATCCCAAGCAGTGGTCCTCCTAGCTTATTGTCTAGAAAATGGTTGGACCTAAAGTCGCCCACAGCGACTGCTCTTTGACCCTTTGTCTATGGTGGGGGCACCTGTCAGAGGCATCAGTTTAATAGCACACCAGGGGTCTGCTCTGAAGCGGGGTTATTGACCTTGAGGCAGCAAGCTCTAAATAGCCTTGTTTTGTGCTTTCCAGATGGGACTTAGCAGCTTCATACTCAGGAATTGCCCCCTTGCATGAATCCTGTCCAATTGGGATAGAGTTGACACAGAGGCTAGACAAACAAAAGCTGATACACTATGCAACTTTATTTGAGAAAGGAGAATGGTGGCCAGAGAATGGCACACTTTTCCTTCCAACCCTGATTCACCTGGAACAGTTCTGTAGAGTGATGGGAAATGGGCGGAGATGCCAGAAGTTAGAGCATTTCTCCTTTTGAGGAGCAGTAGAGACCTTCATCCCCAGTGCACACAGGAACCCCTAAGGCAGGCGTCCTCAAACTGTGGCCCGTGGGGCACATGTGTGGCCTGACGACATTTATTCCACCCTCAGGGTGTTTTTGCTGCCTCTGCCTGTCCTGCTTAGCAGCCGACTCGTGCAGTGTGCATAGGAACTTGTTCATAGGTTTTTAAAAAACTATAGTCTGACCCTGCAATGATCTGAGGGACAGAACTGGTCCCCTAGGTAAACAGTTTGAGGACCCCTGCCCTAAGGGATCCTGGACTTAGGGGTTACTATTCTCGCAGCCCTGACACACCCCTGATCATTCTACCCATAGTAGAGGCACCAGGGAAATTTGGTCCCTGGATAATTTACCAGCCTTTTATTCAAATTGAAGCCAAGAAAATTAAAAATGACTTAGGCAGTTACTCTACTTTTGATTACTGTTGACTCCCCCTGTAGTACCCCAATATTACCATTTAACTCTATAACGCTGAGCATATTTCCATAACATATAAAGAAATGTATATATTAATAGATAGATAGATAAACAGACAGATAAATAGATAGATAACTTTGAAAATAAAGAATAAAAACAAAAACATTTCCCCCAAATTGAAAATTGAGCCCTTATAGGGTTAAAAAGGATGGGTCTTATCAGCAGGTGTAAGACCTTAGGATCATAAATGAAGCAGTGATCCCACTGCACCTAGTAGTGCCCAAACCCTGTGCCCTCCTAGGGAAATTGTGAATGCTTTAATCCCCGTTCCTGTACTTAGAGTGAACAAACACATGCCTGATAATCCTAAGTATACTTATTTCTTGTGACACTCACCTAACTTGAAGGGAACTACCTCCTCCGAATCTTAGACTTGTCTCACTTAAACTCTTCAACCTTTTGTCTTTTTGTTTGTTTTTCCAGAAGTTCTCAGGTTACCAAGGCCTCAAAATCAAGTGTGCCAGCTGCAGGACCACGATTTCCTGAACAACCTCAACTTTATCCATCCTGGGACCTGAGTGGACAATCCCTTCTGAGCCCCATTTGCCCCTTTTGCAGCAGGAAGTACTTAGAGATGTCGTCGCCCAGTACCCCAAAGATTTGGGTCCATACCTCTTCAGGGGGCAAATGTTAGGTAGCTATCCTAGGGACTGGGGTGTCCATTATGCATGCCCAGAGGGCCAAGGTAGCAGCCCAAGAAGGAGTGGCACACTGTGCGTGCTCAGAGGTTCAGGTTTCCGGCCAGGAAGAGGAGGTACACCTGGGTGAGTGCTGCAACTTGATTGAACCACCAAGGCCAAGTAAATTAAATTCAGCTGCTGGGGTTGACCAGGGTTGCCCACCATGCCTCCCTAATGCTCATAAAACCCACTTGGATGACAATCAGGCTTCTACATGCATTCTTTCTCACGCAGAGCAGAGGACCGAGGTCTGTCTGTCCCCAGAGAGATCTGACAAACCCAGGAAGGCTCTTTGGAGGCAGCAGAACTGGACATGAATGGCTGGTGGATACTGTTCAGATGCAGGACTTTCTACTTAGAAGGGTCTAATCCAGCCTGAGATGATCCTTGAATGAGTCCTCTGCACAGATCTTTTTTTTTAACGTTTTATTAGGGGCTCATACAACACTAAACACATTCTATGCATACATCAGTTGTGTAAAGCACATTTGTACATTCATTTCCCTCATTCTCAAAATATCCACTCTCCACCCAAGCCCATGGCCTCAGCTCCTCATTCCCATCCCCACCCCCCATGTGCGCTACCCCTCGCTCATCAATCCTTGGTAATTTACTGATTTTTGTCATATCTTGCACTGTCTGATATCCCCCTTCACCCACTTTTCTGTTGAAGTAAAATGTACATCCTTGTAATCAGTTCCCCGTTTCCAAACTGCCCTCCCTCTTACCCTCTCAGTGTCTTCACTCATAATACTGGTCCTAAAGGACTCATCCACCCTGGATTCCCTGTGTTTCCAGTTGCTATCTGTACCAGTGTACATTCTCTGGTCTAGCCAGATTTGTAAGGTAGAATTGGGGTCATGATAATGGGGGGAGAGAAAGCATTTAGCAACTAGAGGAAAGTTGTGTTTCATCATTGCTATCTCATACCTAGTCTTGGCTCATCTCCTCTCTGAGACCCTTCTGTAAGGTATTGTCCAGTGGTCTGGAAATGGGCTTTGGGTCTCTACCAAGCACTCTTCTCATTCCCAATAAAATGTTTTTGTTCTGATGATGCCTGACACCTGATCCCTTCGAAACCTCGTGATCTCATAGGCTGGTGTGATTATTCCATGTGGGCTTTGTTGCTTCTGAGCTAGGTGGCCGCTTGTTTACATTCAAGCTTTTAAGACCTCAGACACTATATCTTTTGACAGCTGGGCACCATCAGCTTTGTCTTCAGTGTACCTGTGGGGAAGGTGAGCACCATAGAATGCCAGTTTAATAGAACAAAGAAAGTATTCTTGCAATGAGGGAGTACTTGAGTGGAGGCCCAGAGTCCACCTGCTACCTTAATACGAAACCTATAAATATATGGACGTAGGTCTATTTCCCCATGCTCATATATGAATATATTTACATATGGACATACTTTTTTAAAGACCTCTATAACAGGCCCTTGCTTCCTCGCTTGCTCTTCTATTTCCCTTTCATTTTCCTCTTGTGCCCACTGCCATGCTCAGTCTTCCTTTGGGTTTCAGTCATTCTTCTTGGTTCCATTACCCTTGATCCCGCCCTACCAGGCCTCCTACATCTACCTCACCACGGATATGCATGACTTCCTGTTCTCTTGTTTCTGGGTTTCTTAACACCGCTTCCTTTACGCCCACCTCCCTCTTTCCCATGCCCCACACCCCAGAAGTGTTGGTCCTGGGTTTTGTCCTCCAGATTGGACATCCAGCCTATCTAATTTAGACAGACCAGAAAAGGTAATAACATGCACAAAACCAAGACAAGCAACCCAAAAAAACCAAGACAACAAAAATCCAATGACACTAAAAGAAAACAAAACTAACCAAGAAAGAAAAGCTCATAGTTAGTACAAGGACTGTGTGGTGAACTTTAGGAGTGTTTTCCAGTCCAGTCTGTTGGGGCACCGAGCCCTGACCACAAAGTCCACCTTTGGCATTCCCCGGGAACTTTGATGCTCCGTTTTCTAGCGCTTCCGCTGCCCTCCCTTAGTGTCATGCCTCGATGTAGCAAGATCAGTTCGGGCGCAGTTCCCACACTGTGTCTCCAGTGTTGTCCCCTCTAGTGCAATGGGTCTTTGAGGGACGTTTCTCATCGTGGGGCTGCCCATGTGGTCTTCTCTGTGGATTGGCTTCTCTGATTGGGAACATCATCCTCAAGGTGTAGTGGGCCAGGATGTGCTCCATTCTCCCCTCCTCCCCCTTGTTCTGCTCTGTGTTCTCTGATCAGATATGTCCCTCTCCGCGAGCTGCAGCTCCGGTGCCATCCTGTGTAATACAATCTTTGGGGGCTGCAAGGAGGTGGGAGGGGGGGCATCAGCTCAGATCTTTTGGGAGTCCAGGAGATATTGACTTCTCGATGGGCACAGTTCTGTGGGGCACCGTGCTCTTGGTCCAGACGCTGGTTGTGAATATGACTTTGTTGTTAACCAGTTGTGTGTCTCTGGGTCAACTCCTGTGTGTTTTTGAGGGAGTTTTCTCATCTGGAAAGTAAATGTACTGGATTATCCAGAAGCCGATGTCAGCAAGTTATTGAGAGGGGTTAATCAGAGACTGTTTCATATAGTTTGTATCTGCGCGCTGCATTCGAGACCTGGGGTGGCAATTATGAGCTCAGAATAGAGATGGTGTCCAGTAGGTGACAGACGTGGCTCCATATTGAAACAGGAAGCCCCCTGTGGAGATTTGGTCCTTCCGTTGATGACCACCGGCCACCTAGTATTCTCCTGCTATAACTGCTTCACTGACTCAGCAGCTGAGCCAGGAGCCAGTGCCATCATAACCAGGTGGCTAACTGGGAGAAAGGGCAGATAGATATTTGTCATCTTGTTGTCTTGGTAAGCCCACCTAACCTCCATGCAAACCTTCTGGTGTGAGTTATCTGTGGAAGGAATCATAGGCTCACAGTAATACACATCGTTCTTTTTGAACCTGACATTTGCCCCTTTTGCCAGCAGGAAGTAGCTAGAGATGTCGTCGCCCAGTACCCCAAAGATTTGGGTCCATATCTCTTCAGGGGGGCAAATGTTAGGTAGCTATGCTAGGGACTGGGGCATCCGTTATGCATGCCCATAGGGCCAAGATAAGAGCCCAGTTAGGAGAGGCACCCTGTGCATGCTCAGAGGTCCAGATTTCTGGCCATGAAGGGGAGGTCACCTGGGTGGTTCCTGTACCTGGATTGACCAATCTAGGCCATGTAAATTCAATTCAGCCACTGGGGTCGGCCAGACATGCCCATCACGCCTCCCTAACGCTCATAAAACTCTCTTGAGTGCAGACCAGGCTTCTGCATGATTTCTCTCTCACTCAGGAAGGCTCTTTGGAGGCAGCTGTGCTGCACATGAGTGGCTGGTGGATACTGTTCAGATGCATGGCTTTCTGCTTGCAAGGGTTTTTGTCTCAGCTGACTGTAAGGGAGGAGGTAGTACGTCTGGATCACAGAGTATCCATGTCCACAAACGAGACTGCTCATTCCACAGTCCTGGAAGTGCTTTATGAAAACCCTCTGCTTTGCAATGTCACTCCTTGTAGATTAGAGTGGGAGGGGCTGGGACCAAGGTATGCTGCCTCTTACTCCCACTTGCAGGTTTCTGGATGCTGATTGTATCTCTTACAGCATCAGTTAGTGGGCTTGTTGTCTGCCTCAGGCTTTGTTCACGGAGATCCTCCAGCTAGTTGGTGGTGTGTGCGCATGAGCAGAGGCTTCCTGCCAATCCCCCATGAGTAGTAGAGCTCCCATGGTGTGGACTCCATGAAAGCCTTGCCCCAGGCAGCACGCTTACAAAGGAGGGTGGGCCCTGCAGGACAGAGGACCATTCCCCCTGTGGAATGGCCTCAGAGTTCCACCTCCCTCTCTGGCCAGCTGCTGGGGCTGTGGGTCCTAAGCATCATGGCTGACTCAGTAATAGACACAGGGTGAGGCGACTCCAGTAGCTGTTTTGACTGGTCTAATCCAGCCTGAGATCATCCTTGCATGAGCCCTCTGCCAAGATTATTTTTGTTTCTTTTATGATCTTTTCATTAGTGGCTCCTACAACACTAACCACAATCCATAAATACATCAGCTGTTTGAAGCACATCTGTACATTAATTGCCCTCCTTATTCACAAAATATCCACTCTCCACCCAAGCCCCTGGCCTCAGCTCCTCATTTTTCCCCCCTCAATGCCCGCCACCCATCCCTCATCAATCCTTGGAAATGTACTAATTCTTTTGCCTTATCTTCACCCACCTTTCTTTTGAGGTCAATGAAGATCCTTGTAATCGGTTCCCACTTTCCATCCTGCCCTTCCTCCACCCTCCCAGTATCTCCACTCATAACACTGGTAAAGGGCCCATCCACTCTGGATTCCCCTTGTTTGAAATTCCTATCGGTACTAGAATACTTTCTCTAGTTTGGCCAGATTAGTATGGTAGAACTGGGATCATGATAGTGGGGCAAGAGAAAGCATTAAGAACTAGAGGAAAGTTGTGTTTCATCTTTGCTGTCTCATACCCTGTATTCTTTAATCTCCACTCTGAGATCCTTCTGTAAGGGGATGTCCAGTGCACTGCAAATAGGTTTTGGGTCTATACCCGGCAGTCCCCTCTCATTCTCCATGATAAGATTTTTTTGTTCTCATGATGCCTGTTGCCTTATCCCTTTAAAACTTTGTGATCACACAGGCTGGTATGCTTTCTCCATGTGGGCTCTGTTGCTTCAGAGCCAGATGGCTGTTTCTTTACCCTCAGGCCTTTAAGACCCCACACGCTATATCTTTAGGTAGCTGGACACCATCGGCTTTCTTCACCACATTTGCTTATGCAGCCGCTTTGTGGTCAGTGATTGTGTAGGGAAGGTGAGCATCTTAGAATGCCAATTTAATAGAACAGTGTTATTGCAATGAGGGAGTCCTTGAGCGGAGGCCCTATGTCCATCTGCTACCTTAATACTAAATCTATAAACATATGGACATAGATCTATTTCCCCATGCCCCTTTGTAAATATATGTACATATGTACATGCCTTTATTTAGACGTCTATAACTGGCCCTTGCTTCCCAGCTCACTCTTCTATACCCTTTGATTTTCCTCTTGTGCCCACTGCCATGCTCAGTCTTCTTTTGGGTTTCAGTAATTCCTCTTGGTTACATTACCTTTGATCACGCCCTACCAGGCCTCCTACATCCCCCTCACTACCATTTTCCATCACTTGTTGTACCCTTGTCTCTGGGTTTCTTTACACCACTTCCTTTCCCCCCACCGTGCTCACTCCCATGCCCAATGGAAAGGGCCGGTCACATGTTTACTCCTCCAGATTGTTCATCCAGCCTCTCTTAATTAGACAGACCTGTAAAGGTAATAACATGCACAAAACAAGACTGAGCTAAACCAAGCAGCAAAAAGAAAAAAAAACAAACAAAAATGAAAACAAAACCCAACCCAAATTCAATGACACTAAAAGAAAACAACACTAACCAGAAAGAAAAGTACAAGGACTGTGTGGTGAACTTTAGGAGTGTTTTCCAGTCCAGTCTGTGGGGGCACCGAACCCTGACCACAAAGTCCACCTTTGGCATTCCCCGGGGACTTTGATGCTCCGTTTTCTTACTCTTCCGCTGCACTCTCTTAGTGTCATGCATCGAAGTGGCAGGATCAGTTCGGGCGCAGTTCCCACATTGTGTGTCCAGTGTTGTCCCCTCTAAGGCTATGGGTCTTTGAGGGACGTTTCTCATCGTGGGGCTGCCCATGTGGTCTTCTCTGTGGATTGGCTTCTCTGATTGGGAACATCATCCTCAAGGTGTATTGGGCCAGGGTGTGCTCCATTCTCCCCTCCTCCCCCTTGTTCTGCCCTGTGTTCTCTGATCAGATATGTCCCTCTCCGTGAGCTGCAGATCCGGTGCCATCCTGTGAAATACAATCTTTTGGTGCTGCAAGGATGTGGGGGGGTGGGTATCAGCTCAGATCTTTTGAGAGTCCAGGAGATATTGACTGCTCGATGGGCACAGTTCTGTGGGGCACCGTGCTCTTGGTCCAGACGCTGGTTGTGAATATGACTTTGTTGTTAACCAGTTGTGTGTCTCTGGGTCAACTCCCGTGTGTTTTTGAGTGAGTTTTCTAATCTGCAAAGTAAATGTACAGGATTATCCAGACTCCCATGTCAGCAAGTTATCGAGAGGGGTTAATCACAGACTGTTTCATATAGTGTGTACCTGCGCGCCGCATTCTAGACCTGCGATGGCAATTATGAGCTCAGGATAGAGATGGTGTCCAGCAGGTAACATACGTGGCTCCATATTGAAACAGGAAGCCCACTGTGTAGATTTGGTCCTTCCGTTGATGGCCACCGGCCACCTAGTCTTCTCCCGCTATAACTGCTTCACTGGCTCAGCAGCTGAGCCAGAAGCCAGTGATATCATAACCAGGTGGCTAACTGGGCCAAAGGGCTGATAGATATTTGTTATCTTGTTGTCTTGGGAAACCCACCTACCCTCCATGCAAACCTTCTGGTGTGAGTTATCTGTGGAAGGAATCATAGGCTCACAGTAATTCACATCTTTCTTCTTGAAAATGTGCCCATATTCCTTTCTGAACCTGACAAGGTGGCCCCTGTGTCCACCAAGAAATTTACTGCCTGGCCTCCTACTTGGAGAGTTAGCCTGGGCTTTTGGCGGCGAAGTGAAACAGAGCCCTGACCCCTTCATTGAGCTTCTTCAAGCATTATTGTCTCTTGCTTGGGTCTTTCTACGTGCAGATGAGGCCCATCCACTCTAGTGGAGGGTCGTGCACCTCTCCTGGGGTTTTCAAGGCACTGATTTTTCCAGTGTCCTTCTTTCCTGCAGTAGGCACATTGGTCCTTCCCCATGGCTTGGCGGTGCCCAGAGGTTAGTCTCTCCGTGAGTGGGCCATGCTCTCCTTTTCCTGAGTCTCTGGGGTATCTCATGGCAATTACGATTATTTTAGCTAGCTTCTTTGTCTCTGTCGTGCTAGGGTCATCTCTGTTGGTATACACTCAATGAGCCACTTGTACCAAATCGCTAAGATTTTTCCCTTCAAACCCTTCCCACTTCTTTGTCATGTCTGAGGCAGACTGACTGAGTAATAAAGGCAGTACTTATTGCCCTCCTGTTTTCAGTGCCTCCGGGCCGTTAGGGGTATAAAGCCCGTAGGCTTCCCTCAGCCACTCTAGAAAGGCAGGCGGACATTCTCTTATAGGAACCTGAAAATTCTCACTGACCTTAGATAAATTCATAGGTTTCCTAGCTCTTCTGCAGAGGGTCATGTAAGAGCAATGGTTGATACCTGGTAAAGCCCTCTGGGCCTTGCTAGGAATTGAGATCCCACATTGTTGGTGTAGTGGCCAAAAGAGTTTCTCTCAAGTGGGGAGTGCCCGCTCGCTGACCATCAGGTTCACTGACTGCTTACTGGGCCTCTGTCTGGAAGGGCTACCCTCCTCCGTTGTGAACAGCACCTGGAGAAGTTGTTGGCAAGCATTCCAGGTGGGTTGATGAGTATGGAAGTCATACCAGTACTAGTGTGTGTGGGGGGCTGCTTGTTAGGGGTGGGGGTGAATTTGGGGGGCCGGTGGGGGAGGGAGTGACTCAATAAGGGCCTGTTAGAAGTTTTCTATTTCTGGACCCTAGAAACCTTATGGGGCGGGGGTTGAAAGAAAGGGTTTGAAGCCAGCTCTCCCACTCCCAGAGTTCTCCTGCAAAATGGGATAAAGCCGATTAGGGGAGAGTGATGGGGAGGGGAGGGGAGGGGAGGGGAGGGGGGAGGGGAGGGGAGGGGAGAGGGGTAGGGGAGGGGAGAGGGGTAGGGGAGGGGAGAGGGGTAGGGGAGGGGAGAGGTGAGGGAAGGGAGGGGTGAGGGAGGGGAGGGGTGGGGGAGGGGATGTGCGGGGGAGGGTGATGGGGAGGGATGGCCTCCACCTATGTGGTTTTGGGAATTTGGACCGTTTGTTTTTCCGGTCCTTCCATGTTTCCTGAAACCTTGGAAACAAGGGCCCTTTCTTTGCAGGAGGGAGTAAGTCTTTTGTATTTGCAGGCTTCTTAGTGGCAATGTCAGCCCACACTTGAAGTAACGGGATCAGATCGGGATATCCTGGTTCCCTTTAACCATAACTATGAACTCTTAGTAATAGGGGATGGGAAAACTAGTCTTGCGTGGGTCAATCAGGGACTCCTTCTGCCCCATCACTTTTAAACAAATTGTAGAGTCTCCAAGCTTTTGGGTTGAAACCACATCCTCTTGGTGAATGCCGAGAGCAGGGGTCCTCAAACTACAACCTGTGGGCCACATGCAGACAGCCGAGGACGTTGATCCTTTCTGCCGGGTGTATGTGCCCCATTTATTTTTTTTTGAACTTCAAATCAAGATGTGCAGTGTGCACATGAATTTGTTCGTATTATTTGTTTTTTTAAACTATAGTCTTTCCTTCAAAAGGCCTGAGGGATAGTGAACTGGCCCCTTGGGTAAACAGTTTAAGGACCCCTGCCCTAAGGTATCCTGGACTTAGGGGTTATTAATCTCCCAGCCCTGAAACATCCCTGAACATTCTACGCGTTGTAGGAGGCACCATGGGAATTTGGACCCCGGGTAATTTACAAGCCTTTACTGCAATTGAACCCAAGAAAATTCAAAATGGCTTAGGCAGTTACTCTATTTTGGTCACTTTTGACTCGTCCTGCACTAGCCCATTATTTCCATTTAACTCTATAACGCGAAGCATGATGTTTTCATAACATTAAAAATGTATATATTAATACATATATATATATTTATAACTATGAAAGTCCACAACAAAAAGAAAATTTTTTCCCAAAATTAAAATTGAAGCGTTATAGGGTTAAAAAGAAGGATGGGTCTTATCAGCGGGTCCAAGAGCTTAGCATCATAAATGAATCAGTGATCCGACTGCACCTAGTAGTGCCCAAACCTGTGCCCTCCTAGGGGAAAATGTGAATGCTTTTATCCCTCTTCCTGTACTTCCAATGAACAAACACACATGTCTGGTAATCCTAAGATTATTTTTGTTTCCTGTGACACTCACCTAATTTCAAGGCCACTGCCACCTCACAAGCTTAGCCTTGTCGTAGTCAAACTGTTCACCTTTTAGACCGTTTGTTTTTCTCAGAAGTTATGGGGTGATTAAAGCTTCTGAACCAAGTGTGCCAGGTCCACGATTACCATCTCCTGGACCACCTCAACCTTATCCATCCTGGATAAAGTTGCCCTCAATGGACAACCCCTCCCAGCAGTGTAGGAAGGGTATGGACCCAAAGCCCCACTTCGCCCGTTTTGCCAGCAGGAAGTAGCTAGAGATGTCGTCGCCCAGTACCCCAAAGATTTGGGTCCATATCTCTTCAGGGGGGCAAATGTTAGGTAGCTATGCTAGGGACTGGGGCATCCGTTATGCATGCCCATAGGGCCAAGATAAGAGCCCAGTTAGGAGAGGCACCCTGTGCATGCTCAGAGGTCCAGATTTCTGGCCATGAAGGGGAGGTCACCTGGGTGGTTCCTGTACTTGGATTGACCAATCTAGGCCATGTAAATTCAATTCAGCCACTGGGGTCGGCCAGACTTGCCCATCACGCCTCCCTAACGCTCATAAAACTCTCTTGAGTGCAGACCAGGCTTCTGCATGATTTCTCTCTCACTCAGGAAGGCTCTTTGGAGGCAGCTGTGCTGCACATGAGTGGCTGGTGGATACTGTTCAGATGCATGGCTTTCTGCTTGCAAGGGTTTTTGTCTCAGCTGACTGTAAGGGAGGAGGTAGTACGTCTGGATCACAGAGTATCCATGTCCACAAACGAGGCTGCTCATTCCACAGTCCTGGAAGTGCTTTATGAAAACCCTCTGCTTTGCAATGTCACTCCTTGTAGATTAGAGTGGGAGGGGCTGGGACCAAGGTATGCTGCCTCTTACTCCCACTTGCAGGTTTCTGGATGCTGATTGTATCTCTTACAGCATCAGTTAGTGGGCTTGTTGTCTGCCTCAGGCTTTGTTCACGGAGATCCTCCAGCTAGTTGGTGGTGTGTGCGCATGAGCAGAGGCTTCCTGCCAATCCCCCATGAGTAGTAGAGCTCCCATGGTGTGGACTCCATGAAAGCCTTGCCCCAGGCAGCACGCTTACAAAGGAGGGTGGGCCCTGCAGGACAGAGGACCATTCCCCCTGTGGAATGGCCTCAGAGATCCACCTCCCTCTCTGGCCAGCTGCTGGGGCTGTGGGTCCTAAGCATCATGGCTGACTCAGTAATAGACACAGGGTGAGGCGACTCCAGTAGCTGTTTTGACTGGTCTAATCCAGCCTGAGATCATCCTTGCATGAGCCCTCTGCCAAGATTATTTTTGTTTCTTTTATGATCTTTTCATTAGTGGCTCCTACAACACTAACCACAATCCATAAATACATCAGCTGTTTGAAGCACATCTGTACATTAATTGCCCTCCTTATTCACAAAATATCCACTCTCCACCCAAGCCCCTGGCCTCAGCTCCTCATTTTTCCCCCCTCAATGCCCGCCACCCATCCCTCATCAATCCTTGGAAATGTACTAATTCTTTTGCCTTATCTTCACCCACCTTTCTTTTGAGGTCAATGAAGATCCTTGTAATCGGTTCCCACTTTCCATCCTGCCCTTCCTCCACCCTCCCAGTATCTCCACTCATAACACTGGTAAAGGGCCCATCCACTCTGGATTCCCCTTGTTTGAAATTCCTATCAGTACTAGAATACTTTCTCTAGTTTGGCCAGATTAGTATGGTAGAACTGGGATCATGATAGTGGGGCAAGAGAAAGCATTAAGAACTAGAGGAAAGTTGTGTTTCATCTTTGCTGTCTCATACCCTGTATTCTTTAATCTCCACTCTGAGATCCTTCTGTAAGGGGATGTCCAGTGCACTGCAAATAGGTTTTGGGTCTATACCCGGCAGTCCCCTCTCATTCTCCATGATAAGATTTTTTTGTTCTCATGATGCCTGTTGCCTTATCCCTTTAAAACTTTGTGATCACAGAGGCTGGTATGCTTTCTCCATGTGGGCTCTGTTGCTTCAGAGCCAGATGGCTGTTTCTTTGCCCTCAGGCCTTTAAGACCCCACACGCTATATCTTTAGGTAGCTGGACACCATCGGCTTTCTTCACCACATTTGCTTATGCAGCCGCTTTGTGGTCAGTGATTGTGTAGGGAAGGTGAGCATCTTAGAATGCCAATTTAATAGAACAGTGTTATTGCAATGAGGGAGTCCTTGAGCGGAGGCCCTATGTCCATCTGCTACCTTAATACTAAATCTATAAACATATGGACATAGATCTATTTCCCCATGCCCCTTTGTAAATATATGTACATATGTACATGCCTTTATTTAGACGTCTATAACTGGCCCTTGCTTCCCAGCTCACTCTTCTATACCCTTTGATTTTCCTCTTGTGCCCACTGCCATGCTCAGTCTTCTTTTGGGTTTCAGTAATTCCTCTTGGTTACATTACCTTTGATCACGCCCTACCAGGCCTCCTACATCCCCCTCACTACCATTTTCCATCACTTGTTGTACCCTTGTCTCTGGGTTTCTTTACACCACTTCCTTTCCCCCCACCGTGCTCACTCCCATGCCCAATAGAAAGGGCCGGTCACATGTTTACTCCTCCAGATTGTTCATCCAGCCTCTCTTAATTAGACAGACCTGTAAAGGTAATAACATGCACAAAACAAGACTGAGCTAAACCAAGCAGCAAAAAGAAAAAAAACAAAAACAAAAATGAAAACAAAACCCAACCCAAATCCAATGACACTAAAAGAAAACAACACTAACCAGAAAGAAAAGTACAAGGACTGTGTGGTGAACTTTAGGAGTGTTTTCCAGTCCAGTCTGTGGGGGCACCGAACCCTGACCACAAAGTCCACCTTTGGCATTCCCCGGGGACTTTGATGCTCCGTTTTCTTACTCTTCCGCTGCACTCTCTTAGTGTCATGCATCGAAGTGGCAGGATCAGTTCGGGCGCAGTTCCCACACTGTGTGTCCAGTGTTGTCCCCTCTAAGGCTATGGGTCTTTGAGGGACGTTTCTCATCGTGGGGCTGCCCATGTGGTCTTCTCTGTGGATTGGCTTCTCTGATTGGGAACATCATCCTCAAGGTGTATTGGGCCAGGGTGTGCTCCATTCTCCCCTCCTCCCCCTTGTTCTGCCCTGTGTTCTCTGATCAGATATGTCCCTCTCCGTGAGCTGCAGATCCGGTGCCATCCTGTGAAATACAATCTTTTGGTGCTGCAAGGATGTGGGGGGGTGGGTATCAGCTCAGATCTTTTGAGAGTCCAGGAGATATTGACTGCTCGATGGGCACAGTTCTGTGGGGCACCGTGCTCTTGGTCCAGACGCTGGTTGTGAATATGACGTTGTTGTTAACCAGTTGTGTGTCTCTGGGTCAACTCCCGTGTGTTTTTGAGTGAGTTTTCTAATCTGCAAAGTAAATGTACAGGATTATCCAGACTCCCATGTCAGCAAGTTATCGAGAGGGGTTAATCAGAGACTGTTTCATATAGTGTGTACCTGCGCGCCGCATTCTAGACCTGCGATGGCAATTATGAGCTCAGGATAGAGATGGTGTCCAGCAGGTAACATACGTGGCTCCATATTGAAACAGGAAGCCCACTGTGTAGATTTGGTCCTTCCGTTGATGGCCACCGGCCACCTAGTCTTCTCCCGCTATAACTGCTTCACTGGCTCAGCAGCTGAGCCAGAAGCCAGTGATATCATAACCAGGTGACTAACTGGGCCAAAGGGCTGATAGATATTTGTTATCTTGTTGTCTTGGGAAACCCACCTACCCTCCATGCAAACCTTCTGGTGTGAGTTATCTGTGGAAGGAATCATAGGCTCACAGTAATTCACATCTTTCTTCTTGAAAATGTGCCCATATTCCTTTCTGAACCTGACAAGGTGGCCCCTGTGTCCACCAAGAAATTTACTGCCTGGCCTCCTACTTGGAGAGTTAGCCTGGGCTTTTGGCGGCGAAGTGAAACAGAGCCCTGACCCCTTCATTGAGCTTCTTCAAGCATTATTGTCTCTTGCTTGGGTCTTTCTACGTGCAGATGAGGCCCATCCACTCTAGTGGAGGGTCGTGCACCTCTCCTGGGGTTTTCAAGGCACTGATTTTTCCAGTGTCCTTCTTTCCTGCAGTAGGCACATTGGTCCTTCCCCATGGCTTGGCGGTGCCCAGAGGTTAGTCTCTCCGTGAGTGGGCCATGCTCTCCTTTTCCTGAGTCTCTGGGGTATCTCATGGCAATTACGATTATTTTAGCTAGCTTCTTTGTCTCTGTCGTGCTAGGGTCATCTCTGTTGGTATACACTCAATGAGCCACTTGTACCAAATCGCTAAGATTTTTCCCTTCAAACCCTTCCCACTTCTTTGTCATGTCTGAGGCAGACTGACTGAGTAATAAAGGCAGTACTTATTGCCCTCCTGTTTTCAGTGCCTCCGGGCCGTTAGGGGTATAAAGCCCGTAGGCTTCCCTCAGCCACTCTAGAAAGGCAGGCGGACATTCTCTTATAGGAACCTGAAAATTCTCACTGACCTTAGATAAATTCATAGGTTTCCTAGCTCTTCTGCAGAGGGTCATGTAAGAGCAATGGTTGATACCTGGTAAAGCCCTCTGGGCCTTGCTAGGAATTGAGATCCCACATTGTTGGTGTAGTGGCCAAAAGAGTTTCTCTCAAGTGGGGAGTGCCCGCTCGCTGACCATCAGGTTCACTGACTGCTTACTGGGCCTCTGTCTGGAAGGGCTACCCTCCTCCGTTGTGAACAGCACCTGGAGAAGATGTTGGCAAGCATTCCAGGTGGACTGATGAGTATGGAAGTCATACCAGTACTAGTGTGTGTGGGGGGCTGCTTGTTAGGGGTGGGGGTGAATTTGGGGGGCTGGTGGGGGAGGGAGTGACTCAATAAGGGCCTGTTAGAAGTTTTCTATTTCTGGACCCTAGAAACCTTATGGGGCGGGGGTTGAAAGAAAGGGTTTGAAGCCAGCTCTCCCAATCCCAGAGATCTCCTGCAAAATGGGATAAAGCCGATTAGGGGAGAGTGATGGGGAGGGGAGGGGAGGGGAGGGGAGGGAGGGGAGGGGGGAGGGGTAGGGGAGGGGAGAGGGGTAGGGGAGGGGAGAGGTGAGGGAAGGGAGGGGTGAGGGAGGGGAGGGGTGGGGGAGGGGAGGGGCGGGGGAGGGTGATGGGGAGGGATGGCCTCCACCTATGTGGTTTTGGGAACTTGGACCGTTTGTTTTTCCGGTCCTTCCATGTTTCCTGAAACCTTGGAAACAAGGGCCCTTTCTTTGCAGGAGGGAGTAAGTCTTTTGTATTTGCAGGCTTCTTAGTGGCAATGTCAGCCCACACTTGAAGTAACGGGATCAGATCGGGATATCCTGGTTCCCTTTAACCATAACTATGAACTCTTAGTAATAGGGGATGGGAAAACTAGTCTTGCGTGGGTCAATCAGGGACTCCTTCTGCCCCATCACTTTTAAACAAATTGTAGAGTCTCCAAGCTTTTGGGTTGAAACCACATCCTCTTGGTGAATGCCGAGAGCAGGGGTCCTCAAACTACAACCTGTGGGCCACATGCAGACAGCCGAGGACGTTGATCCTTTCTGCCGGGTGTATGTGCCCCATTTATTTTTTTTTTTGAACTTCAAATCAAGATGTGCAGTGTGCACATGAATTTGTTCGTAATATTTGTTTTTTTAAACTATAGTCTTTCCTTCAAAAGGCCTGAGGGATAGTGAACTGGCCCCTTGGGTAAACAGTTTAAGGACCCCTGCCCTAAGGTATCCTGGACTTAGGGGTTATTAATCTCCCATCCCTGAAACAGCCCTGAACATTCTACCCGTTGTAGGAGGCACCTTGGGAATTTGGACCACGGGTAATTTACAAGCCTTTACTCCAATTGAACCCAAGAAAATTCAAAATGGCTTAGGCAGTTACTCTATTTTGGTCACTTTTGACTCGTCCTGCACTAGCCCATTATTTCCATTTAACTCTATAACGCGAAGCATGATGTTTTCATAACATTAAAAATGTATATATTAATACATATATATATATTTATAACTATGAAAGTCCACAACAAAAAGAAAATTTTTTCCCAAAATTAAAATTGAAGCGTTATAGGGTTAAAAAGAAGGATGGGTCTTATCAGCGGGTCCAAGAGCTTAGCATCATAAATGAATCAGTGATCCGACTGCACCTAGTAGTGCCCAAACCTGTGCCCTCCTAGGGGAAAATGTGAATGCTTTTATCCCTCTTCCTGTACTTCCAATGAACAAACACACATGTCTGGTAATCCTAAGATTATTTTTGTTTCCTGTGACACTCACCTAATTTCAAGGCCACTGCCACCTCACAAGCTTAGCCTTGTCGTAGTCAAACTGTTCACCTTTTAGACCGTTTGTTTTTCTCAGAAGTTATGGGGTGATTAAAGCTTCTGAACCAAGTGTGCCAGGTCCAAGATTACCATCTCCTGGACCACCTCAACCTTATCCATCCTGGATAAAGTTGCCCTCAATGGACAACCCCTCCCAGCAGTGTAGGAAGGGTATGGACCCAAAGCCCCACTTCGCCCGTTTTGCCAGCAGGAAGTAGCTAGAGATGTCGTCGCCCAGTACCCCAAAGATTTGGGTCCATATCTCTTCAGGGGGGCAAATGTTAGGTAGCTATGCTAGGGACTGGGGCATCCGTTATGCATGCCCATAGGGCCAAGATAAGAGCCCAGTTAGGAGAGGCACCCTGTGCATGCTCAGAGGTCCAGATTTCTGGCCATGAAGGGGAGGTCACCTGGGTGGTTCCTGTACCTGGATTGACCAATCTAGGCCATGTAAATTCAATTCAGCCACTGGGGTCGGCCAGACTTGCCCATCACGCCTCCCTAACGCTCATAAAACTCTCTTGAGTGCAGACCAGGCTTCTGCATGATTTCTCTCTCACTCAGGAAGGCTCTTTGGAGGCAGCTGTGCTGCACATGAGTGGCTGTTGGATACCGTTCAGATGCATGGCTTTCTGCTTGCAAGGGTTTTTGTCTCAGCTGACTGTAAGGGAGGAGGTAGTACGTCTGGATCACAGAGTATCCATGTCCACAAACGAGGCTGCTCATTCCACAGTCCTGGAAGTGCTTTATGAAAACCCTCTGCTTTGCAATGTCACTCCTTGTAGATTAGAGTGGGAGGGGCTGGGACCAAGGTATGCTGCCTCTTACTCCCACTTGCAGGTTTCTGGATGCTGATTGTATCTCTTACAGCATCAGTTAGTGGGCTTGTTGTCTGCCTCAGGCTTTGTTCACGGAGATCCTCCAGCTAGTTGGTGGTGTGTGCGCATGAGCAGAGGCTTCCTGCCAATCCCCCATGAGTAGTAGAGCTCCCATGGTGTGGACTCCATGAAAGCCTTGCCCCAGGCAGCACGCTTACAAAGGAGGGTGGGCCCTGCAGGACAGAGGACCATTCCCCCTGTGGAATGGCCTCAGAGATCCACCTCCCTCTCTGGCCAGCTGCTGGGGCTGTGGGTCCTAAGCATCATGGCTGACTCAGTAATAGACACAGGGTGAGGCGACTCCAGTAGCTGTTTTGACTGGTCTAATCCAGCCTGAGATCATCCTTGCATGAGCCCTCTGCCAAGATTATTTTTGTTTCTTTTATGATCTTTTCATTAGTGGCTCCTACAACACTAACCACAATCCATAAATACATCAGCTGTTTGAAGCACATCTGTACATTAATTGCCCTCCTTATTCACAAAATATCCACTCTCCACCCAAGCCCCTGGCCTCAGCTCCTCATTTTTCCCCCCTCAATGCCCGCCACCCATCCCTCATCAATCCTTGGAAATGTACTAATTCTTTTGCCTTATCTTCACCCACCTTTCTTTTGAGGTCAATGAAGATCCTTGTAATCGGTTCCCACTTTCCATCCTGCCCTTCCTCCACCCTCCCAGTATCTCCACTCATAACACTGGTAAAGGGCCCATCCACTCTGGATTCCCCTTGTTTGAAATTCCTATCGGTACTAGAATACTTTCTCTAGTTTGGCCAGATTAGTATGGTAGAACTGGGATCATGATAGTGGGGCAAGAGAAAGCATTAAGAACTAGAGGAAAGTTGTGTTTCATCTTTGCTGTCTCATACCCTGTATTCTTTAATCTCCACTCTGAGATCCTTCTGTAAGGGGATGTCCAGTGCACTGCAAATAGGTTTTGGGTCTATACCCGGCAGTCCCCTCTCATTCTCCATGATAAGATTTTTTTGTTCTCATGATGCCTGTTGCCTTATCCCTTTAAAACTTTGTGATCACACAGGCTGGTATGCTTTCTCCATGTGGGCTCTGTTGCTTCAGAGCCAGATGGCTGTTTCTTTGCCCTCAGGCCTTTAAGACCCCACACGCTATATCTTTAGGTAGCTGGACACCATCGGCTTTCTTCACCACATTTGCTTATGCAGCCGCTTTGTGGTCAGTGATTGTGTAGGGAAGGTGAGCATCTTAGAATGCCAATTTAATAGAACAGTGTTATTGCAATGAGGGAGTCCTTGAGCGGAGGCCCTATGTCCATCTGCTACCTTAATACTAAATCTATAAACATATGGACATAGATCTATTTCCCCATGCCCCTTTGTAAATATATGTACATATGTACATGCCTTTATTTAGGCGTCTATAACTGGCCCTTGCTTCCCAGCTCACTCTTCTATACCCTTTGATTTTCCTCTTGTGCCCACTGCCATGCTCAGTCTTCTTTTGGGTTTCAGTAATTCCTCTTGGTTACATTACCTTTGATCACGCCCTACCAGGCCTCCTACATCCCCCTCACTACCATTTTCCATCACTTGTTGTACCCTTGTCTCTGGGTTTCTTTACACCACTTCCTTTCCCCCCACCGTGCTCACTCCCATGCCCAATGGAAAGGGCCGGTCACATGTTTACTCCTCCAGATTGTTCATCCAGCCTCTCTTAATTAGACAGACCTGTAAAGGTAATAACATGCACAAAACAAGACTGAGCTAAACCAAGCAGCAAAAAGAAAAAAAACAAAAACAAAAATGAAAACAAAACCCAACCCAAATCCAATGACACTAAAAGAAAACAACACTAACCAGAAAGAAAAGTACAAGGACTGTGTGGTGAACTTTAGGAGTGTTTTCCAGTCCAGTCTGTGGGGGCACCGAACCCTGACCACAAAGTCCACCTTTGGCATTCCCCGGGGACTTTGATGCTCCGTTTTCTTACTCTTCCGCTGCACTCTCTTAGTGTCATGCATCGAAGTGGCAGGATCAGTTCGGGCGCAGTTCCCACACTGTGTGTCCAGTGTTGTCCCCTCTAAGGCTATGGGTCTTTGAGGGACGTTTCTCATCGTGGGGCTGCCCATGTGGTCTTCTCTGTGGATTGGCTTCTCTGATTGGGAACATCATCCTCAAGGTGTATTGGGCCAGGGTGTGCTCCATTCTCCCCTCCTCCCCCTTGTTCTGCCCTGTGTTCTCTGATCAGATATGTCCCTCTCCGTGAGCTGCAGATCCGGTGCCATCCTGTGAAATACAATCTTTTGGTGCTGCAAGGATGTGGGGGGGTGGGTATCAGCTCAGATCTTTTGAGAGAGAGTCCAGGAGATATTGACTGCTCGATGGGCACAGTTCTGTGGGGCACCGTGCTCTTGGTCCAGACGCTGGTTGTGAATATGACTTTGTTGTTAACCAGTTGTGTGTCTCTGGGTCAACTCCCGTGTGTTTTTGAGTGAGTTTTCTAATCTGCAAAGTAAATGTACAGGATTATCCAGACTCCCATGTCAGCAAGTTATCGAGAGGGGTTAATCAGAGACTGTTTCATATAGTGTGTACCTGCGCGCCGCATTCTAGACCTGCGATGGCAATTATGAGCTCAGGATAGAGATGGTGTCCAGCAGGTAACATACGTGGCTCCATATTGAAACAGGAAGCCCACTGTGTAGATTTGGTCCTTCCGTTGATGGCCACCGGCCACCTAGTCTTCTCCCGCTATAACTGCTTCACTGGCTCAGCAGCTGAGCCAGAAGCCAGTGATATCATAACCAGGTGGCTAACTGGGCCAAAGGGCTGATAGATATTTGTTATCTTGTTGTCTTGGGAAACCCACCTACCCTCCATGCAAACCTTCTGGTGTGAGTTATCTGTGGAAGGAATCATAGGCTCACAGTAATTCACATCTTTCTTCTTGAAAATGTGCCCATATTCCTTTCTGAACCTGACAAGGTGGCCCCTGTGTCCACCAAGAAATTTACTGCCTGGCCTCCTACTTGGAGAGTTAGCCTGGGCTTTTGACGGCGAAGTGAAACAGAGCCCTGACCCCTTCATTGAGCTTCTTCAAGCATTATTGTCTCTTGCTTGGGTCTTTCTCGTTGCAGATGAGGCCCATCCACTCTAGTGGAGGGTCGTGCACCTCTCCTGGGGTTTTCAAGGCACTGATTTTTCCAGTGTCCTTCTTTCCTGCAGTAGGCACATTGGTCCTTCCCCATGGCTTGGCGGTGCCCAGAGGTTAGTCTCTCCGTGAGTGGGCCATGCTCTCCTTTTCCTGAGTCTCTGGGGTATCTCATGGCAATTACGATTATTTTAGCTAGCTTCTTTGTCTCTGTCGTGCTAGGGTCATCTCTGTTGGTATACACTCAATGAGCCACTTGTACCAAATCGCTAAGATTTTTCCCTTCAAACCCTTCCCACTTCTTTGTCATGTCTGAGGCAGACTGACTGAGTAATAAAGGCAGTACTTATTGCCCTCCTGTTTTCAGTGCCTCCGGGCCGTTAGGGGTATAAAGCCCGTAGGCTTCCCTCAGCCACTCTAGAAAGGCAGGCGGACATTCTCTTATAGGAACCTGAAAATTCTCACTGACCTTAGATAAATTCATAGGTTTCCTAGCTCTTCTGCAGAGGGTCATGTAAGAGCAATGGTTGATACCTGGTAAAGCCCTCTGGGCCTTGCTAGGAATTGAGATCCCACATTGTTGGTGTAGTGGCCAAAAGAGTTTCTCTCAAGTGGGGAGTGCCCGCTCGCTGACCATCAGGTTCACTGACTGCTTACTGGGCCTCTGTCTGGAAGGGCTACCCTCCTCCGTTGTGAACAGCACCTGGAGAAGTTGTTGGCAAGCATTCCAGGTGGGCTGATGAGTATGGAAGTCATACCAGTACTAGTGTGTGTGGGGGGCTGCTTGTTAGGGGTGGGGGTGAATTTGGGGGGCCGGTGGGGGAGGGAGTGACTCAATAAGGGCCTGTTAGAAGTTTTCTATTTCTGGACCCTAGAAACCTTATGGGGCGGGGGTTGAAAGAAAGGGTTTGAAGCCAGCTCTCCCACTCCCGGAGTTCTCCTGCAAAATGGGATAAAGCCGATTAGGGGAGAGTGATGGGGAGGGGAGGGGAGGGGAGGGGAGGGGAGGGGAGGGGGGAGGGGTAGGGGAGGGGAGAGGGGTAGGGGAGGGGAGAGGTGAGGGAAGGGAGGGGTGAGGGAGGGGAGGGGTGGGGGACGGGAGGGGCGGGGAGGGTGATGGGGAGGGATGGCCTCCACCTATGTGGTTTTGGGAACTTGGACCGTTTGTTTTTCCGGTCCTTCCATGTTTCCTGAAACCTTGGAAACAAGGGCCCTTTCTTTGCAGGAGGGAGTAAGTCTTTTGTATTTGCAGGCTTCTTAGTGGCAATGTCAGCCCACACTTGAAGTAACGGGATCAGATCGGGATATCCTGGTTCCCTTTAACCATAACTATGAACTCTTAGTAATAGGGGATGGGAAAACTAGTCTTGCGTGGGTCAATCAGGGACTCCTTCTGCCCCATCACTTTTAAACAAATTGTAGAGTCTCCAAGCTTTTGGGTTGAAACCACATCCTCTTGGTGAATGCCGAGAGCAGGGGTCCTCAAACTACAACCTGTGGGCCACATGCAGACAGCCGAGGACGTTGATCCTTTCTGCCGGGTGTATGTGCCCCATTTATTTTTTTTTTGAACTTCAAATCAAGATGTGCAGTGTGCACATGAATTTGTTCGTAATATTTGTTTTTTTAAACTATAGTCTTTCCTTCAAAAGGCCTGAGGGATAGTGAACTGGCCCCTTGGGTAAACAGTTTAAGGACCCCTGCCCTAAGGTATCCTGGACTTAGGGGTTATTAATCTCCCAGCCCTGAAACAGCCCTGAACATTCTACCCGTTGTAGGAGGCACCTTGGGAATTTGGACCCCGGGTAATTTACAAGCCTTTACTCCAATTGAACCCAAGAAAATTCAAAATGGCTTAGGCAGTTACTCTATTTTGGTCACTTTTGACTCGTCCTGCACTAGCCCATTATTTCCATTTAACTCTATAACGCGAAGCATGATGTTTTCATAACATTAAAAATGTATATATTAATACATATATATATATTTATAACTATGAAAGTCCACAACAAAAAGAAAATTTTTTCCCAAAATTAAAATTGAAGCGTTATAGGGTTAAAAAGAAGGATGGGTCTTATCAGCGGGTCCAAGAACTTAGCATCATAAATGAATCAGTGATCCGACTGCACCTAGTAGTGCCCAAACCTGTGCCCTCCTAGGGGAAAATGTGAATGCTTTTATCCCTCTTCCTGTACTTCCAATGAACAAACACACATGTCTGGTAATCCTAAGATTATTTTTGTTTCCTGTGACACTCACCTAATTTCAAGGCCACTGCCACCTCACAAGCTTAGCCTTGTCGTAGTCAAACTGTTCACCTTTTAGACCGTTTGTTTTTCTCAGAAGTTATGGGGTGATTAAAGCTTCTGAACCAAGTGTGCCAGGTCCACGATTACCATCTCCTGGACCACCTCAACCTTATCCATCCTGGATAAAGTTGCCCTCAATGGACAACCCCTCCCAGCAGTGTAGGAAGGGTATGGACCCAAAGCCCCACTTCGCCCGTTTTGCCAGCAGGAAGTAGCTAGAGATGTCGTCGCCCAGTACCCCAAAGATTTGGGTCCATATCTCTTCAGGGGGGCAAATGTTAGGTAGCTATGCTAGGGACTGGGGCATCCGTTATGCATGCCCATAGGGCCAAGATAAGAGCCCAGTTAGGAGAGGCACCCTGTGCATGCTCAGAGGTCCAGATTTCTGGCCATGAAGGGGAGGTCACCTGGGTGGTTCCTGTACCTGGATTGACCAATCTAGGCCATGTAAATTCAATTCAGCCACTGGGGTCGGCCAGACTTGCCCATCACGCCTCCCTAACGCTCATAAAACTCTCTTGAGTGCAGACCAGGCTTCTGCATGATTTCTCTCTCACTCAGGAAGGCTCTTTGGAGGCAGCTGTGCTGCACATGAGTGGCTGGTGGATACTGTTCAGATGCATGGCTTTCTGCTTGCAAGGGTTTTTGTCTCAGCTGACTGTAAGGGAGGAGGTAGTACGTCTGGATCACAGAGTATCCATGTCCACAAACGAGGCTGCTCATTCCAAAGTCCTGGAAGTGCTTTATGAAAACCCTCTGCTTTGCAATGTCACTCCTTGTAGATTAGAGTGGGAGGGGCTGGGACCAAGGTATGCTGCCTCTTACTCCCACTTGCAGGTTTCTGGATGCTGATTGTATCTCTTACAGCATCAGTTAGTGGGCTTGTTGTCTGCCTCAGGCTTTGTTCACGGAGATCCTCCAGCTAGTTGGTGGTGTGTGCGCATGAGCAGAGGCTTCCTGCCAATCCCCCATGAGTAGTAGAGCTCCCATGGTGTGGACTCCATGAAAGCCTTGCCCCAGGCAGCACGCTTACAAAGGAGGGTGGGCCCTGCAGGACAGAGGACCATTCCCCCTGTGGAATGGCCTCAGAGATCCACCTCCCTCTCTGGCCAGCTGCTGGGGCTGTGGGTCCTAAGCATCATGGCTGACTCAGTAATAGACACAGGGTGAGGCGACTCCAGTAGCTGTTTTGACTGGTCTAATCCAGCCTGAGATCATCCTTGCATGAGCCCTCTGCCAAGATTATTTTTGTTTCTTTTATGATCTTTTCATTAGTGGCTCCTACAACACTAACCACAATCCATAAATACATCAGCTGTTTGAAGCACATCTGTACATTAATTGCCCTCCTTATTCACAAAATATCCACTCTCCACCCAAGCCCCTGGCCTCAGCTCCTCATTTTTCCCCCCTCAATGCCCGCCACCCATCCCTCATCAATCCTTGGAAATGTACTAATTCTTTTGCCTTATCTTCACCCACCTTTCTTTTGAGGTCAATGAAGATCCTTGTAATCGGTTCCCACTTTCCATCCTGCCCTTCCTCCACCCTCCCAGTATCTCCACTCATAACACTGGTAAAGGGCCCATCCACTCTGGATTCCCCTTGTTTGAAATTCCTATCGGTACTAGAATACTTTCTCTAGTTTGGCCAGATTAGTATGGTAGAACTGGGATCATGATAGTGGGGCAAGAGAAAGCATTAAGAACGAGAGGAAAGTTGTGTTTCATCTTTGCTGTCTCATACCCTGTATTCTTTAATCTCCACTCTGAGATCCTTCTGTAAGGGGATGTCCAGTGCACTGCAAATAGGTTTTGGGTCTATACCCGGCAGTCCCCTCTCATTCTCCATGATAAGATTTTTTTGTTCTCATGATGCCTGTTGCCTTATCCCTTTAAAACTTTGTGATCACACAGGCTGGTATGCTTTCTCCATGTGGGCTCTGTTGCTTCAGAGCCAGATGGCTGTTTCTTTGCCCTCAGGCCTTTAAGACCCCACACGCTATATCTTTAGGTAGCTGGACACCATCGGCTTTCTTCACCACATTTGCTTATGCAGCCGCTTTGTGGTCAGTGATTGTGTAGGGAAGGTGAGCATCTTAGAATGCCAATTTAATAGAACAGTGTTATTGCAATGAGGGAGTCCTTGAGCGGAGGCCCTATGTCCATCTGCTACCTTAATACTAAATCTATAAACATATGGACATAGATCTATTTCCCCATGCCCCTTTGTAAATATATGTACATATGTACATGCCTTTATTTAGGCGTCTATAACTGGCCCTTGCTTCCCAGCTCACTCTTCTATACCCTTTGATTTTCCTCTTGTGCCCACTGCCATGCTCAGTCTTCTTTTGGGTTTCAGTAATTCCTCTTGGTTACATTACCTTTGATCACGCCCTACCAGGCCTCCTCCATCCCCCTCACTACCATTTTCCATCACTTGTTGTACCCTTGTCTCTGGGTTTCTTTACACCACTTCCTTTCCCCCCACCGTGCTCACTCCCATGCCCAATGGAAAGGGCCGGTCACATGTTTACTCCTCCAGATTGTTCATCCAGCCTCTCTTAATTAGACAGACCTGTAAAGGTAATAACATGCACAAAACAAGACTGAGCTAAACCAAGCAGCAAAAAGAAAAAAAACAAAAATGAAAACAAAACCCAACCCAAATCCAATGACACTAAAAGAAAACAACACTAACCAGAAAGAAAAGTACAAGGACTGTGTGGTGAACTTTAGGAGTGTTTTCCAGTCCAGTCTGTGGGGGCACCGAACCCTGACCACAAAGTCCACCTTTGGCATTCCCCGGGGACTTTGATGCTCCGTTTTCTTACTCTTCCGCTGCACTCTCTTAGTGTCATGCATCGAAGTGGCAGGATCAGTTCGGGCGCAGTTCCCACACTGTGTGTCCAGTGTTGTCCCCTCTAAGGCTATGGGTCTTTGAGGGACGTTTCTCATCGTGGGGCTGCCCATGTGGTCTTCTCTGTGGATTGGCTTCTCTGATTGGGAACATCATCCTCAAGGTGTATTGGGCCAGGGTGTGCTCCATTCTCCCCTCCTCCCCCTTGTTCTGCCCTGTGTTCTCTGATCAGATATGTCCCTCTCCGTGAGCTGCAGATCCGGTGCCATCCTGTGAAATACAATCTTTTGGTGCTGCAAGGATGTGGGGGGGTGGGTATCAGCTCAGATCTTTTGAGAGTCCAGGAGATATTGACTGCTCGATGGGCACAGTTCTGTGGGGCACCGTGCTCTTGGTCCAGACACTGGTTGTGAATATGACTTTGTTGTTAACCAGTTGTGTGTCTCTGGGTCAACTCCCGTGTGTTTTTGAGTGAGTTTTCTAATCTGCAAAGTAAATGTACAGGATTATCCAGACTCCCATGTCAGCAAGTTATCGAGAGGGGTTAATCAGAGACTGTTTCATATAGTGTGTACCTGCGCGCCGCATTCTAGACCTGCGATGGCAATTATGAGCTCAGGATAGAGATGGTGTCCAGCAGGTAACATACGTGGCTCCATATTGAAACAGGAAGCCCACTGTGTAGATTTGGTCCTTCCGTTGATGGCCACCGGCCACCTAGTCTTCTCCCGCTATAACTGCTTCACTGGCTCAGCAGCTGAGCCAGAAGCCAGTGATATCATAACCAGGTGGCTAACTGGGCCAAAGGGCTGATAGATATTTGTTATCTTGTTGTCTTGGGAAACCCACCTACCCTCCATGCAAACCTTCTGGTGTGAGTTATCTGTGGAAGGAATCATAGGCTCACAGTAATTCACATCTTTCTTCTTGAAAATGTGCCCATATTCCTTTCTGAACCTGACAAGGTGGCCCCTGTGTCCACCAAGAAATTTACTGCCTGGCCTCCTACTTGGAGAGTTAGCCTGGGCTTTTGGCGGCGAAGTGAAACAGAGCCCTGACCCCTTCATTGAGCTTCTTCAAGCATTATTGTCTCTTGCTTGGGTCTTTCTCGTTGCAGATGAGGCCCATCCACTCTAGTGGAGGGTCGTGCACCTCTCCTGGGGTTTTCAAGGCACTGATTTTTCCAGTGTCCTTCTTTCCTGCAGTAGGCACATTGGTCCTTCCCCATGGCTTGGCGGTGCCCAGAGGTTAGTCTCTCCGTGAGTGGGCCATGCTCTCCTTTTCCTGAGTCTCTGGGGTATCTCATGGCAATTACGATTATTTTAGCTAGCTTCTTTGTCTCTGTCGTGCTAGGGTCATCTCTGTTGGTATACACTCAATGAGCCACTTGTACCAAATCGCTAAGATTTTTCCCTTCAAACCCTTCCCACTTCTTTGTCATGTCTGAGGCAGACTGACTGAGTAATAAAGGCAGTACTTATTGCCCTCCTGTTTTCAGTGCCTCCGGGCCGTTAGGGGTATAAAGCCCGTAGGCTTCCCTCAGCCACTCTAGAAAGGCAGGCGGACATTCTCTTATAGGAACCTGAAAATTCTCACTGACCTTAGATAAATTCATAGGTTTCCTAGCTCTTCTGCAGAGGGTCATGTAAGAGCAATGGTTGATACCTGGTAAAGCCCTCTGGGCCTTGCTAGGAATTGAGATCCCACATTGTTGGTGTAGTGGCCAAAAGAGTTTCTCTCAAGTGGGGAGTGCCCGCTCGCTGACCATCAGGTTCACTGACTGCTTACTGGGCCTCTGTCTGGAAGGGCTACCCTCCTCCGTTGTGAACAGCACCTGGAGAAGTTGTTGGCAAGCATTCCAGGTGGGCTGATGAGTATGGAAGTCATACCAGTACTAGTGTGTGTGGGGGGCTGCTTGTTAGGGGTGGGGGTGAATTTGGGGGGCCGGTGGGGGAGGGAGTGACTCAATAAGGGCCTGTTAGAAGTTTTCTATTTCTGGACCCTAGAAACCTTATGGGGCGGGGGTTGAAAGAAAGGGTTTGAAGCCAGCTCTCCCACTCCTGGAGTTCTCCTGCAAAATGGGATAAAGCCGATTAGGGGAGAGTGATGGGGAGGGGAGGGGAGGGGAGGGGAGGGGAGGGGAGGGGGGAGGGGTAGGGGAGGGGAGAGGGGTAGGGGAGGGGAGAGGTGAGGGAAGGGAGGGGTGAGGGAGGGGAGGGGAGGGGAGGGGAGGGGAGGGGCGGGGGAGGGTGATGGGGAGGGATGGCCTCCACCTATGTGGTTTTGGGAACTTGGACCGTTTGTTTTTCCGGTCCTTCCATGTTTCCTGAAACCTTGGAAACAAGGGCCCTTTCTTTGCAGGAGGGAGTAAGTCTTTTGTATTTGCAGGCTTCTTAGTGGCAATGTCAGCCCACACTTGAAGTAACGGGATCAGATCGGGATATCCTGGTTCCCTTTAACCATAACTATGAACTCTTAGTAATAGGGGATGGGAAAACTAGTCTTGCGTGGGTCAATCAGGGACTCCTTCTGCCCCATCACTTTTAAACAAATTGTAGAGTCTCCAAGCTTTTGGGTTGAAACCACATCCTCTTGGTGAATGCCGAGAGCAGGGGTCCTCAAACTACAACCTGTGGGCCACATGCAGACAGCCGAGGACGTTGATCCTTTCTGCCGGGTGTATGTGCCCCATTTATTTTTTTTTTTGAACTTCAAATCAAGATGTGCAGTGTGCACATGAATTTGTTCGTAATATTTGTTTTTTTAAACTATAGTCTTTCCTTCAAAAGGCCTGAGGGATAGTGAACTGGCCCCTTGGGTAAACAGTTTAAGGACCCCTGCCCTAAGGTATCCTGGACTTAGGGGTTATTAATCTCCCAGCCCTGAAACATCCCTGAACATTCTACGCGTTGTAGGAGGCACCATGTGAATTTGGACCCCGGGTAATTTACAAGCATTTACTCCAATTGAACCCAAGAAAATTCAAAATGGCTTAGGCAGTTACTCTATTTTGGTCACTTTTGACTCGTCCTGCACTAGCCCATTATTTCCATTTAACTCTATAACGCGAAGCATGATGTTTTCATAACATTAAAAATGTATATATTAATACATATATATATATATTTATAACTATGAAAGTCCACAACAAAAAGAAAATTTTTTCCCAAAATTAAAATTGAAGCGTTATAGGGTTAAAAAGAAGGATGGGTCTTATCAGCGGGTCCAAGAACTTAGCATCATAAATGAATCAGTGATCCGACTGCACCTAGTAGTGCCCAAACCTGTGCCCTCCTAGGGGAAAATGTGAATGCTTTTATCCCTCTTCCTGTACTTCCAATGAACAAACACACATGTCTGGTAATCCTAAGATTATTTTTGTTTCCTGTGACACTCACCTAATTTCAAGGCCACTGCCACCTCACAAGCTTAGCCTTGTCGTAGTCAAACTGTTCACCTTTTAGACCGTTTGTTTTTCTCAGAAGTTATGGGGTGATTAAAGCTTCTGAACCAAGTGTGCCAGGTCCACGATTACCATCTCCTGGACCACCTCAACCTTATCCATCCTGGATAAAGTTGCCCTCAATGGACAACCCCTCCCAGCAGTGTAGGAAGGGTATGGACCCAAAGCCCCACTTCGCCCGTTTTGCCAGCAGGAAGTAGCTAGAGATGTCGTCGCCCAGTACCCCAAAGATTTGGGTCCATATCTCTTCAGGGGGGCAAATGTTAGGTAGCTATGCTAGGGACTGGGGCATCCGTTATGCATGCCCATAGGGCCAAGATAAGAGCCCAGTTAGGAGAGGCACCCTGTGCATGCTCAGAGGTCCAGATTTCTGGCCATGAAGGGGAGGTCACCTGGGTGGTTCCTGTACCTGGGTTGACCAATCTAGGCCATGTAAATTCAATTCAGCCACTGGGGTCGGCCAGACTTGCCCATCACGCCTCCCTAACGCTCATAAAACTCTCTTGAGTGCAGACCAGGCTTCTGCATGATTTCTCTCTCACTCAGGAAGGCTCTTTGGAGGCAGCTGTGCTGCACATGAGTGGCTGGTGGATACTGTTCAGATGCATGGCTTTCTGCTTGCAAGGGTTTTTGTCTCAGCTGACTGTAAGGGAGGAGGTAGTACGTCTGGATCACAGAGTATCCATGTCCACAAACGAGGCTGCTCATTCCACAGTCCTGGAAGTGCTTTATGAAAACCCTCTGCTTTGCAATGTCACTCCTTGTAGATTAGAGTGGGAGGGGCTGGGACCAAGGTATGCTGCCTCTTACTCCCACTTGCAGGTTTCTGGATGCTGATTGTATCTCTTACAGCATCAGTTAGTGGGCTTGTTGTCTGCCTCAGGCTTTGTTCACGGAGATCCTCCAGCTAGTTGGTGGTGTGTGCGCATGAGCAGAGGCTTCCTGCCAATCCCCCATGAGTAGTAGAGCTCCCATGGTGTGGACTCCATGAAAGCCTTGCCCCAGGCAGCACGCTTACAAAGGAGGGTGGGCCCTGCAGGACAGAGGACCATTCCCCCTGTGGAATGGCCTCAGAGATCCACCTCCCTCTCTGGCCAGCTGCTGGGGCTGTGGGTCCTAAGCATCATGGCTGACTCAGTAATAGACACAGGGTGAGGCGACTCCAGTAGCTGTTTTGACTGGTCTAATCCAGCCTGAGATCATCCTTGCATGAGCCCTCTGCCAAGATTATTTTTGTTTCTTTTATGATCTTTTCATTAGTGGCTCCTACAACACTAACCACAATCCATAAATACATCAGCTGTTTGAAGCACATCTGTACATTAATTGCCCTCCTTATTCACAAAATATCCACTCTCCACCCAAGCCCCTGGCCTCAGCTCCTCATTTTTCCCCCCTCAATGCCCGCCACCCATCCCTCATCAATCCTTGGAAATGTACTAATTCTTTTGCCTTATCTTCACCCACCTTTCTTTTGAGGTCAATGAAGATCCTTGTAATCGGTTCCCACTTTCCATCCTGCCCTTCCTCCACCCTCCCAGTATCTCCATTCATAACACTGGTAAAGGGCCCATCCACTCTGGATTCCCCTTGTTTGAAATTCCTATCGGTACTAGAATACTTTCTCTAGTTTGGCCAGATTAGTATGGTAGAACTGGGATCATGATAGTGGGGCAAGAGAAAGCATTAAGAACTAGAGGAAAGTTGTGTTTCATCTTTGCTGTCCCATACCCTGTATTCTTTAATCTCCACTCTGAGATCCTTCTGTAAGGGGATGTCCAGTGCACTGCAAATAGGTTTTGGGTCTATACCGGGCAGTCCCCTCTCATTCTCCATGATAAGATTTTTTTGTTCTCATGATGCCTGTTGCCTTATCCCTTTAAAACTTTGTGATCACACAGGCTGGTATGCTTTCTCCATGTGGGCTCTGTTGCTTCAGAGCCAGATGGCTGTTTCTTTGCCCTCAGGCCTTTAAGACACCACACGCTATATCTTTAGGTAGCTGGACACCATCGGCTTTCTTCACCACATTTGCTTATGCAGCCGCTTTGTGGTCAGTGATTGTGTAGGGAAGGTGAGCATCTTAGAATGCCAATTTAATAGAACAGTGTTATTGCAATGAGGGAGTCCTTGAGCGGAGGCCCTATGTCCATCTGCTACCTTAATACTAAATCTATAAACATATGGACATAGATCTATTTCCCCATGCCCCTTTGTAAATATATGTACATATGTACATGCCTTTATTTAGACGTCTATAACTGGCCCTTGCTTCCCAGCTCACTCTTCTATACCCTTTGATTTTCCTCTTGTGCCCACTGCCATGCTCAGTCTTCTTTTGGGTTTCAGTAATTCCTCTTGGTTACATTACCTTTGATCACGCCCTACCAGGCCTCCTACATCCCCCTCACTACCATTTTCCATCACTTGTTGTACCCTTGTCTCTGGGTTTCTTTACACCACTTCCTTTCCCCCCACCGTGCTCACTCCCATGCCCAATGGAAAGGGCCGGTCACATGTTTACTCCTCCAGATTGTTCATCCAGCCTCTCTTAATTAGACAGACCTGTAAAGGTAATAACATGCACAAAACAAGACTGAGCTAAACCAAGCAGCAAAAAGAAAAAAAACAAAAACAAAAATGAAAACAAAACCCAACCCAAATTCAATGACACTAAAAGAAAACAACACTAACCAGAAAGAAAAGTACAAGGACTGTGTGGTGAACTTTAGGAGTGTTTTCCAGTCCAGTCTGTGGGGGCACCGAACCCTGACCACAAAGTCCACCTTTGGCATTCCCCGGGGACTTTGATGCTCCGTTTTCTTACTCTTCCGCTGCACTCTCTTAGTGTCATGCATCGAAGTGGCAGGATCAGTTCGGGCGCAGTTCCCACACTGTGTATCCAGTGTTGTCCCCTCTAAGGCTATGGGTCTTTGAGGGACGTTTCTCATCGTGGGGCTGCCCATGTGGTCTTCTCTGTGGATTGGCTTCTCTGATTGGGAACATCATCCTCAAGGTGTATTGGGCCAGGGTGTGCTCCATTCTCCCCTCCTCCCCCTTGTTCTGCCCTGTGTTCTCTGATCAGATATGTCCCTCTCCGTGAGCTGCAGATCCGGTGCCATCCTGTGAAATACAATCTTTTGGTGCTGCAAGGATGTGGGGGGGTGGGTATCAGCTCAGATCTTTTGAGAGTCCAGGAGATATTGACTGCTCGATGGGCACAGTTCTGTGGGGCACCGTGCTCTTGGTCCAGACGCTGGTTGTGAATATGACTTTGTTGTTAACCAGTTGTGTGTCTCTGGGTCAACTCCCGTGTGTTTTTGAGTGAGTTTTCTAATCTGCAAAGTAAATGTACAGGATTATCCAGACTCCCATGTCAGCAAGTTATCGAGAGGGGTTAATCAGAGACTGTTTCATATAGTGTGTACCTGCGCGCCGCATTCTAGACCTGCGATGGCAATTATGAGCTCAGGATAGAGATGGTGTCCAGCAGGTAACATACGTGGCTCCATATTGAAACAGGAAGCCCACTGTGTAGATTTGGTCCTTCCGTTGATGGCCACCGGCCACCTAGTCTTCTCCCGCTATAACTGCTTCACTGGCTCAGCAGCTGAGCCAGAAGCCAGTGATATCATAACCAGGTGGCTAACTGGGCCAAAGGGCTGATAGATATTTGTTATCTTGTTGTCTTGGGAAACCCACCTACCCTCCATGCAAACCTTCTGGTGTGAGTTATCTGTGGAAGGAATCATAGGCTCACAGTAATTCACATCTTTCTTCTTGAAAATGTGCCCATATTCCTTTCTGAACCTGACAAGGTGGCCCCTGTGTCCACCAAGAAATTTACTGCCTGGCCTCCTACTTGGAGAGTTAGCCTGGGCTTTTGGCGGCGAAGTGAAACAGAGCCCTGACCCCTTCATTGAGCTTCTTCAAGCATTATTGTCTCTTGCTTGGGTCTTTCTACGTGCAGATGAGGCCCATCCACTCTAGTGGAGGGTCGTGCACCTCTCCTGGGGTTTTCAAGGCACTGATTTTTCCAGTGTCCTTCTTTCCTGCAGTAGGCACATTGGTCCTTCCCCATGGCTTGGCGGTGCCCAGAGGTTAGTCTCTCCGTGAGTGGGCCATGCTCTCCTTTTCCTGAGTCTCTGGGGTATCTCATGGCAATTACGATTATTTTAGCTAGCTTCTTTGTCTCTGTCGTGCTAGGGTCATCTCTGTTGGTATACACTCAATGAGCCACTTGTACCAAATCGCTAAGATTTTTCCCTTCAAACCCTTCCCACTTCTTTGTCATGTCTGAGGCAGACTGACTGAGTAATAAAGGCAGTACTTATTGCCCTCCTGTTTTCAGTGCCTCCGGGCCGTTAGGGGTATAAAGCCCGTAGGCTTCCCTCAGCCACTCTAGAAAGGCAGGCGGACATTCTCTTATAGGAACCTGAAAATTCTCACTGACCTTAGATAAATTCATAGGTTTCCTAGCTCTTCTGCAGAGGGTCATGTAAGAGCAATGGTTGATACCTGGTAAAGCCCTCTGGGCCTTGCTAGGAATTGAGATCCCACATTGTTGGTGTAGTGGCCAAAAGAGTTTCTCTCAAGTGGGGAGTGCCCGCTCGCTGACCATCTGGTTCACTGACTGCTTACTGGGCCTCTGTCTGGAAGGGCTACCCTCCTCCGTTGTGAACAGCACCTGGAGAAGTTGTTGGCAAGCATTCCAGGTGGGCTGATGAGTATGGAAGTCATACCAGTACTAGTGTGTGTGGGGGGCTGCTTGTTAGGGGTGGGGGTGAATTTGGGGGGCCGGTGGGGGAGGGAGTGACTCAATAAGGGCCTGTTAGAAGTTTTCTATTTCTGGACCCTAGAAACCTTATGGGGCGGGGGTTGAAAGAAAGGGTTTGAAGCCAGCTCTCCCAATCCCAGAGATCTCCTGCAAAATGGGATAAAGCCGATTAGGGGAGAGTGATGGGGAGGGGAGGGGAGTGGAGGGGAGGGAGGGGAGGGGGGAGGGGTAGGGGAGGGGAGATGGGTAGGGGAGGGGAGAGGTGAGGGAAGGGAGGGGTGAGGGAGGGGAGGGGTGGGGGAGGGGAGGGGCGGGGGAGGGTGATGGGGAGGGATGGCCTCCACCTATGTGGTTTTGGGAACTTGGACCATTTGTTTTTCCGGTCCTTCCATGTTTCCTGAAACCTTGGAAACAAGGGCCCTTTCTTTGCAGGAGGGAGTAAGTCTTTTGTATTTGCAGGCTTCTTAGTGGCAATGTCAGCCCACACTTGAAGTAACGGGATCAGATCGGGATATCCTGGTTCCCTTTAACCATAACTATGAACTCTTAGTAATAGGGGATGGGAAAACTAGTCTTGCGTGGGTCAATCAGGGACTCCTTCTGCCCCATCACTTTTAAACAAATTGTAGAGTCTCCAAGCTTTTGGGTTGAAACCACATCCTCTTGGTGAATGCCGAGAGCAGGGGTCCTCAAACTACAACCTGTGGGCCACATGCAGACAGCCGAGGACGTTGATCCTTTCTGCCGGGTGTATGTGCCCCATTTATTTTTTTTTTGAACTTCAAATCAAGATGTGCAGTGTGCACATGAATTTGTTCGTAATATTTGTTTTTTTAAACTATAGTCTTTCCTTCAAAAGGCCTGAGGGATAGTGAACTGGCCCCTTGGGTAAACAGTTTAAGGACCCCTGCCCTAAGGTATCCTGGACTTAGGGGTTATTAATCTCCCAGCCCTGAAACATCCCTGAACATTCTACGCGTTGTAGGAGGCACCATGGGAATTTGGACCCCGGGTAATTTACAAGCCTTTACTGCAATTGAACCCAAGAAAATTCAAAATGGCTTAGGCAGTTACTCTATTTTGGTCACTTTTGACTCGTCCTGCACTAGCCCATTATTTCCATTTAACTCTATAACGCGAAGCATGATGTTTTCATAACATTAAAAATGTATATATTAATACATATATATATATTTATAACTATGAAAGTCCACAACAAAAAGAAAATTTTTTCCCAAAATTAAAATTGAAGCGTTATAGGGTTAAAAAGAAGGATGGGTCTTATCAGCGGGTCCAAGAACTTAGCATCATAAATGAATCAGTGATCCGACTGCACCTAGTAGTGCCCAAACCTGTGCCCTCCTAGGGGAAAATGTGAATGCTTTTATCCCTCTTCTTGTACTTCCAATGAACAAACACACATGTCTGGTAATCCTAAGATTATTTTTGTTTCCTGTGACACTCACCTAATTTCAAGGCCACTGCCACCTCACAAGCTTAGCCTTGTCGTAGTCAAACTGTTCACCTTTTAGACCGTTTGTTTTTCTCAGAAGTTATGGGGTGATTAAAGCTTCTGAACCAAGTGTGCCAGGTCCACGATTACCATCTCCTGGACCACCTCAACCTTATCCATCCTGGATAAAGTTGCCCTCAATGGACAACCCCTCCCAGCAGTGTAGGAAGGGTATGGACCCAAAGCCCCACTTCGCCCGTTTTGCCAGCAGGAAGTAGCTAGAGATGTCGTCGCCCAGTACCCCAAAGATTTGGGTCCATATCTCTTCAGGGGGGCAAATGTTAGGTAGCTATGCTAGGGACTGGGGCATCCGTTATGCATGCCCATAGGGCCAAGATAAGAGCCCAGTTAGGAGAGGCACCCTGTGCATGCTCAGAGGTCCAGATTTCTGGCCATGAAGGGGAGGTCACCTGGGTGGTTCCTGTACCTGGATTGACCAATCTAGGCCATGTAAATTCAATTCAGCCACTGGGGTCGGCCAGACTTGCCCATCACGCCTCCCTAACGCTCATAAAACTCTCTTGAGTGCAGACCAGGCTTCTGCATGATTTCTCTCTCACTCAGGAAGGCTCTTTGGAGGCAGCTGTGCTGCACATGAGTGGCTGGTGGATACTGTTCAGATGCATGGCTTTCTGCTTGCAAGGGTTTTTGTCTCAGCTGACTGTAAGGGAGGAGGTAGTACGTCTGGATCACAGAGTATCCATGTCCACAAACGAGGCTGCTCATTCCAAAGTCCTGGAAGTGCTTTATGAAAACCCTCTGCTTTGCAATGTCACTCCTTGTAGATTAGAGTGGGAGGGGCTGGGACCAAGGTATGCTGCCTCTTACTCCCACTTGCAGGTTTCTGGATGCTGATTGTATCTCTTACAGCATCAGTTAGTGGGCTTGTTGTCTGCCTCAGGCTTTGTTCACGGAGATCTTCCAGCTAGTTGGTGGTGTGTGCGCATGAGCAGAGGCTTCCTGCCAATCCCCCATGAGTAGTAGAGCTCCCATGGTGTGGACTCCATGAAAGCCTTGCCCCAGGCAGCACGCTTACAAAGGAGGGTGGGCCCTGCAGGACAGAGGACCATTCCCCCTGTGGAATGGCCTCAGAGATCCACCTCCCTCTCTGGCCAGCTGCTGGGGCTGTGGGTCCTAAGCATCATGGCTGACTCAGTAATAGACACAGGGTGAGGCGACTCCAGTAGCTGTTTTGACTGGTCTAATCCAGCCTGAGATCATCCTTGCATGAGCCCTCTGCCAAGATTATTTTTGTTTCTTTTATGATCTTTTCATTAGTGGCTCCTACAACACTAACCACAATCCATAAATACATCAGCTGTTTGAAGCACATCTGTACATTAATTGCCCTCCTTATTCACAAAATATCCACTCTCCACCCAAGCCCCTGGCCTCAGCTCCTCATTTTTCCCCCCTCAATGCCCGCCACCCATCCCTCATCAATCCTTGGAAATGTACTAATTCTTTTGCCTTATCTTCACCCACCTTTCTTTTGAGGTCAATGAAGATCCTTGTAATCGGTTCCCACTTTCCATCCTGCCCTTCCTCCACCCTCCCAGTATCTCCACTCATAACACTGGTAAAGGGCCCATCCACTCTGGATTCCCCTTGTTTGAAATTCCTATCGGTACTAGAATACTTTCTCTAGTTTGGCCAGATTAGTATGGTAGAACTGGGATCATGATAGTGGGGCAAGAGAAAGCATTAAGAACTAGAGGAAAGTTGTGTTTCATCTTTGCTGTCTCATACCCTGTATTCTTTAATCCCCACTCTGAGATCCTTCTGTAAGGGGATGTCCAGTGCACTGCAAATAGGTTTTGGGTCTATACCCGGCAGTCCCCTCTCATTCTCCATGATAAGATTTTTTTGTTCTCATGATGCCTGTTGCCTTATCCCTTTAAAACTTTGTGATCACACAGGCTGGTATGCTTTCTCCATGTGGGCTCTGTTGCTTCAGTGCCAGATGGCTGTTTCTTTACCCTCAGGCCTTTAAGACACCACACGCTATATCTTTAGGTAGCTGGACACCATCGGCTTTCTTCACCACATTTGCTTATGCAGCCGCTTTGTGGTCAGTGATTGTGTAGGGAAGGTGAGCATCTTAGAATGCCAATTTAATAGAACAGTGTTATTGCAATGAGGGAGTCCTTGAGCGGAGGCCCTATGTCCATCTGCTACCTTAATACTAAATCTATAAACATATGGACATAGATCTATTTCCCCATGCCCCTTTGTAAATATATGTACATATGTACATGCCTTTATTTAGACGTCTATAACTGGCCCTTGCTTCCCAGCTCACTCTTCTATACCCTTTGATTTTCCTCTTGTGCCCACTGCCATGCTCAGTCTTCTTTTGGGTTTCAGTAATTCCTCTTGGTTACATTACCTTTGATCACGCCCTACCAGGCCTCCTACATCCCCCTCACTACCATTTTCCATCACTTGTTGTACCCTTGTCTCTGGGTTTCTTTACACCACTTCCTTTCCCCCCACCGTGCTCACTCCCATGCCCAATGGAAAGGGCCGGTCACATGTTTACTCCTCCAGATTGTTCATCCAGCCTCTCTTAATTAGACAGACCTGTAAAGGTAATAACATGCACAAAACAAGACTGAGCTAAACCAAGCAGCAAAAAGAAAAAAAACAAAAACAAAAATGAAAACAAAACCCAACCCAAATCCAATGACACTAAAAGAAAACAACACTAACCAGAAAGAAAAGTACAAGGACTGTGTGGTGAACTTTAGGAGTGTTTTCCAGTCCAGTCTGTGGGGGCACCGAACCCTGACCACAAAGTCCACCTTTGGCATTCCCCGGGGACTTTGATGCTCCGTTTTCTTACTCTTCCGCTGCACTCTCTTAGTGTCATGCATCGAAGTGGCAGGATCAGTTCGGGCGCAGTTCCCACACTGTGTGTCCAGTGTTGTCCCCTCTAAGGCTATGGGTCTTTGAAGGACGTTTCTCATCGTGGGGCTGCCCATGTGGTCTTCTCTGTGGATTGGCTTCTCTGATTGGGAACATCATCCTCAAGGTGTATTGGGCCAGGGTGTGCTCCATTCTCCCCTCCTCCCCCTTGTTCTGCCCTGTGTTCTCTGATCAGATATGTCCCTCTCCGTGAGCTGCAGATCCGGTGCCATCCTGTGAAATACAATCTTTTGGTGCTGCAAGGATGTGGGGGGGTGGGTATCAGCTCAGATCTTTTGAGAGTCCAGGAGATATTGACTGCTCGATGGGCACAGTTCTGTGGGGCACCGTGCTCTTGGTCCAGACGCTGGTTGTGAATATGACTTTGTTGTTAACCAGTTGTGTGTCTCTGGGTCAACTCCCGTGTGTTTTTGAGTGAGTTTTCTAATCTGCAAAGTAAATGTACAGGATTATCCAGACTCCCATGTCAGCAAGTTATCGAGAGGGGTTAATCAGAGACTGTTTCATATAGTGTGTACCTGCGCGCCGCATTCTAGACCTGCGATGGCAATTATGAGCTCAGGATAGAGATGGTGTCCAGCAGGTAACATACGTGGCTCCATATTGAAACAGGAAGCCCACTGTGTAGACTTGGTCCTTCCGTTGATGGCCACCGGCCACCTAGTCTTCTCCCGCTATAACTGCTTCACTGGCTCAGCAGCTGAGCCAGAAGCCAGTGATATCATAACCAGGTGGCTAACTGGGCCAAAGGGCTGATAGATATTTGTTATCTTGTTGTCTTGGGAAACCCACCTACCCTCCATGCAAACCTTCTGGTGTGAGTTATCTGTGGAAGGAATCATAGGCTCACAGTAATTCACATCTTTCTTCTTGAAAATGTGCCCATATTCCTTTCTGAACCTGACAAGGTGGCCCCTGTGTCCACCAAGAAATTTACTGCCTGGCCTCCTACTTGGAGAGTTAGCCTGGGCTTTTGGCGGCGAAGTTAAACAGAGCCCTGACCCCTTCATTGAGCTTCTTCAAGCCTTATTGTCTCTTGCTTGGGTCTTTCTCGTTGCAGATGAGGCCCATCCACTCTAGTGGAGGGTCGTGCACCTCTCCTGGGGTTTTCAAGGCACTGATTTTTCCAGTGTCCTTCTTTCCTGCAGTAGGCACATTGGTCCTTCCCCATGGCTTGGCGGTGCCCAGAGGTTAGTCTCTCCGTGAGTGGGCCATGCTCTCCTTTTCCTGAGTCTCTGGGGTATCTCATGGCAATTACGATTATTTTAGCTAGCTTCTTTGTCTCTGTCGTGCTAGGGTCATCTCTGTTGGTATACACTCAATGAGCCACTTGTACCAAATCGCTAAGATTTTTCCCTTCAAACCCTTCCCACTTCTTTGTCATGTCTGAGGCAGACTGACTGAGTAATAAAGGCAGTACTTATTGCCCTCCTGTTTTCAGTGCCTCCGGGCCGTTAGGGGTATAAAGCCCGTAGGCTTCCCTCAGCCACTCTAGAAAGGCAGGCGGACATTCTCTTATAGGAACCTGAAAATTCTCACTGACCTTAGATAAATTCATAGGTTTCCTAGCTCTTCTGCAGAGGGTCATGTAAGAGCAATGGTTGATACCTGGTAAAGCCCTCTGGGCCTTGCTAGGAATTGAGATCCCACATTGTTGGTGTAGTGGCCAAAAGAGTTTCTCTCAAGTGGGGAGTGCCCGCTCGCTGACCATCAGGTTCACTGACTGCTTACTGGGCCTCTGTCTGGAAGGGCTACCCTCCTCCGTTGTGAACAGCACCTGGAGAAGTTGTTGGCAAGCATTCCAGGTGGGCTGATGAGTATGGAAGTCATACCAGTACTAGTGTGTGTGGGGGGCTGCTTGTTAGGGGTGGGGGTGAATTTGGGGGGCCGGTGGGGGAGGGAGTGACTCAATAAGGGCCTGTTAGAAGTTTTCTATTTCTGGACCCTAGAAACCTTATGGGGCGGGGGTTGAAAGAAAGGGTTTGAAGCCAGCTCTCCCACTCCCAGAGTTCTCCTGCAAAATGGGATAAAGCCGATTAGGGGAGAGTGATGGGGAGGGGAGTGGAGGGGAGGGGAGGGGAGGGGAGGGGAGGGGAAGAGGGAGGGGTAGGGGAGGGGAGAGGGGTAGGGGAGGGGAGAGGTGAGGGAAGGGAGGGGTGAGGGAGGGGAGGGGTGAGGGAGGGGAGGGGTGGGGGAGGGGAGGGGCGGGGGAGGGTAATGGGGAGGGATGGCCTCCACCTATGTGGTTTTGGGAACTTGGACCGTTTGTTTTTCCGGTCCTTCCATGTTTCCTGAAACCTTGGAAACAAGGGCCCTTTCTTTGCAGGAGGGAGTAAGTCTTTTATATTTGAAGGCTTCTTAGTGGCAATGTCAGCCCACACTTGAAGTAACGGGATCAGATCGGGATATCCTGGTTCCCTTTAACCATAACTATGAACTCTTAGTAATAGGGGATGGGAAAACTAGTCTTGCGTGGGTCAATCAGGGACTCCTTCTGCCCCATCACTTTTAAACAAATTGTAGAGTCTCCAAGCTTTTGGGTTGAAACCACATCCTCTTGGTGAATGCCGAGAGCAGGGGTCCTCAAACTACAACCTGTGGGCCACATGCAGACAGCCGAGGACGTTGATCCTTTCTGCCGGGTGTATGTGCCCGATTTATTTTTTTTTTTGAACTTCAAATCAAGATGTGCAGTGTGCACATGAATTTGTTCGTAATATTTGTTTTTTTAAACTATAGTCTTTCCTTCAAAAGGCCTGAGGGATAGTGAACTGGCCCCTTGGGTAAACAGTTTAAGGACCCCTGCCCTAAGGTATCCTGGACTTAGGGGTTATTAATCTCCCAGCCCTGAAACATCCCTGAACATTCTACGCGTTGTAGGAGGCACCATGGGAATTTGGACCCCGGGTAATTTACAAGCCTTTACTCCAATTGAACCCAAGAAAATTCAAAATGGCTTAGGCAGTTACTCTATTTTGGTCACTTTTGACTCGTCCTGCACTAGCCCATTATTTCCATTTAACTCTATAACGCGAAGCATGATGTTTTCATAACATTAAAAATGTATATATTAATACATATATATATATTTATAACTATGAAAGTCCACAACAAAAAGAAAATTTTTTCCCAAAATTAAAATTGAAGCGTTATAGGGTTAAAAAGAAGGATGGGTCTTATCAGCGGGTCCAAGAGCTTAGCATCATAAATGAATCAGTGATCCGACTGCACCTAGTAGTGCCCAAACCTGTGCCCTCCTAGGGGAAAATGTGAATGCTTTTATCCCTCTTCCTGTACTTCCAATGAACAAACACACATGTCTGGTAATCCTAAGATTATTTTTGTTTCCTGTGACACTCACCTAATTTCAAGGCCACTGCCACCTCACAAGCTTAGCCTTGTCGTAGTCAAACTGTTCACCTTTTAGACCGTTTGTTTTTCTCAGAAGTTATGGGGTGATTAAAGCTTCTGAACCAAGTGTGCCAGGTCCACGATTACCATCTCCTGGACCACCTCAACCTTATCCATCCTGGATAAAGTTGCCCTCAATGGACAACCCCTCCCAGCAGTGTAGGAAGGGTATGGACCCAAAGCCCCACTTCGCCCGTTTTGCCAGCAGGAAGTAGCTAGAGATGTCGTCGCCCAGTACCCCCAAAGATTTGGGTCCATATCTCTTCAGGGGGGCAAATGTTAGGTAGCTATGCTAGGGACTGGGGCATCCGTTATGCATGCCCATAGGGCCAAGATAAGAGCCCAGTTAGGAGAGGCACCCTGTGCATGCTCAGAGGTCCAGATTTCTGGCCATGAAGGGGAGGTCACCTGGGTGGTTCCTGTACCTGGATTGACCAATCTAGGCCATGTAAATTCAATTCAGCCACTGGGGTCGGCCAGACTTGCCCATCACGCCTCCCTAACGCTCATAAAACTCTCTTGAGTGCAGACCAGGCTTCTGCATGATTTCTCTCTCACTCAGGAAGGCTCTTTGAAGGCAGCTGTGCTGCACATGAGTGGCTGGTGGATACTGTTCAGATGCATGGCTTTCTGCTTGCAAGGGTTTTTGTCTCAGCTGACTGTAAGGGAGGAGGTAGTACGTCTGGATCACAGAGTATCCATGTCCACAAACGAGGCTGCTCATTCCACAGTCCTGGAAGTGCTTTATGAAAACCCTCTGCTTTGCAATGTCACTCCTTGTAGATTAGAGTGGGAGGGGCTGGGACCAAGGTATGCTGCCTCTTACTCCCACTTGCAGGTTTCTGGATGCTGATTGTATCTCTTACAGCATCAGTTAGTGGGCTTGTTGTCTGCCTCAGGCTTTGTTCACGGAGATCCTCCAGCTAGTTGGTGGTGTGTGCGCATGAGCAGAGGCTTCCTGCCAATCCCCCATGAGTAGTAGAGCTCCCATGGTGTGGACTCCATGAAAGCCTTGCCCCAGGCAGCACGCTTACAAAGGAGGGTGGGCCCTGCAGGACAGAGGACCATTCCCCCTGTGGAATGGCCTCAGAGATCCACCTCCCTCTCTGGCCAGCTGCTGGGGCTGTGGGTCCTAAGCATCATGGCTGACTCAGTAATAGACACAGGGTGAGGCGACTCCAGTAGCTGTTTTGACTGGTCTAATCCAGCCTGAGATCATCCTTGCATGAGCCCTCTGCCAAGATTATTTTTGTTTCTTTTATGATCTTTTCATTAGTGGCTCCTACAACACTAACCACAATCCATAAATACATCAGCTGTTTGAAGCACATCTGTACATTAATTGCCCTCCTTATTCACAAAATATCCACTCTCCACCCAAGCCCCTGGCCTCAGCTCCTCATTTTTCCCCCCTCAATGCCCGCCACCCATCCCTCATCAATCCTTGGAAATGTACTAATTCTTTTGCCTTATCTTCACCCACCTTTCTTTTGAGGTCAATGAAGATCCTTGTAATCGGTTCCCACTTTCCATCCTGCCCTTCCTCCACCCTCCCAGTATCTCCACTCATAACACTGGTAAAGGGCCCATCCACTCTGGATTCCCCTTGTTTGAAATTCCTATCGGTACTAGAATACTTTCTCTAGTTTGGCCAGATTAGTATGGTAGAACTGGGATCATGATAGTGGGGCAAGAGAAAGCATTAAGAACTAGAGGAAAGTAGTGTTTCATCTTTGCTGTCTCATACCCTGTATTCTTTAATCTCCACTCTGAGATCCTTCTGTAAGGGGATGTCCAGTGCACTGCAAATAGGTTTTGGGCCTAAACCCGGCAGTCCCCTCTCATTCTCCTTGATAAGATTTTTTTGTTCTCATGATGCCTGTTGCCTTATCCCTTTAAAACTTTGTGATCACACAGGCTGGTATGCTTTCTCCATGTGGGCTCTGTTGCTTCAGAGCCAGATGGCTGTTTCTTTGCCCTCAGGCCTTTAAGACCCCACACGCTATATCTTTAGGTAGCTGGACACCATTGGCTTTCTTCACCACATTTGCTTATGCAGCCGCTTTGTGGTCAGTGATTGTGTAGGGAAGGTGAGCATCTTAGAATGCCAATTTAATAGAACAGTGTTATTGCAATGAGGGAGTCCTTGAGCGGAGGCCCTATGTCCATCTGCTACCTTAATAGTAAATCTATAAACATATGGACATAGATCTATTTCCCCATGCCCCTTTGTAAATATATGTACATATGTACATGCCTTTATTTAGATGTCTATAACTGGCCCTTGCTTCCCAGCTCACTCTTCTATACCCTTTGATTTTCCTCTTGTGCCCACTGCCATGCTCAGTCTTCCTTTGGGTTTCAGTAATTCCTCTTGGTTACATTACCTTTGATCACGCCCTACCAGGCCTCCTACATCCCCCTCACTACCATTTTCCATCACTTGTTGTACCCTTGTCTCTGGGTTTCTTTACACCACTTCCTTTCCCCCCACCGTGCTCACTTCCATACCCAATGGAAAGGGCCGGTCACATGTTTACTCCTCCAGATTGTTCATCCAGCCTCTCTCAATTAGACAGACCTGTAAAGGTAATAACATGCACAAAACAAGACTGAGCTAAACCAAGCAGCAAAAAGAAAAAAAAAACAAACAAAAATGAAAACAAAACCCAACCCAAATCCAATGACACTAAAAGAAAACAACACTAACCAGAAAGAAAAGTACAAGGACTGTGTGGTGAACTTTAGGAGTGTTTTCCAGTCCAGTCTGTGGGGGCACCGAACCCTGACCACAAAGTCCACCTTTGGCATTCCCCGGGGACTTTGATGCTCCGTTTTCTTACTCTTCCGCTGCACTCTCTTAGTGTCATGCATCGAAGTGGCAGGTTCAGTTCGGGCGCAGTTCCCACACTGTGTGTCCAGTGTTGTCCCCTCTAAGGCTATGGGTCTTTGAGGGACGTTTCTCATCGTGGGGCTGCCCATGTGGTCTTCTCTGTGGATTGGCTTCTCTGATTGGGAACATCACCCTCAAGGTGTATTGGGCCAGGGTGTGCTCCATTCTCCCCTCCTCCCCCTTGTTCTGCCCTGTGTTCTCTGATCAGATATGTCCCTCTCCGTGAGCTGCAGATCCGGTGCCATCCTGTGAAATACAATCTTTTGGTGCTGCAAGGATGTGGGGGGGTGGGTATCAGCTCAGATCTTTTGAGAGTCCAGGAGATATTGACTGCTCGATGGGCACAGTTCTGTGGGGCACCGTGCTCTTGGTCCAGACGCTGGTTGTGAATATGACTTTGTTGTTAACCAGTTGTGTGTCTCTGGGTCAACTCCCGTGTGTTTTTGAGTGAGTTTTCTAATCTGCAAAGTAAATGTACAGGATTATCCAGACTCCCATGTCAGCAAGTTATCGAGAGGGGTTAATCAGAGACTGTTTCATATAGTGTGTACCTGCGCGCCGCATTCTAGACCTGCGATGGCAATTATGAGCTCAGGATAGAGATGGTGTCCAGCAGGTAACATACGTGGCTCCATATTGAAACAGGAAGCCCACTGTGGAGATTTGGTCCTTCCGTTGATGGCCACCGGCCACCTAGTCTTCTCCTGCTATAACTGCTTCACTGGCTCAGCAGCTGAGCCAGAAGCCAGTGATATCATAACCAGGTGGCTAACTGGGCCAAAGGGCTGATAGATATTTGTTATCTTGTTGTCTTGGGAAACCCACCTACCCTCCATGCAAACCTTCTGGTGTGAGTTATCTGTGGAAGGAATCATAGGCTCACAGTAATTCACATCTTTCTTCTTGAAAATGTGCCCATATTCCTTTCTGAACCTGACAAGGTGGCCCCTGTGTCCACCAAGAAATTTACTGCCTGGCCTCCTACTTGGAGAGTTAGCCTGGGCTTTTGGCGGCGAAGTGAAACAGAGCCCTGACCCCTTCATTGAGCTTCTTCAAGCATTATTGTCTCTTGCTTGGGTTTTTCTACGTGCAGATGAGGCCCATCCACTCTAGTGGAGGGTCGTGCACCTCTCCTGGGGTTTTCAAGGCACTGATTTTTCCAGTGTCCTTCTTTCCTGCAGTAGGGACATTGGGCCTTCCCCATGGCTTGGCAGTGCCCACAGGTTAGTCTCTCCGTGAGTGGGCCATGCTCTCCTTTTCCTGAGTCTCTGGGGTATCTCATGGCAATTACGATTATTTTAGCTAGCTTCTTTGTCTCTGTCGTGCTAGGGTCATCTCTGTTGGTATACACTCAATGAGCCACTTGTACCAAATCGCTAAGATTTTTCCCTTCAAACCCTACCCATTTCTTTGTCATGTCTGAGGCAGACTGACTGAGTAATAAAGGCAGTACTTATTGCCCTCCTGTTTTCAGTGCCTCCGGGCCGTTAGGGGTATAAAGCCCGTAGGCTTCCCTCAGCCACTCTAGAAAGGCAGGCGGACATTCTCTTATAGGAACCTGAAAATTCTCACTGACCTTAGATAAATTCATAGGTTTCCTAGCTCTTCTGCAGAGGGTCATGTAAGAGCAATGGTTGATACCTGGTAAAGCCCTCTGGGCCTTGCTAGGAATTGAGATCCCACATTGTTGGTGTAGTGGCCAAAAGAGTTTCTCTCAAGTGGGGAGTGCCCACTCGCTGACCATCTGGTTCACTGACTGCTTACTGGGCCTCTGTCTGGAAGGGCTACCCTTCCTCCGTTGTGAACAGCACCTGGAGAAGTTGCTGGCCATCAGTCCAGGTGGGCTGATGAGTATGGAAGAAATACCAGAACTAGTGTGTGTGGTGGGCTGCTGGTTGGTGGTAGGGGTGAGTTTGGGGGGCCGGTGGGGGAGAGAGTGACTCAATTAGGGCCTGTTAGAAGTTTTCTATTTCTGGCCCTTAGAAACCTTATAGGGCGGGGGTGGATCCAAAGGGTCTGAAGCCAGCTCTCCCTCTCCCAGAGTTCTTGTGCAAAATGAGATAAAGCTGATTAGGGGAGAGAGATCGGAAGGGGAGGGGAGGGAAAGGAAGGGAGAAGAGGGGGTGGGGGAGGTGGGCGTGGAGGGATGGCCTCCACATATGTGGTTTTGGGAACTTGGACCGTTTGTTTTTCCGGTCCTGCCATGTTTCCTGAAACCTTGGAAACAAGGACCCTTTCTTTGAGGGATGGAGTAAGTCTTATATTTGCAGGCTTCTTCGTGGCAATGTCAGCCCACACTTGAATTAAAAGAATCAGATCGGGATGTCCTGGTTCCCCTTAACCATAACTATGAACTCTTAGTAATAGGGGATGGGAAAACTAGTCTTGCATGGGTCAATCAGGGACTCCTTCTGCCCCATCACTTTTAAACAAATTGTAGAGTCTCCAAGCTTTTGGGTTGAAACCACATCCTCTTGGTGAATGCCTATAGCAGGGGACCTAAAACTACAACCTGTGGGCCACATGCAGACAGCCGAGGACATTGATCCTTTCTGCCGTTTGTATGTGCCCCATTTATTTTTGAGCTTCAAATCAAGATGTGCAGTGTGCACATGAATTTGTTCGTAATTTTTTTTTAACCTATAGTCTGTCCCTCCAATGGCCTGAGGGACAGTGAACTGGCCCCCTGGGTAAACAGTTTCAGGACCCCTGCCTTAAGGTATCCTGGACTTAGGGGTTACTAATCTCCCAGCCCTGAAACATCCCTGAACATTCTACCCGTTGTAGGAGGCACCATGGGAATTTGGACCCTGGGTAATTTACAAGCCTTTACTCCAATTGAACCCAAGAAAATTCAAAATGACTTAGGCAGTTACTCTATTTTGGTCACTTTGGACTCTTCCTGTACTAGCCCATTATTTCCATTTAACTCTATAACGTGGAGCATGATGTTTTCATAACATATAAAAATGTATATATTCATATATATATATTTATAACTATGAATGTCCACAACAAAAATAAAATAATATTTTCCCCAAATTAAAATTGAAGTGTTATTGGGTTAAAAAGGAAGATGGGTCTTATAAGCGAGTCAAAGACCTTAGCATCATAAATGAATCAGTGATCCCACTGCACCTAGTAGTGCCCAAACCTGTGCCCATCTAGGGGAAAGTGTGAATGCTTTTATCCCTCTTCCTATACTTCCAATGAACAAACACACATGTCTGGTAATTCTAAGATTTTTTTTGTTTCCTGTGACACTCACCTAATTTCAAGGCCACTGCCACCTCAGAAGCTTAGCCTTGTCGTAGTCAAACTGTTCACCTTTTCTACCGTTTGTTTTTCCCAGAAGTTATCGGGTGACTAAAACTTCTGAACCAAGTGTGCCAGGTCCACGACTACCACCTCCTGGACTACCTCAACCTTACCCATCCTGGATAAAGTTGCCCTCAATGGACAAACCCTCCCTGCATTGTAGGAAGGGTATGGACCCAAAGCCCCACCTCGCCGGTTTTTCCAGCAGGAAGTAGCTAGAGATGTTGTTGCCCAGTAGCCCAAAGATTTGGATCCATATCTCTTCAGGGGGGCAAATGTTAGGTAGCTATCCTAGGGACTGGGGCATCCGTTATGCATGCCCATAGGGCCAAGATAAGAGCCCAGTTAGGAGAGGCACCCTGTGCATGCTCAGAGGTCCAGGTTTCTGGCCATGAAGGGGAGGTACACCTGGGTGGGTCCTGTACCTGGATTGACCAACCAAGGCCATGTAAATTCAATTCAGCCACTGGGGTTGGCCAGAATTGCCCACCATGCCTCACTAACGCTCATAAAACTCACTTGAGTGACAGACCAGGCTTCTGCTTGATTTCTCTCTCACTCGGGAAGGCTCTTTGGAGGCAGCAGGGCTGCACATGAGTGGCTGGTAGATACTGTTCAGATGCATGTCTTTCTGCTTGCAAGCGTTTTTGTCTCAGCTGCCTGGAAGGGAGGAGGTAGTACGTCTGGATCACAGAGTATCCATGTCCACAAATGTGGCTGCTCATTCGACAGTCCTGGCAGTGCTTTATGAAAACCCTCTGCTTTGCAATGTCACTCCTTGTAGATTAGAGTGGGAGGCGCTGGGACCAACGTATGCTGCCTCTTACTCCCTGTTGCAGGTTTCTGGATGCTGATTGTATCTCTTACAACATCAGTTAGTGGGCTTGCTGTCTGCCTCAGGCTTTGTTCACGGAGATCCTCCAGCTAGTTGGTGGTGTGTGCGCATGAGCAGAGGCTTCCTGCCAATCCCCCATGAGTAGTAGAGCTCCCATGTTGTGGACTCCATGAAATCCGTGCCCCAGACAGCACGCTTACAAAGGAGGGTGGGCCCTGCAGGACAGATGACCATTCCCCCTGTGGAATCGCCTCAGAGACCCAGGTCCTTCACTGGCCAGCTGCTGGGGCTGTGGACCCTAAGCTTCATGCCTGACTCAGGAATAGACACAGGGTGAGGAGACTCCAGTAGCTGTTTTGTCTGGTCTAATCCAGCCTGAGATCATCCTTGCATGAGCCCTCTGCCAAGATTATTTTTGTTTCTTGTATGATATTTTCATTAGTGGCTCCTACAAAACTAACCACAATCCATATATACAACAGCTGTTTGAAGCACATCTGTACATTAATTGCCCTCATTATTCTCAAAATCTCCACCCTCCACCCAAGCCCCTGACCCCAGCTCCTCATTTTTCCCCCCTCAATGCCCGCCACCCATCCCTCATCAATCCTTGGAAATGTACTAATTCTTTTGTCATATCTTCACCCACCTTTCTTTTGAGGTCAATGAAGATCCTTGTAATCGATTCCCACTTTCCATCTTGGCATTCCTTCACCCTCCCAGTATCTCCACTCATAACACTGGTCCTAAAGGGCCCATCCACCCTGGATTCCCCGTGTTTGAAATTCCTATCTGTACTAGAATACCTTCTCTAGTTTGGCCAGATTAGTATGGTAGAACTGGGATCATGATAGTGGGGCAAGAGGAAGCATTAAGAAATAGAGGAAAGTTGTGTTTCATCTTTGCTGTCTCATACCCTGTATTCTTTAATCTTCTCTCTGAGCTCTTTTTGTAAGCGGATGTCCAGTGCACTGCAAATACGTTTTGGGTCTATACCCGGCAGTCCCCTCTCATTCTCCATGATAAGATTTTTTTGTTCTCATGATGCCTGTTGCCTTATCCCTTTGAAACTTTGTGATCACCCAGGCTGGTATGCTTCCTCCTTATGGGCTCTGTTGCTTCTGAGCCAGATGACTGCTTCTTTACTTTCAAGCCTTTAAGACCCCACACGCTATATCTTTAGTAGCTGGACACCATCGGCTTTCTTCACCACAATTGCTTATGCAGCCGCTTTGTGGTCAGTGATCGTGTAGGGAAGGTGAGCATCGTAGAATGCCAATTTAATAGAACAGTGTTCTTGCAATGAGGGAGTCCTTGAGCGGAATCCCTATGTCCATCTGCTACCTTAATACTAAATCTATAAACATATGTTCATAGATCCATTTCCCTATGCCCCTTTGTAAATATATGTACATATGTACATGCCTTTATTTAGACGTCTATAACTGGCCCTTGCTTCCCAGCTCACTCTTCTATACCGTTTGATTTTCCTCTTGTGCCCACTGCCATGCTCAATCTGCCTTTGGGTTTCAGTAATTACTCTTTGTTACATTACCCTTGATCACGCCCTTCCAGGCCTCCTACATCTCCCTCACCACCGATTTCCATCACTTGTTGTTCCCTTGTCTCTGGGTTTCTTGACACCACTTCCTTTCCCCCCACCGTCCTCACTCCCATGCCCAATGGAAAGGGCCGGTCACATGTTTACTCCTCCAGATTGTTCATCCAGCCTCTCTTAATTAGACAGACCTGTAAAGGTAATAACATGCACAAAACAAGACTGAGCAAAACCAAGCAGCAAAAAGAAAAAAAACAAACAAAAATGAAAACAAAACCCAACCCAAATCCAATGACACTAAAAGAAAACAACATTAACCAAGAAAGAAAAGTAAAAGGACTGTGTTGTGAAATTTAGGAGTGTTTTCCAGTCCAGTCTGTTGGGGCACAGAGCCCTGAACACAAAGTCCACCTTTGGCATTCCCCGAGGACTTTGATGCTCCGTTTTCTTACTCTTCCGCTGCACTCTCTTAGTGTCATGCCTTGATGTGGCAGGATCAGTTCGGGCGCAGTTCCCACACTGTGTCTCCAGTGTTGTCCACTCTAGGGCTATGGGTCTTTGAGGGACGTTTCTCATCGTGGGGCTGCCCATGTGGTCTTCTCTGTGGACTGGCTTCTCTGATTGGGAACATCATCCTCAAGGTGTAGAGGGCCAGGATGTGCTCCGCTCTCCCCTCCTCCCCCTTGTTCAGCCCTGTGTTCTCTGATCAGATATGTCCTTCTTCGCGAGCTGCAGATCCGGTGCCATCCTGTGAAATACAATCTTTGGGGGCTGCAAGGATGTGGGTGGGTGGGTGTCAGCTCAGATCTTTTGGGAGTCCAGGAGATATTGAATGCTCGATGGGCACAGTTCTGTGGGGCGCCGTGCTCTTGGACCCGACGCTGCTTTTGAATATGACTTTGTTGTTAGCCAGTTGTGTGTCTCTGGGTCAACTCCCGTGTGTTTTTGAGTGAGTTTTCTCATCTGGAAAGTAAATGTATTGGATTATCCAGACTCCCATGTCAGCAAGTTATCGAGAGGGCTTAATCAGAGACTGTTTCATATAGTGTGTACCTGCGAGCTGCATTCTAGACCTGGGGTGGCAATTCTGAGCTCAGAATAGAGATGGTGTCCAGCAGGTGACAGACTTGGCTCCATATTGAAACAGGAAGCCCACTGCGGAGATTTGGTCCTTCCGTTGATGGCCACTGGCCACCTAGCCTTCTCCTGCTATAACTGCTTCACTGGCTCAGCAGCTGAGCCAGGAGCCAGTGCCATCATAACCAGGTGGCTAACTGCTACAATTGCCAGATAGATATTTGTTATCTTTTTGTCTTGGGAAGCCCACCTAACCTCCATGCAAACTTTCTGGTGTGAGTTATCTGTGAAAGGAATCATAGGCTCACAATAATTCACATCTTTCTTCTTGAAAATGTGCCCGTATTCCTTTCTGAACCTGAGAAGGTGGCCGCTGTGTCCACCAAGAAATTTACTGCCTGGCCTTCTACATGGAGAGTTAGCCTGGGCTTTTGGCGGCGAAGGGAAACAGTGCCGTGACCACTTCATTTAGCTTCTTCAAGCATTATTGACTCTTGCTTGGGTCTTTCTAGGTGCAGATGAGGCCCGTCCACTCTAGTTTAGGGTCGTGCACCTCTCCTGGGGTTTTCAAGGCACTGATTTTTCCAGTGTCCTTCTTTCCTGCAATAGGCACATTGATCCTTCCCCATGGCTTGCCAGTGCCCACAGGTTAGTCTCTCCGTGAGTGGGCCATGCTCTCCTTTTCCTGAGTCTCTGGGGTCTCTCATGGCACTTACCAGTATTTTAGCTAGTTTATTTGTCTCTGTCGTGCTAGGGTCATCTCTGTTGTTATACACTCAATGAGCCACTTGTACCAAATCACTAAGATTTTTCCCTTCAAACTCTTCCCACCTCTTTATCATGTCTGAGGCAGACTGACTGAGTCATAAAGGCAATACTTATTGCCCTCCTGTTCTCGGGGGCTCTGGGCCGTTAGCGGTATAACGCCCTTAGGCTTCAATCAGCCACTCTGGAAAGGCAGGCGTACATTCTCATGTAAGAGACTGAAAATTCTCACTGACCTTCGATAAATTCATAGGTTTCCTAGCTCTTCCGCAGAGGGTCATGTAAGATCAACGGGTGATACCTGGTAAAGCCCTCTGGGCCTTGCTAGGAATTGAGATTCCATATTGTTCGTGTAGTGGCTAAAAGAGATTTTCTAATGTGGGGAGTGCCCGCTCGCTGACCATCAGGTTCACTGACTGCTTACTGGGCCTTTGTCTGGAAGGGCTACCCTTCCTCGGTTGTGAACAGCACCTGGAGAATTTGCTGGCAATCATTTCAGGTGGGCTGATGAGTATGGAAGACATACCAGTACTAGTGTGTGGGTGTGTCTGCTGTTTGGGGGTGGATGTGAATTTGGGGGGCCGGGTGGGCAGGGAGTGACTCAATAAGGGCCTGTTAGAAGTTTTTTATTTCTGGCCCCTAGAAACCTTATAGGGCGGGGGTGAAACCAAGGGGTCTGAAGCCAGCTCTCCCACTCCCAGAGTTCTCCTGCAAAATGAAATAAAGCCGATTAGGTGAGAGAAATCAGGAGGGCAGGGGTGGGAAAGGGAGTGGGAGGGGGAGGGGATGGGGGACGAATGGCCTCCGTCTATGTGGTTTTGGGAACTTGGACCGTTTGTTTTTCCGGTCCTGCCATGTTTCCTGAAACCTTGGAAACAAGGACCCTTTCTTTGAGGGAGGGAGTAAGTCTTTTATATTTGTAGGATTCTTAGTGGCAATGTCAGCCCACACTTGAATTAAAGGGATCAGATCGGGGTGTCCTGGTTCCCCATAACCATAACTATGAACTCTTAGTAATAGGGGATGGGAAAATTAGTCTTGCGTGGGTCAATCAGGGACTCCTTCTGCCCCGTCACTTTTAAACAAATTGTAGAGTCTCCAAGCTTTTGGGTTGAAACCACATCCTCTTGGTGAACGCTTAGAGCAGGGGTCCTCAAACTACAACCTGTGGGACACATACAGACAGTCGAGGATATTGATCCTTTCTGCCGGGTGTATGTGCCCCCTTTATTTTTTTTGAACTGCAAAACAAGATGTGCAGTATGCACATAAATTTGTAGGTAATTTTTGTTTTTTTTTAAACTATAGTCTGTCCCTCCAATGGCCTGAGGGACAGAGAACTGGCCCCCTGAGTAAACAGTTTCAGGACCCCTGCCCTAAGGTATCCTGGACTTAGCGATTACTAATCTCCCAGCACTGAAACATCCGTGAACATTCTACCCGTTTTGGGAGGCACCATGAGAATTTGGACCCCGGGTAATTTACAAGCCTTACTGCAATTGAACCCAAGAAAATTCAAAATTACTTAGGCAGTTCCTCTATTTTGGTCACTTTTGACTCCTCCTGTACTAGCCCATTATTTCCATTTAACTCTATAACACGGAGCATGATGTTTTCATAACATTTAAAATATATATATTAATACATATATATATATATATTTATAACTATGAAAGTCCACATAAAAGAAAATAATTATTTCACAAAATTAAAATTGAAGCTTTATAGGGTAAAAAGAAGGATGGGTCTTATCAGCGGTTCCAAGACCTTAGCATCATAAATGAATCAGTGTTCCCACTGCACCTAGTAGTGCCCAAACCTGTGCCCTCCTAGGGGAAAGTGTGAGTGATTTTATCCCTCTTCCTGTACTTCCAATGAACAAACACACATGTCTGGTAATCCTAAGATTTTTTTTTTGTTTCCTGTGACACTCACCTAAAATCAAGGTCACTGCTATCACACAAGCTTAGCCTTCTCGGAGTCAAACTGTTCACCTTTTAGACCATTTGTTTTTCCCAGAAGTTATCGGGTGACCAAAGCTTCTGAAACAAGTGTGTCAGGTTGACGACTACCACCTCCTTGACCACCTCAACCTTATCCATCCAGGATAAAGTTGCCCTCAATGGACAACCCCTCCCAGCAGTGTAGGAAGGGTATGGAACCAAAGCCCCACTTCGCCCCTTTTGCCAGAAGGAAGTAACTAGAGATGTCGTCGCCCAGTACCCCAAAGATTTGGGTCCATATCTCTTCAGGGGGGCAAAGGTTAGGTAGCTCTCCTAGTGACTGGGGCATCCGTTATGCATGCCCATAGGGCCAAGATAAGAGCCCAGTTAGGAGAGGCACCCTGTGCATGCTCAGAGGTCCAGGTTTCTGGCCATGAAGGGGAGGTACACCTGGGTGGGTCCTGTACCTGGATTGACTAACCTAGGCCATGTAAATTCAATTCAGCCAATGGGGTCGGCCAGACTTGCCCACCACGCCTCCCTAACGCTCATAAAACTCACTTGAGTGACAGACCAGGCTTCTTCGTGATTTCTCTCTCACTCAGGAAGGCTCTTTGGAGGCAGCAGGGCTGCACATGAGTGGCTGGTGGATACTGTTCAGATGCATGGCTTCCTGCTTGCAAGGGTTTTTGTCTCAGCTGACTGGAAGGGAGGAGGTAGTACGTCTGGATCACAGAGTATCCATGTCCACAAATGAGGCTACTCATTCCACAGACCTGGCAGTGCTTTATGAAAACCCTCTGCTTTGCAATGTCACTCCTTGTAGATTAGAGTGGGAGGGGCTGGGACCAAGGTATGCTGCCTCTTACTCCCACTTGCAGGTTTCTGGATGCTGATTGTTTCTCTTACAGCATCAGTTAGTGGGCTTGTTGTCTGCCTCAAACTTTGTTCACGGAGATCCTCCAGCTAGTTGGTGGTGTGTGCGCATGAGCAGAGGCTTCCTGCCAATCCCCCATGAATAGTAGAGCTCCCATGGTGTGGACTCCATGAAAGCCGTGCCCCAGACAGCACGCTTACAAAGGAGGGTGGGTCCTGCAGGATGGAGGACCATTCCCCCTGTGGAATGGCCTCAGAGACCCACGTCCCTCACTGGCCAGCTGCTGGGGCTGTGTGCCCTAAGCTTCATGCCTAACTCAGGAATAGACACAGGGTGAGGCGACTCCAGTAGCTGTTTTGACTGGTCTAATGCAGACTGAGATCATCCTTGCATGAGCCCTCTGCCCAGATTATTTTTGTTTCTTTTATGATCTTCTTATTATGGGCTCCTACAACACTACCCAGAAAACATATATACATCACCTGTTTGAAGCACATCTGACCATTAATTGCCCATATTATTCTCAAAATATCCACTCTCAACCCAAGCTCCTGGCCTCAGCTCCTCATTTTCCCCCCATCAATGCCCGCCACCCATCCCTCATCAATCCTTGGAAATGTACTAATTCTTTTGTCATATCTTCACCCACCTTTCTTTTGAGGTCAATGAAGATCCTTGTAATCAGTTCCCACTTTCCATCCTGCCCTTCCTCCACCCTCCCAGTATCTCCACTCATAACACTGGTCCTAAAGGGCCCAACCACCCTGGATTCCCCGTGTTTGAAATTCCTATCGGTACTAGAATACCTTCTCTAATTTGGCCAGATTAGTATGGTAGAACTGGGATCATGACAGTGGGGCAAGAGGAAGCATTAAGTACTAGAGGAAAGTAGTGTTTCATCTTTGCTGTCTCATACCCTGTATTCCTTAATCTCCTCTCTGAGCTCCTTCTGTAAGGGGATGTCCAGTGCACTGCAAATAGGTTTTGGGTATAAACCCGGCAATCCCCTCTCATTTTCCATGATAAGATTTTTTTGTTCTCATGATGCCTGTTGCCTTATCCCTTTGAAACTTTGTGATCACACAGGCTGGTATGCTTCCTCCATGTGGGCTCTGTTGTTTCTGAGCTAGATGGCCGCTTCTTTACCTTCAAGCCTTTAAGACCCCACACGCTATATCTTTTCGTAGCTGGACACCATCGGCTTTCTTCACCCCATTTTCTTATGCAACCGTTTGTGGTCAGTGATCGTGTAGGGAAGGTGAGCATCGTAGAATGCCTATTTTATAAAACAGTGTTCTTGCAATGAGGGATTCATTGAGCGGAGGCCCTATGTCCATCTGCTACCTTAATACTAAATCTATAAACATATGGACATAGATCTATTTCCCCATGCCCCTTTGTTAATATATGGAAATATGTACATGCCTTTATTTAGACGTTTATAACTGGCCCTTGAATCCCAGCTCACTCTTCTATACCCTTTGATTTTCCTCTTGTGCCCACTGCCATGCTCAGACTTCCTTTTTGTTTCAGTAATTCCTCTGGGTTACATTATCCTTGATCACGCCCTACCAGGCCTCCTACATCCCCCTCACCACCGATTTCCATCACTTGTTGTTCCCCTGTCTCTGGGTTTCTTGACACCACTTCCTTTCCCCCCACCGTGCTCACTCCCATGCCCCATAGAAAGGGCCGGTCACATGTTTACTCCTCCAGATTGTTCATCCAGCCTCTCTTAATTAGACAGACTTATAAAGGTAATAACATGCACAAAACAAGACTGAGCAAAACCAAGCTGCAAAAAGAAAACAAACAAACAAAAATGAAAACAAAACCCAACCCAAATCCAATGACACTAAAAGAAAACAACACTAACCAAGAAAGAAAAGTACAAGGACTGTGTGGTGAAGTTTAGGGGTGTTTTCCAGTCCAGTCTGTTGGGGCACCGAGCCCTGACCACAAAGTCCACCTTTGGCATTCCCCGGGGACTTTGATGCTCCGTTTTCTTTCTCTTCTGCTGCACTCTCTTAGTGTCATGCCTCCATGTGGCAGGATCAGTTCGGGCACAGTTCCCACAGTGTGTGTCCAGTGTTGTCCCCTCTAGGGCTATGGGTCTTTGAGGGACGTTTCTCATCGTGGGGCTGCCCATGTGGTCTTCTCTGTGGACTGGCTTCTCTGATTGGGAACATCATCCTCAAGGTGTATTGAGCCAGGATGTGCTCCATTCTCCCCTCCTCCCCCTTGTTCTGCCTTGTGTTCTCTGATCAGATATGTCCCCCTCCGCGAGCTGCAGATCCGGTGCCATCCTGTGAAATACAGTCTTTGGAGGCTGCAAGGATGTGGGGGGGGGTGGGTATCAGCTCAGATCTTTTGAGAGTCCAGGAGATATTGACTGCTCGATGGGCACAGTTCTCTTGGGCACCGTGCTCTTGGTCCAGATGCTGGTTGTGAATATGACTTTGTTGTTAACCAGTTGTGTGTCTCTGGGTCTACTCCTGTGTGTTTTTGAGTGAGTTTTCTCACCTGGAAAGTAAATGTACCGGATTATCCAGACTCCCATGTCAGCAAGTTATCGAGAGGGGTTAATCAGAGACTGTTTCATATAGTGTGTACCTGCGAGCTGCATTTTAGACCTCGGATGGTAATTATGAGCTCAGGATAGAGATGGTGTCCAGCAGGTAACATACGTGGCTCCATATTGAAACAGGAAGCCCACTGTGGAGATTTGGTCCTTCCGTTGATGGCCATCGGCCACCTAGTCTTCTCCTGCTATAACTGCTTCACTGGCTCAGCAGCTGAGCCAGGAGCCAGTGCCATCATAACCAGGTGGCTAGCGGGGACAAAGGGCAGATAGATATTTGTTATCTTGTTGTCTTGGGAAGCCCACCTACCTTCCATGCAAACCTTCTGGTGTGAGTTATCTGTGGAAGGAATCATAGGCTCACAATAATTCACATCTTTCTTTTTGAAAATGTGCCCGCCTTTCTTTCTGAACCTGAGAAGGTGGACCCTGTGTCCACCAAGAAATTTACTGGCTGGCCTCCTACATGGAGAGTTAGCCTGGGCTCTTGGCGGCGAAGTGAAACAGAGCCCTGACCCCTTCATTCAGCTTCTTCAAGCATTATTGTCTCCCGCTTGGGTCTTTGTTGGTGCAGATGAGGCCCGTCCACTCTAGTGGAGGGTCGTGCACCTCTCCTGGGATTTTCAAGGCACTGATTATTCCAGTGTCCTTCTTTCCTGCAGTAGGCACATTGATCCTTCCCCATGGCTTGGCGGTGCCCACATGTTATTCTCTCTGTGAGTGGGCCATGCTCTCCTTTTCCTGAGTCTCTGGTGTCTCTCATGGCAATTACTATTATTTTAGCTAGTTTCTTTGTCTCTGTCGTGCTAGGGTCATCTCTGTTGTTATATACTCAATTAGCCACTTGTACCAAATCACTAACATTTTTCCCTTCAAACCATTCCCACTTCTTTTTCATGGCTGAGGCAGACTGACTGAGTCATAAAGGCAATAATTATTGCCCTCCTGTTCTCGTGGCCTCCAGGCCTTTAGGGGTATAAAGCCCGTAGGCTTCCATCAGCCACTCTAGAAAGGCAGGCGGATGATCTCTTATAAGAGCCTGAAAATTCTCACTAACCTTTGATAAATTCATAGGTTTCCTAGCTCTTAGGCAGAGGGTCGTGTAAGATCAACGGGTGATACCTGGTAAAGCCCTCTGGGCCTTGCTAGGAATTGAGATCCCACATTGTTCATGTAGTGGCCAAAAGAGTTTCTCTCAAGTGGGGAGTGCCCGCTCACTCACCATCGGGTTCACTGACTGCTTACAGGGCCTCTGTCTGGAAGGGCTACCCGTCCTCGGTTGTGAACAGCACCTGGAGAAGTTGCTGGCAATCATTCCAGGTGGGCTGATGAGTATGGAAGACATACCAGTACTAGTGTGTGTAGGGGGGCTACTGGTTGGGGTAGGAGTGAGGTTGGGGGCCCGGTGGGGGTGGGAGTGACTCAATAAGGGCCTGTTAGAAGTTTTCTATTCCTGGCCCCTAGAAACCTTATAGGGCGGGGGTGGAACCAAAGGGTCTGAAGCCACCTCTCCCACTCCCAGAGTTCTCCTGCAAAATGGGATAAAGCCGATTAGGGGAGAGAGATCGGGAGGGGAGAGGAGGGGAAGTGAGGGGGTGAGGGAGGGAGTGAGGGAGGGGGACTGGGAGGGATGGCCTCCACCTATGTGGTTTTGGGAACTTGGATCGTTTGTTTTTCCGGTCCTGCCATATATCCTGAAACCTTGGAAACAATGACCCTTTCTTTGAGGGAGGGAGTAAGTCTTTTATATTTGCAGGCTTCTTAGTGGCAATTTCAGCCCACACTTGAATTAAAGGGATCACATCGGGATGTCCTGGTTCCCCATAACCATAACTATGAACTCTTAGTAATTGGGGATGGGATAGCTAGTCTTGCGTGGGTCAATCAGGACTCCTTCTGCCCCATCACTTTTAAACAAATTGTAGAGTCTCCAAGTTTTGGGTTGAAACCACATCCTCTTGGTGAACGCCTAGAGCAGGGGTCCTCAAACTACAGCCTGTGGGCCACATGCAGACAGCCGAGGTCATTGATCCTTTCTGCCGGGTGTATGTGCCCCATTTATTTATTTTTTGAACTTCAAATGAAGATGTGCAGTGTGCACATGAATTTGTTTGTAATTTTTGTTTTTCTTTTAAACTATAGTCTGTCCCTCCAATGGCCTGAGGGACAGTGAACTAGCCCCCTGGGTAAACAGTTTTAGGACCCTGCCCTAAGGTATCCTGGACTTAGGTGTTACTAATCGCCCAGCCCTGAAACATTCCTGAACATTCTACCCGTTGTAGGAGGCACCAAGGGAATTTGGACCCCGGGAAATTTACAAGCCTTTATTCCAATTGAACCCAATAAAATTCAAAATGACTGAGGTAGTTACACTATTTTGGTCAATTTTGACTCCTCCTGTACTAGCCCATTATTTCCATTTAACTCTATAACGCGGAGCATGATGTTTTCATAACATTTAAAAATGTATATATTAATATGTGTATATATATTTATAATTATGAAAGTCCACAACAAAAAGAAAATAATTTTTTCCCAAAATTAAAATTGAAGCGTTATAGGGTTAAAAAAAAGGATGGGTCTTATAAGCGGTTCCAAGACTTGGCATCATAAATGAATCAGTGATCGCACTGCACCTAGTAGTGTTCAAACCTGTGCCCTCCTAGGGGAAAGTGTGAATGATTTTATCCCTTTTCCTGTACTTCCAATGAACAAACACACATGTCTGGTAATCCTAAGATTTTTTTTTGTTTCCTGTGACACTCATCTAATTTCAAGGCCACTGCCACCACAGCAGCTTACCCTTGTCGAAGTCAAACTGTTCACCTTTTAGACCGTTTGTTTTTCCCAGAAGTTATCGGGTGACTAAAGCTTCTGAACCAAGTGTGCCAGGTCCACGACTACCACCTCCTGGACCACCTCAACCTTATCCATCCTGTATTAAGTTGCCCTCAATGGACAATCCCTCCCAGCAGTGTAGGAAGGGTGTGGATCCAAAGCCCCGCTACGCCCCTTTCGCCAGCAGGAATTAGCTAGAGATGTCGTCGCCCAGTACCCCAAAGATTTGGGTCCATATCTCTTCAGGTGGACAAATGTTAAGTAGCTATCCTAGGGACTGGGGCATCCGTTATGCATGCCCATAGGGCCAAGATAAGAGCCCAGTTAGGAGAGGCACCCTGTGCATGCTCAGAGGTAAAGGTTTCTGGCCATGAAGGGGAGGTACACCTGGGTGGGTCCTGTACCTGGAGTGACCAACCTAGGCCATAGAAATTCAATTCAGCCACTGGGGTCGGCTAGACTTGTCCACCACGCCTCCCTAGCGCTCATAAAACTCACTTGAGTGACAGACCAGGCTTCTGCGTGATTTCTCTCTCACTCAAGAAGGCTCTTTGGAGGCAGCAGGGCTGCACATGAGTGGCTGGTGGATACTGTTCAGATGCATGGCTTTCTGCTTGCAAGGGTTTTTGTCTCAGCTGCCTGGAAGGGAGGAGGTACTACGTCTGGATCACAGAGTATCCATTCCACAGTCCTGGCAGTGCTTTATGAAGGGGCTGGGACCAGGGTATGCTGCCTCTTACTCCCAGTTGCTGGTTTCTGGATGCTGATTGTATCTCTTACAGCATCAGTTAGTGGGCTTGTTTTCTACCTCAGGCTTTGTTCACAGAGATCCTCCAGCTAGGTGGTGGTGTGAGCGCATGAGCAGAGGCCCTCTGCCAACCCCCCATGAGTAGTAGAGCTCCCATGGTGTGGACTCCATGAAAGCCGTGCCCTAGAGAGCAGGTGTACAAAGGAGCGTGGGCCCTGCAGGACAGAGGACCATTCCCCCTGTTGAATGACCTCAGAGCCCCACCTCCCTCACTGGCCAGCTGCTGGGGCTGTGGGCCCTAAGCTTCATACCTGACTCAGGAATAGACACAGGGTGAGGGGACTCCAGTAGCTGTTTTGACTGGTCTAATTCAGCCTGAGATCATCCTTGCATGAGCCCTCTGCCCAGATTATTTTTGTTTCTTTTATGATCTTTTTATTAGTGGCTCCTACAACACTAACCACAATCCATATATACATCAGCTGTTGGAAGCACATCTGACCATTAATTGCCTTCATTATTCTCAAAATATCCACTCTCCACCCAAGCCCCTGGCTTCAGCTCCTCATTCCCCGCCCCCTCAATGCCCGCCACCCATCCCTCATCAATCCTTGGAAATGTAGTAATACTTTTGTCATATCTTTCACTGTCTGGTGTCCCCCTTAACCCACCTTTCTTTTAGATCAATGAAGATCCTTGTAATCGGTTCCCACTTTCCATCCTCCACCCTCCCAGTATCTCCATTCATAACACTGGTCCTAAAGGGCCCATCCACCCTGGATTCCCCGTGTTTGAAATTCCTATCGGTATTAGAGTATCTTCTCTAGTTAGACCAGATTTGTATGGTAGAATTGGGATCATAATAGTGGGGTAAGAGGAAACATTAAGAACTAGAGGAAAGTTGTGTTTCATCTTTGCTGTTTCATACCCTGTCTTGGTTCATCTCCTCTCTGAGATCCTTCTGTAAGGGGATGTCCAGTGCACTGCAAATAGGTTTTGGGTCTATACCCGGCAGTCCCCTCTCATTCTCCATGATGAGATATTTTTGTTCTCATGATGCCTGTTGCCTTATCCCTTTGAAACTTTGTGATCACACAGGCTGGTATGCTTCCTCCATGTGGGCTCTGTTGCTTCTGAGCTAGATGGCCGCTTCTTTACCTTCAAGCCTTTAAGACCCCACACGCTATATCATTTGGTAGCTGGGCACCATCGGCTTTCTTCACCACATTTGCTTATGCAGCCGCTTTGTGGTCAGTGATCGTGTAGTGAAGGTGAGCATCATAGAATACCAATTTAATAGAACAGTGTTCTTGCAATGAGGGAGTCCTTGAGCAGAGGCCCAATGTCCATCTGCTACCTTAATACTAAATCTTTACACATCTGTACATAGATTTATTTCCCCATGCCCCTTTGTTAATATATGGACATATGTACATGCCTTTATTTAGACGTGTATAACTGGCCCTTGCTTCCCAGCTCACTCTTCTATACCCTTTGATTTTCCTCTTGTGCCCACTGCCATGCTCAATCTTCCTTTGGGTTTCAGTAATTACTCTTGGTTACATTACCCTTGATCACGCCCTACCAGGCCTCCTACATCCCCCTCACCACCGATTTCCATCACTTGTTGTTCCCTTGTCTCTGGAATTCTTAACACCACTACCTTTCTTCCCACCTCCCTCTCTCGCATGTCCTCCAGGATGTGCTAGTCCCGTTTTTTTTTTTCTCCTCCAGATTGTTCGTTCAGCCTATCTTATTTAGACAGACCTGTAGAGGCAATAACATGCACAAAAACAAGAAAGAACAAAACCAAGCAGCAAAATAAACAAAACAACAAAAATCCAATGACAATAAAAGAAAACAAAGGTCAACAAGATAGAAAAGCTCATAGACAGTTTAAGGACTATGTGTTGGCCTTTAGGAGTGTTTTCTAGTCCAGTCTTTTGGGGCACCAAACCCTGACCCTAAAGTCCACCTTTAGCATTTCCTTGGGATCTTGCTGCTCCTTTTACTTGCTCTTCTGCTGTACCCCCTTAGTGTTATGCCTCGGTGTAGCGAGATCAGTTTGGGGGTAATTCCCACACTGTGTCTCCAGTGTTGTCCCCTCTAGGGCTATGGGTCTTTGAGGGACATTGTGTCTCATCGTGGGGCTGGCCATGTGGTCTTCTATGTGAACTGACTTCTCTGAGTGGGAACATCATCCTCAAGGTCTGGTGGGACAGGATGTGCTCCACTCTCCCCTTCTCCCCTTCATCTCTGTGTGCTCTGATCAGATAATGTCTCTGTCCAGGAGATGCAAATTCAATGCTATCCTCTGAAATAAAATCTTTGGGAGGGGTTGTGGGGAATATCTGCTCAGATCTTTGGTGGGTCCAGGAGAGAGGGACTGCTCGGCTGGGCACAGCCACGAGGGGCTCAGAACTCTGGCTCCAGAAAATGGTTGTAAGTTTGGCTTTGTTTTTAACCAGTTGTGTGCCTCTGGGTCAACACCTGTGTTTTTTTGAGTTAGTTTTCTGATCCGAAAAGTAAAGGTACTCCATTGTCCAGACTCCCATGTCACCAAGTGATTGATAGGGGCTAACCAGAGCCTGATTCAAATAGTGTGGATCTGTTAGGTGCCTTCTAGACCTGGGGTGGCGATTCTGAGCCCAGGACAACAATAATGTCCGAGAGGTGATATAGGTGGCTCCATATTGAAACAGGAAGACCACTGTGGAGATTTTGTCCTTCCACTGATGGCCACAGGCCACCGCCTCACGTCCTGCAAAAACAGTTTCCCTGGCTCAACAGCCAAGCCAGGGGCCAGTGCCATAAAAATCATATGGCTAACTGGGACAAAGGGCAGACAGATATTTTTTATCATGATGTCTTGAGAAACCCACCTAACCTCCATGCAAATCTTCTGGTGTGAGTTATTTTTGGAAGCAATCATATGCTGACAGTAATTCAAATCTTTCCTTTTGACAATTTGCCTGTACTCTTTTCTGAACCTGAGAAGGTAATCCCTGTGTCCACTAAGAAATTGACTGGCTGGCCTCCTACTTGGACAGTTAGCCTGGGATCCTGGGGACCAAGTGAAACAGAGCACGGACACCTTCATTCAGCTTCTTCAAGCATTATTGTCTCTTGCTTGGGATTTTCTAGGTGTGGATGAGGCCCGTCCTCTCTATTGGAGGGTTGTCTGCTTCTCCTGGGGTATTCAAGGCACTGATTTTTCCAATGTCCTTCTTTCCTGCAGTAGGCACATTGATCCTGCCCCATGGCTTGGCGGTGCCCACAGGTCAGTCTCTCCGTAAGTGGGCCATGCTCTCCTTTTCCTGAGTCTCTGGGGTCTCTCATGGCAATTCCTAGTATTTTAACTAGTTTCTTTGTCTCTGTCGTGGTAGGATCATCTCTGTTGTTACACACCCGCTGAGCCACTTGTACCAAATCACTAAGATTTTTCCCGTCAAACCCTTCCCACTTCTTTTTCATGTCTGAGGCAGACTGAGTAATAAAGGCAATACTTATTGCCCTCCTGTTCTCAGGGCCTCCAGGCCGTTAGGGATATAAAGCCCGTAGGCTTCCATCAGTCACTCTAAAAAGGCACGCAGACATTCTCTTGTAAGAGCCTGAAAATTCTCACTGACCTTAGATAAATTCATAGGTTTTCTAGCTGTTCCACTGAGGGCCTGCAAGAGAAACTGGTGATACCTGGTTAGGCCTTCTGTGCCTTGCTAGGAGTTTGGATCTCACATTTTTCATGCAGTGGCAAAAAGAGTTTCCCTCACATGGGGAGTGCCTGCTGTCTGACCATCATGTCCATTGACTGCTTACTGGGCCTCTCTCTGGCAGGGCTACTGTACCTGTGTTGTGAACAGCACCTGGAGAAGTTGCTGGCAATTTCTGGAGGTGGGCTAATGCATATGGAAAACCGTTTCTATCAAGGAATCAGACCTGCTTTGTCAGAAAAAGGGATTTTGTTGATTCCAATTATACAAATCACTGGAATACAAGGGGATATATACCCAAAAAGGGACTCAGGGGTCTTCCCCAGGTGTTGGGGCTGCTTGCCTTGAGTGTAGAATGGCTGCTGCCGAATTATCCTTCTTGGGGGTTGGGGCGGTCGAGATCCCCTACCAGCCCTAGTGTATGTTGGGGTGTGGACTCAGAAAGGAGTTATGAGTATTTCTCTCTCTCCAGCCCCATGCACCTGACAGGGTGGCAGTGATAATGAAGGGTCGTAAGCTAGTTCTCCCACTTCCAGAGTCCTCCTGCAAAAAGGAATAAAGCTGAGACAGAGGGGTATGGGGAGGGGTTGGGGAAGGGCAGCCTCCACCTTAGTGGTTTTAGGACCTTGGGTCTATTTTTTTTCTGGTCCTGCCATGTTTCCTGAAATCTTGAAACAAGAACCCTTTCTGTTGCAGGAGGAAGTAAGTCTTTTGTTTATGCTGGCTTATTAGTGGCAATGTCATTCCACGCATCAATTTTAGGGATCAGATAGGGATGTCCTGGTTCCCCATAAACATAACTATGAACTCTGAGAAATAGGGGAAGGGAAAACGAGTCTTGCATGGGCAAATCAGGAACTCCTTCTGTCCAATCACCTTTAAACAAATTGCGGAGTCTCCAGGCTTTAGGGCTGAAACTACATTCTCTTTGTGAGCGCCTAGAGCAGGGGTCCTCAAACAATAGCCTGTGAGCCACATGCGGATAGCCGAGGACCTTGATCCTGTCCGCCGAGTGTTTGTGCCCCGTTTGTTTGTGTGTTTTTTTTAAACTTCAAAATAAGGTATGTGCAGGAAGCATAGGAATTTGTTCATAGTTTTATTGAAACGATAGTTCGGCCCTCCAACTGATCAGAGGGACAGTGAACTGGTCCCTGTTTAAAGAGTTTAAGGACCCCTGGCCTAGAGAAATCAGAAATCCGTAGTTCTGGGGAGAGCACTCCTGTTAAGGAGGTTTCCTTTCTAAGCAAGCCCAGACAGTGGCAATTGGATCTCGGTGCACCTCGAAATGTTGTAGCCAGTCTCCATTCCCAGAAAGAAAACTACTCCGACCGCTGGCAAGTTCAACAGAAAAAGTTTTTTTTCCTGAGCAGCCCCAGTCTAATTGTCCAAAGGTTTTTATACTTTTGCAATGTGCAGGTGTGCAAGCAGGCAGAGTAGGGAAGCAGGGTGTTGCAGTTAGTCATTCTTAGTTGAACAAAGACTGCTCTGGTCGCTCTCGCGAATCTTCTGAGCATCCATATCCTTTGGGACATTCCCTTGGGCACATCTGCACAGCCTACCTCCCCTACATCAGCTAGTTCATTTACAGTTCATAGCTACTTTATTTACTTTACATGGTGCCTTCTGTCAGCTCATAATGGCTTCACTCTTGTCAAGGCTGTTTAAGCTTTTCCCAGAGATCCTATATAGCCGCCATTGTGGCCATGGGGAAACGGGGCCTGTGACCCTGGCCAAGATGGTGCCCACCAGCCCAAACATGTGGAAGGGCACTGCCTAGGGAGCTGGTTGAATAGACCTGGGAGTTAGCCCTGCCTTGTCCTGGGAGCCAAATATTTCCCTTTTCCCCTCCATTCCCTTTCTCCTGGCTTTTCAAACAAGCTGCTTTAGCCCTATAATGCCCAGCACAACATTTTTATAGCATTTAATTGAAACTTATCTGGTACCAAACTTATAAATTATCAATGTGACAATTTGGTTACATTTCAAAAACATTGCACGTTTTATATATTTGAATGCCATATATACATATTGATAACTATGAAAGTAAAGAATAAAAATGTTTAAAATTATTTCCTGAATTTAAAACTTGAGGCGTTATAGTGTTAGTGTTCTACCAGTGTAGGTTTGTTCCTTGTTACAGGCTGGTTTTCCGTGGCCCAGGCTTAGGCCAATGGCATATGGAACCCTTCCTGTGTAACTGTTACCTTTAGGCTTTCAGTGTTGCTGCTTAAGGCACTTTTGGGGAAAGCTCTTAATACACAGTTCCACTGCCACGATGTTCCAGACAGAAATTCCAATTCCCTTAAGGTTCCCTGAGCTTCCAGATGCCCCTTCCCTTCAGAGATTTGAGAGTCTGCTCCCGCCAGCAGGCATCTTGGAGGGCCATGGGGCCATCCCAAGCAGTGGTTCTCCTAGCTTGTCTAGAATAATGGTTGGACTTAAAGTCGACCTCAGTGAGTTGTCTTTGATCCCTTACTTCTTGCTGGGGCATCTTCCTGAGGCAACAGATTCAGGGCAATAAAGGGCTCGCTCTCAAGTGGGGTTTATTGACCTTGAGGCAGCAAGCTCTACATAGCCTTCTTTTGTGCTTTCTAGATGGGACTTAGCAGCTTCATACTCAGGAATTGCCCCCTTGCATGAATCCTGTCCAATTGGGATAGAGTTGACACAGAGGCTAGACAAACAAAAGCTGATACACTATGCAACTTTATTTGAGAAAGGAGAATGGTGGCCAGAGAATGGTACACTTTCCCTTCTAACCCTGATTCACCTGGAACAGTTTTGTAAAGTGATTGGAAAGTGGGCCGAAATGCCAGAAGTTACAGCATTTCTCCTTTTGAGGAGCAGTAGAGACCTTCATCCCCAGTGCACCCAGGAACCCCTAAGGCAGGCATCCTTAAACTGTGGCCCGTGGGGCACATGTGGCCTGACGACATTTATCCCACCCTCAGGGTGTTTTTGCTGCCTCTGCATGTCCTACTTAGTAGCCGATTCGTGCAATGTGCATAGGAATTTGTTCATAGTTTGGTTTTTTTTAACTATAGTCTGGTGCTCCAACGGTCTGAGGGACAGTGAACTGGCCCCCTGTGTAAACAGTTTGAGGACCCCTGCCCTAAGGGATCCTGGACTTAGGGGTTACTAATCTCCCAGCCCTGAAACATCCCTGAACATTCTACCCGTTGTAGGAGGCACCATGGGAATTTGGTCTCTGGGTAATTTACAAGTCTTTTATTCAATTTGAAGCCAAGAAAATTAAAAATGACTCAGACACTTACTTTCTTTTGATCCCTGTTGACTCCCGCTGTAGTATTCCAATATTACAATTTAACGCTATAACGCATGACCTTTTCATTCCATTCAATTAAATGTGTGTGTATAGATAGATAACTATGAAAGTAATTAATGAAAACAAAATTTGTTTGACCAAAGTTAATAATTGAGGGATAATAGGATTAAATAGAAGCATGGTTCTTATCAGTGGGTCCAAACATTAGGATCATAAATGAAACAGTGATCTCAGTGCACCCAGTAGTTCCCAAACCCTGTACCCTCATAGGGGAAATTGTGGATGCTTTTACTCCCGTGCCTATACTTAGAACGAACAAACACACATGCCTGATAATCCTAGGATTTTTTTTGTTTCCTGTGACACTCACTTAATTTCAAGGGCACTGCCACCTCACAAGCCTAGCCTTGTCTCAGTTAAACTGTTCACCCTTTTGTCCGTTTGTTTGTTTTTCCAGAAGTTCTCAAGTTACCAAGCCCTCTGAACCAAGTGTGCCACCTCTAGGACCACCATCTCCTGGACCACCTCAACCTTATCCATCCTAGACCTGAATGGACAACCCCTCCCAGCAGAGTAGAAAGGGTATGGACTTCACCCTTTTGCCAGCAGGAAGTACCTAAAGATGTCGTCGCCTTGTACCCCAAAGATTTGGGTCCATATCTCTTCAGGGTGTAAATTTTAGGTAGCTAGCATAGGGACTAGGTTGTCCATGATGCATGCTCAGAGGGCCAAGCTAGCCACCCAGGAAAGAGTGGCACACCGAGCGTGCTCAGAGGTCCAGGTTTCCAGTCAGGAAGGCCAGGTACACCTGGGTGGGTGCTGCACCCACATTGACCCACCTAGGCCAAGTAAATTCAATTCAGCCACTGGGGTCCACCAGGGTTGCCTACCATACCTCCCTATCTCTCCTAAAACACAATTGGATCACAAACCTGGCTTTGGCGTGAATTCTTTCTCATGCAGAGCCAAGGACCAAGGTATATCTGTCCACAGAGAGAAAAACCTAGGAAAGCTCTTTGGAGGCAGCAGCACTGCACATGAGTGGCTATTGGATACTGTTTAGATGCATGGCTTTCTATTTGGAACTTTTTTTTGTCTCACCTGAATGGAAAGGAAGAGGTAATACTTCTGGATCACACAGTATCCATGTCCACAAATGAGCTGCTCATTCCACAGTCCTGGCAGTGCCTTTTGAAAACCCTCTGCTTTAGAATGTCACTCCTTGAAGATGGCAGTGGGAGTGGCTGGGGCCAAGTATGCTGCCTCTTACTCCCAGTTGCAGGTTTCTGGATGCTGATTGTATCTCTTACAGCATCAATTAGTGGGCTTGTTGTCTGCCTCAGGCTTTGTTCACAGAGATCCTCCAGCTAGGTGGTGGTGTGTGCGCATAAGCAGAGGCTTCCTGCCAATCCCCCATGAGTAGTAGAGCTCCCATGGTGTGGACTCCATGAAAGCCGTGCTCCAGCCAGCAGGATTACAAAGGAGGGTGGGCCCGGCAGGACAGGAGGGCCATTGCCCCTATGGAATGACCTCAGAACCCCGCCTCCCTCCCTGTCCAGCTCCTGGGACTATGGGCCCTAAGCTTCATGCCTGACTCAGGAATAGACACAGGGTGAGGCAACTCCAGTAGGTGATTTTGCTGATCTAATCCAGCCTGAGATCATCCTTGCATGTGCCCTCTGTCCAGACCTTTTTTTAAATTGTTCATGCAACACTAACCACAATGCATATATACATCGGTTGTGTAAAGCACATTTGTACATTCATTGCCCTCATTATTCTCAAAATATCCACTCTCCACCCCACCCAAGCCCCTGGCCTCAGCTCCTCATTTTTCCCCCTCCATTCGAGCTACCCTTGATAATTTACTAATTATTTTCTCATATCTTGCACTGTCTGGTGTTCCTTCACCCACTTTTCTGTTGAGGTTAAATGTAGATCCCTGTATACGGTTTCCGTTTTCCAACCTACCCTCCCTCCACCCTTCCCGAGTCTGCACTCATAACACTGGTCCTCAAGGGCTCATCCACCCTGGATTCCCCATGTTTCCTGTTCCTATCTGTCCAAGTGTACATTCTCTAGTCTAGCCTGATTTGTAAATTAGACTTGGGATCATGATAGTGGGAGAGAGGAAACATGTAGGAACTAGGGGAAAGCTGTGTTTCATCGTTATTATCTGGTACCTGTCTTGGTTTATCTCCTCCCTGACACCCTTCTGTTAGGGATGTCCAGAGGACTGTAAATGGGCTTTGTGTCTGTACCCAGCACTCCCCGCTCATTCGCAATGATAAGATTTTTTTTGTTCTGATGATGCCTGCTACCAAATCTTTTCAAAACCTCATGATCACACAAGCTGGTGTGCTTCTTCCATGTGGGCTTTGTTTCTTCTGAGCTAGATGGGCGCTTGTTTTCCTTTAAGCCTTTAAGACCTCACATGCTATATATTTGATAGCTGGGCACCATTAGCTTTCTTCACCACATTTGCTTATGTACCTGCTTTGTGTTCAGTGATCGTGTAGGGAAGGTGAGCATCATAGAATGCCAATTTAATAGAACAGTATTTTTGCAACGAGGGAGTCCTTGAGCAGTGGCCCAATGTCCATCTGCTACCTTAATACAAAACCTATAAATATAGGGACATAGATCTATTTCCCCATGCTCATATATTTAAATATGTACATGCCTTTTTTTAAACCTCTATAATTGACCCTTGCTTCCTAGCTTGCTTTTCTATTCCCTTTGATTTGCCTCTTGGGCCCACTGCCATGCTCACTTTTCATTTGTGCTTCAGTAATTCAGTAATTCCTCTTGGTTCCATTGGTTCCATTTCCCTTGATCACTCCCTACCAGGCCTCCTACATCCCCCTCACCACCGATTTGCATCACCTGTTCTTCCCTTTTCTCTGGGTTTCTTAACACCACTACCTTTCCCCACACCTCCCTCTCTCCCATGTCTCCCCAGAAGTGTTGGTCCTGTTTTCTCTCCTCCAGATTGTTCATCCAGCCTATCTTATTTAGACAGACCTGTAGATGTAATAACATACACAAAACAAGACAGAGCAAAACCAAGCACTAAAAGCAACAAAACAACCAAAATCCAATGACAATGAATGAAAACAACTCAACAAGAAAGAAGTGGCTCATCGTTAGTTCAAGGTCGGTTTGTTGGCCTTTAAGAGTGTTTTCCAGTCCAGTCTGTTGGTGTACCAAGTACTGGCCCCAAAGTCATCCTTTGGCATTCCCTGGGGACCTCGATGCTTCGTTTTCTTGCTCTTCTGCTGTACCCCCTTAGTGTTATGCCTCGGTGTGGCAGGATTAGTTCGGGCGCATTTCCCACACTGTGTCTTCAGTGTTGTCCCCTCTAAGGCTATGGGTCTTTGAGGGGTGTCTTGTCTCATCGTGGGGCTGGCCATGTGGTCTTCTATGTGGACTGGATTCTCTGAGTGGGAACATCATCCTCAAGTCCTGGTGTGCCTGGATGTGCTCCACATTCCCCTCCTCCCCCTTCATCTGCTCCATGTGCTCCGATCAGATATGTCCCTCTCTCAGAGCTGCAGATTCACTGCCACCTTCTGAAATAAAATATTTGGCATGGGAAGGTGAGTTGGGTGGGAGGATCTGCTCAGATCATTTGATGGTTCAGGATAGATTGACTGTTCGGCTGGGGACAGGTATGTGGGGCTTAGGGCTCTGGCTCCCAACACTGGTTGTGAATATGTCTTTGTTGTTAACCAGTTGTGTGCCTGTGGGTCAACACCTGTGTCTTTTTGAGTGAGTTTTCTCATCTGCAGAGTAAAGGTAATCCATTATCCAGACTCCCATGTCACCAATTGATTGAGAGGCACTAACCAGAGCCTGATTGAAATAGTGTGTACCTGTCAGGCGTGTTCTAAAAACACCTTAAAAGTCGTAAAAACACTATAAATGCCTTAAAAACCCTAAAACGTCTAAAATATTTCTAAAATGCTAAGACCACACCTAAAGACTCTCTAAAACATCTTAAGACCATTAAATACATGGTAAAAGGCTTTCTAAAACACCCTAATGCGCCATAAGTCTTAAAAAAAAACTCCTTACGTCCCGAAAACATAATAAATGCCCTAATATTATGCAAATGCCTTAAAACGCAAAATAAAGAACACGTGAAGCCCTAAAAACATGCTAAAAGTCTTTTAAAACCCCAAGAACATCCCTACAAAGCAACCCGAAGCACTATAAAACCCTGTAAAAGTCCAACAGCCTAATAGACATGAATTCACCATGAAAGCAAAAAATAATCCAACAAAACCCTAAAGCCCTGAAAACCAAAACCTAATCCCCCCAAACACTCTAAGGCCTTAAGAAGCACCCTAAAATTTTAACAAAACACTAAAAGCCATAAAAACACATATAAGCCTAATAAACACCCTTAAACACTAAAATCACCCTAAAAGCCTTAAAATGTCTGAAAAGCCATAATATTCCCTAAAATTCAAATAACACTCTGAAGCCACAAATAACACACCAAATGCCTCCCAAAACATGTGGAACTTCCAAATCATATCCCTAGAAGATTCCCAAACCATGAACTTCCAAAACCACATAAATGCCCTGAAGACAACATGAAAGCCCCAACAAAACATAAAATGCTGGGGAAAAACACATAAAATATTTTAAAATACCCTAAAATCTCTAAGAAACCCTGTAAGATCACTAAAAACACCCCTACCTGCTAAAAAATACCTATACACTCCAAAAAATCACCCCTAAATCCCTTAAAAACTCCCTTAAACCTTATAAAACACCCTTAAAGCCCAAACCACCCTAATGCGCAAAAAAATTAAATGACCCCAAATGACCTTAAAGCCCTAAAAATCACATGCCACAAAAAAATCCTAAATGACCCCAAAATTCCAACTCAAAGCCAGCCTACAAGTCTTTTATGAGAACAGTTTTATCTTTCTACCAAGGAGAAGTTTGTAGGTTCAACCCCTGACCTATGCCCTTACCATATGAAGTTAGTAATCAGTGGTTTTGCAATTCTTTGAAGAAAGATGAGGGTAATTTTATCAGGAGTGAATTAAACTTGTCTAGTGCCTTGAGTAGAACTGATAACTGTACTACATTGAGTCGTCTGGTCAAGGAGCATGGGATATTATCCCATTTGCTGAGGTCACTCTTGATTTCTTGTAATTTCTGTAGTTTTCCTCATATAAATCTGTTGTTTTTTTATTCAAGTATAGATATAGATATTTTCATTTACGCTTGGCTATTGTAAATGGTACTACCTGAAAATGTGTATTTCATTAATTATTATTTCTTGATCTATTTCTTCATCCTTCGAAATATTATCAGTTTGTTGTGGTAGATAAACATTAGGACTTTGCATAACTTAGAAATATTACATTTCACAGAAAAATCATATTAATTATGTCGACAGAGCTATAAAAGGAATGTTGCCCTGAATATCTTCAGATATGACAGCTGTTTCATTGAGAAATTAAGCCAGACAGACACAATGTGATGTAAATTTTGTTATTTTCATGTGGGTTCCTTCACTCTTCCAAAAAAATTAGGTTCATGAGCCCCTTGGGGAATGAGTTTGAGTTCAGATCAGATGTCTATTTATATATTTGAGTCCTGAAGCCCATTTGATGGACTGTTCTGTTGCTTCCAAAGTAGTCAGTCACTTCCCCACCAATTAGAGAATTTGTCCGAAGCAAAAGTAAAAGTGTGGCGTACGACATTTGACTGCACACCATCTAAAATCACACTCTCATTTGGTGTTGGCAGTTTTACTTGTATTTCAATTGTAAACTACACTTCAGAGTTCAGGCTAGTGAAAATGTTTCAGTGGAAAAAATTTGCACACAACTACGTGCAGTTTGTGATTCTGTTGTTCCCAAGCAAGGCTATGAGGACAAAGATGCACAAGCATGGGGGGCACTGCAGACAATGTGTGAAAGTTTCCAGGAGCTCAGGGGTGGACAGCGGCTGCTAATTCTCCCGTGCTGGCAGTGAGCTATGTGGGAGGGCTTTGTGTGAGGTCCCTGTGGGGTCTCTGAGAAGTCTCCATAAAGGATGCTGAGAACTTCATATGAAGTCTCTCTGCGAGGCCTCTGAGTCTCTCTGGAAGTCTCCAAGGAAGTATGTGTGTGAGGTTTCTCTCTCGGGTATGTGTGAGTGTCCTTGTGAGATGTCTGCTGAATTGTGGGGGGTGGGGGGCAGGTGTTTCGCTGAGGTCTCTGCAGGTCTGAGTGGGCTTCCCTTTGTTTGACCTCACAGCACCATATAAGAGGACCTGGTGGCAGGGGAAAGGGAAGGGGCTTGGTCCATGCACCCCTTGCTGTTCTTTCAGGGTCTTCTCTCCATCTCCGTGCACTTACCTAGCACGAACGGTAGGGTTCAGCAGCGGGTAGTCCGGTGTCCAGCTCTTCACTCTCTCTAGGAACACACCCAAGCTACCTGCTACCCAAGAGGCCCCAGATCCAGGCTCTGCAGATCCAGAATCTGATTTTTTACTGCCACAGTCACTCCAGAGGCTGCCTTGGCACAATCAGGACTCCAGAAACAACATCATGCTGCTGTACCAGCAGTCTCTGGGGCCTATGTCCACTTCCCTCCTCCACCACTGGTGTCAGTCCCCACCCACCCCACACACACACTTGGTGTCCTGACTGAGGCATGGAGGTCAAGGCTCAGTGGATGTCTTCCTCGCCATCCTTTACTGTTTAGTTCAGTAAACAGTAAACCCTGGCCCACCAGGGGTGTTCTTTTAAGCACATGAGAATTTACTCTAGCGGATCAACTAATCATATTTTGGGGGGCCCTCCTGCCTTCTTCTATAATCTGGTGCCCAGGAAATAAAACCCTGTGTTAGAAGCACAGAGGAAACACTGACCACTATTGAACTGGTTTCCCTTATCAAGACAGGTGATGTCTAATCTCCGTGCACATCCTGATTTCCCAGGAGTCTCTAGGGGAAGGGAAGGCTGCTCCCAGTTGTGACTTTCTTTGCAGCACTCAGTCCTTAGAAGCCACTCTCTCCGGAGAACATTCCTAGAGCACGTGCACGCGTGTGTGTGTGTGTGTGTGTGCGTGTGTGTGTGAAGATCACCAGCCTGGGGTCATGTTTCCTGAGAACATTCCTAGAGTGTGCGCGTTAGTGTGTGTGTGAAAACCACCAGCCTGGGGTCATGTTTCCTGAGAACATTCCTAGAGCGTGTGTGTGTGTGTGTGTGTGCGTGTGTGTGTGTGTGTGTGTGTGAAGACCACCAGCCTGGGGTCATGTTTGCTGAGAACATTCCTAGAGCATGTATGTGTGTGTGTGCACACGCGTGTGTGTGCATGTGAAGACCACCAGCCTGGGGTCATGTTTCGTGAGAACATTCCTAGAGCGCGGACGCGTGTGTGTATGCATGTGTGAAGCCCAAAAGCCTGGGGTCATGTTTCCTGAGTCCTGGCACCCTGTTATTGACTCATCCCCACTCTACCCCACCCTGGCTATCAACTCATCCTTCCCCCAGTCAGGAGATGGAAATCAAGTAAAATAACAGTTTGTCGCCCCACTAAAGATAGTATTGAGAAAGTAACCTTCCCTGCTTGAAAGCTGTGCCTTTGCTATACAACCCAGTGCTCTCTGTAGGAGATAAAGTTCTGCTGTGGGGGCAGCTAGCTAAAGCTGGGGTGAAGCACCTGGCCGATTCCCCTTTGTAAGCCTGTGTTAGCTCCGCTTGTGTCTTGCATCATTTCTGGGGATCCTCATGCTCTTTGGCCCCCTTTGCTACGTCCAACGCTTCATATTCTTCTTCACTGTATCCTTCCCTACCCTGTGTCCATGGTGCCTAACCATTAGTGGTTATTACACAGACGCTCATCCTGTACCACTCAGCCTTAGCTGTTGCTCCTTCTCCGGGTTTATATACAGAGGAAGGCATGTGAGCTGTGAACCGGATTTTCCCTTGGTGCAGTGGGTGAGCACAGTCCCCCGCTGGCAGCCTCCCTAGCAGTTCCCACCCACATGTGTCAGACCTGGGACTTCCATCCTGGAGGTTACCCTAGGCTGGGAGAGAGGCAAAGGTAGCAAAATATGTCATTTCCCATTTTGTGACAGGTGTATTGAGGCGGAACCTCCATGCCAAACTTGGCAGCCTTCATCAAATGCACATGTGGGACTTAGACAGGCCGCCACATGTCTCATGCCTGCTTGGTACCATGAGACGCTACTTTGGTCTAAACCTCTTCTGGACCCTCGATGGAATTTCTTGGCTGGATTGCGCCTCTCAAAACCTATCAACTGCAGCCACATAACGTTGAAGACAAAGTAATGGCACCAGGGAACATTCTTCACTGTGTTGGGACCTTCTGAGGTTTTCACAGTAGGGGTGTTACCATAAATCATAAGAGGTGCAAAATGAAGAACTTGGGATGGAAGTGGGTGGGAAACACTGCTGAAAACCTCCTCCAGAGCCCTGCCCTTTGAGAAGTCAAAGCTAGCACTCAGAGAAGGAGACGCAGTATCTAACATAGTTAAAGGTATATTATGCCAACCTCGTCAATGAACTCATGTGGGGTTAATTGAAGGGCAGGGAGATCAATGGCTCTGTGAGCCTAGCCTTTCTGGTCTCTTGCTCTCTGATAGTGCCACCAGGGTGGATATGCATTTGTTAGGTCCCTAAAGCAGCTGGAAAGACTCATTTCCTGGGAGATCCCTGAGGAGAAGCCGCATGGACCTACCCTGTTGCAGCCCTGGTTTCTGCAGCAGCCTCATGGAGAACCTGCCAGCGCACGGACTACAATTTCCTCCTGCAGTCCATGTCTCCCCGTGTGTTTTTGGATTGTGAGGAGGACTTTGTAGATTGGTGTCAGACACATGGGATACTATTGGACTGGTGGTCTTAGATTGAACTGGGTTGGGATGCTTTTCAATGTTCACTTAACCTTTATATAAAACTCATAAAATATGAGTGTATGAATTTTGTTTCTCTAGTCTACACAGACTAACACACATGACACCCCCTCTAGATCCCGCCATGCAGCACAGAAGTCACACTTTAATGTAGGAGGTGGAAAATCTCAATTTGGAACAATGAATATCATGGCTGAGAGAAGCCATTAGCCTGTGCAGAACAGGCTAAAGTGGCTGGCATGGATACTTTCCTACTAATCAGAGCAGAAGAAGCGTCTTCTAATTTGCCAGATAAGACATATTCTCGAAGACAGTGACGTGGGCAGTGGTAAGGGTAACTGGAGTAAGCCCACCTCCTCCGCCTCTGCTGCTGCAAGCTGACTGGGCACACAAACACCCTGGGGGGCAATGGCTGAGTGTGGCTTCTGACAATGAATCCCCTGAACGGACAGAAATTTGTGAATACATCCCTGATACAGGTGCTCGTGGTGGGAAGGCTCTGGCAGTCAGGTATCGCCTGGTGGAGGCAGGGTCTCACACTTGCCACTCTCCTGTGTTCTACAAAGAAAGGAGCCCTGCAGCTGGAGGAACATCCATTAACTGAGGCCTGCGCTTCTTTTCGTGGACATAACGTTGACGCAAGATACTCCTGATGACAGCCTGGTGTCCCCTCTAGGACTTGGCCAACATCTGTCGTGAGCACCTGAGCCTCCGTGACCTTGTTAGGAGACACTGGTTGTCTTTGAAGGGGCCCAAGGCTGTGACCACAGGGTAATACGGGCTTTCCTTTTTGCAAAGGATCACTGTGTCCTGTAGATTTTTTGCTGGAGCAAATCCACTGGACAAAGTGCTTCCTCCATTTTTTGCTGTGGCCCTCAGCAGGAAGCTGTCCCTTCTCTGGTGGGAGCTGTGAGGACTTGATCTCAAGGCACTCAGCCAATGCCTTGTCTTGCACAGGCTGGCTTAACCCACAGACTTGGGAGATGCCTCTTCCCGCTAATCCTTTTCCATGCTCTTCTGGATTGGGCCATTTATGAGTCTCCCTCTTGTCAGTGGGAACAGCATCCTTCCTTCTCCTTGTCGAGGGGTCCTGAAGGTTGGGGCTTTTGAGCTTCTGCTGCCCCATGTAACTTGCTCTAGCCACCACGAAGCCACTTGGCCCTTGACATATTGGCTTATCCCCAGTGAACAAATGCTGGGGGCGGCAATGGACCACCTGAGAAGGCAAAACATTGGTGGCAGTGAGCACATCAGTGGTGCAGTCCTGAAGGAGCCCGTCAACAGGACAGCATGGAGAACCATCCTCTGCCTCTACCTCCACCTGGAGCTTAATCTCACTGCACACTCGTGCTGTAAGGCTTGGCTTTTCAGGAACTGGAGCACACTTTCCAGGTAGCAGGAACCTTTTACTACATCCTAGAGCCTCGAAGCACCCCCGGTCCACATCATTGGTTTGAGATTTTGCCAGCACACTGGTTTTGAAAGTGTCTCTATCGTCTAGCTCTATTGAAGAGGACTTCTTGACCACCACCAACCCTGTCTCTTTGGCTCTTGAAGATGGACATTCAGAGTTCACTTCCAATCTGGGGCACAACTAGCACCCTCTTTCCTTGAACCCTTGCTGGTCAGTACTAGATTTGAGGTTTGCTCTAGGCTCTCTCTCTGGACACTTTCATTCTGGAAGGTTCTGCCAAGGATACTGGGCATGAAGGCTGGAAACGGCTGCCTGAGGGCCAATGAGCATCCACTGTCATTATCAAGTGGGGGGTAGGCTGGGGTTCCCTGAACAGGCTCCTCTGTAGGGGAGCAATCAGCAAAAGGACTCTCCAGGGTAGGGCTTGATTTCTTTGGGGTCACTCTCTCTCCCCAGTCTGCCTGACAGGGTTCTCCCAGGACCTTGACAGCCTCAGTTACTAGGTTAGTTCAATACTTAGGGGTGGCTAAGCAGGTGGACTTTGGAAAGGACATTGCGTTGTCTTTTCTTGTCCTACAGAGGTTTGTGGGCTCAAGGACTTTGAGGGGCATGCACCACCTCTGCCTCATTTGGAGCCTTACGATATGCGAGTCCAGCACCTGTTGAGTGCCCGGGCTGAGAAAGGAAAGGCTCTGCGTTGTGTTCAGATCTTCCAGCTCTCCCCAGGAGGCCACATTGACAACATGTGGGTGGGTCAGGGAAATAGACAAAGCGTGCGTGGTCATCGCAAGACATGAACGGCAAACAATGCCAGGGATCTGATCCTTTCTAATCTGCTCCACCTTCCTGCACATGTGGACATTCAGGGTGTTTTCCAGTAGGATTTTATTTGGACCCCTTAGGGTGTAAGTTCCTGCGTTAATCCCCTTGTGTATCCTCAAATCACTTAACTCCTTTGAGTCGGCTCCCGGAGTTCCTTTTGGGCAGTAGTTTCCTGATCCACAGAGAGATAGATTACATTTGGATATTTTCCTCAAGTAATTCCCTTGTCCATTGACCGAGTTGTTCCTCAGCTGGACACCGGCTCTGCAGCACGCAAGCGACGGTCCAGGGTGTGTGCATCTTCCTGGGGACACCGTCTTCATTACATTCTTCCCCTGCTTGTCTCCAGGTGTTGAGCAGGAGCATTCGGGCTGCTTCATATCCAGACAAGTCCCTGGCCATTTTTCCTGAGGCTGCTTTAGTGTCAGAGACTCAAGAGTCCCATTGCCGAGGGGCCCCTGCAATTGAGGGAAGTTCTCTTGGCGGTGGAGCTCCGATTGCTTCAAGCAGCCAGGAAGCTTGGGGTCTGTCTTTGGGGTCTGCACCTTCTGATTGTCCTGGGGATGAGTGGGTTTGCGAAGACAAAAAGCTTCCTGGGGTCGTGGCATCATAAAGGGTAAAGAACTCTCACTTTCCTGTTGTTTCTTTAAAAAATGGCTTTCCAGCTGTTGAAGTGAATTTGGAATGCGTGATTGGGACTTAGTGTGGACGGTAAGACAGGATTCATCACAGGGACTCTTGTGAGGAGGAGGAAAAGGTACTGCGAGTGGGCCACGGGGCTGTGGACCGGGCGGAGTCAGGACTGTAGCCGGCGGTGGGGCCTGGGCTTGGCATGCAGTTGGAAGTAAAAGTTGGAATCGGCCTTCAGTGTAGGGCAAGGAGTGACGTTGCAACAAGAGTGGGTACTCTTTAGCTTGCATTTGAGCTGGTAAGGCATTAGGAATTTCATTAAATAAGACAGTGGGAAACTCTAGGGTGGATCCAGAGACCCTGAGAGCAGCTGCCAGAGACTCCCTGTGCAGAAAAGGTAGACCCCAGAAAAACTCACTGAATTTTTGTGGAAAATGCTTCTGAGGGCTGGGTATCTGCTCTGCTTTGATGCTGGCATTCCAGAAGGGCTGGGGAGGTGCAGTGATCTGCTCCCCATCGAGTGCCTTCAACATATTTAAGGCCTGCAGATGGTATTCTGATACACCCTTTCCTTTTTCTTCCCAAATATTCCATTTCTCTGCCTTTGTGATTTCTATTTCCAGCAGCTTGTGGACATTGGGGTTGAGCAAGGTGGGCCTCCCTACTTCCCCCTGCCTCTTTGTGGGTCCTTCCCGAAAGGTGTCTTCTTGGGGGTGCCAGGTAGAGTGCTCTTTCAGAGACCCAAAGTATTCCAAGGAGGGAAGCTGTAAGTTCTTGGCAGCTGCCCAACACTGGGGTGGGGAGGCAGTAGGGAGGCCTGTGGGATCCTGACTTGTGATGGCTGCCATGGCAGGTGTGGAGCAGCGGTTGTGTGGAGATGGGCTCTGCCTGGGCCTTGCCAACAAGTCATTCTGAGAAGGAGTCCCTGTGGGGTGCGGGGCTGGTGAGTCCCAGAGAGTGCTTGGAGGCTGCAGGTAGGCCTTTGAATCCGGGGGTTTGGCACTGGGTGAGGGAAGAGCCAGTGGTGTGGGTGAAAGACTGTCAGGTTCACGGGAATGTGCGCAGTCTGGTGATTGACTCAAGGCGGGTAAGACATGAGAAGTTGAGATGCACATCTGGGCCCGTGGAAGGGTGGAGTTCTGAGACCTAGGTGTCCGGAATGGATGAGCCGCAGAACCGTGTGGGGCGCGCGTACCGACGTGGACTTCAGCCGTACCTCTATTTCGCCAGCTACCAGAGAGGGCTTGAGCTTTCTGTTGACCAAAGCTGCCAGTGTCAAGTGGGTTTCCCAAGTGGCTGCAGGAGACAGAAGGACCAGATTACTGCCAGGACTGAAGGGGCAAGAGACCTAGCAGGCTAGCAAGGGTCGGTGCAAGCTCAGCCCCTCCCCAAGCCTTGATGGCCTGCTCTTCCTGCCCCACCCCACTGCCCGTGACTCCTGTCATTCTCTGCCCATCCCTGAAAGTGTCCCCCAAACCAGCGCATCCCAGCTGCTCTGCAGCCCGAGGCCACACAGGCACCCTGGTTGGAAGATGCACCCCGCGTTGAAGCAGGAAGGTTACTTACTTCTGCCTAAGACGCAAACGCAGGTTCTGAGCGCCATATAGTTCTTGCAGGAAGCTTCGGAAAACTGGAAATCAAGAGAACCGTTATGGTGCAGCCCTCCCAGAGGACCGAAAGGAATGTCACACGGGCTGTGCACTTAGGACGTTGGACTCTCCAGAGCTCAAGGTCAAATGATAGCTTACTCCCACGGGCAGGAGGTGCTTTGGCATTTCAAGGAGCATCGGTTTCCAATATTGTCTGTGGGGTCTCAGTGAGCAATCTGAACCTTGGCAAAGTTACACAGCTTATCGCAGTTACCCCTCAATGTTCCACCTCCAAATCCACCAGAATCTGCTCCTGACACCCCCACTGCTCCCTACTGGGTCCTACCTTGGCCAGCCTTCATCCCATCCTAGGCCCCTCCTGTACATCTGGGAAATATCTGGGTTCTGTTTCCATCCACAATATCCTTTTGTTCAGGATTATTACCTGAGAGAGACGGGCTGTTGCCACTGGCATCCTGCAGAGGAGGGGACAGGAGAGCTTACAGAGCTTGGTTGAATGGGCAGAACCTTACCTTTCAGAGCGTCACCTTTGTCCCTTGACCTGCTGCTTCTCCTTGTCTCCACCTGAGGCTGGGGCACAAGAGAGGAAGTCAGGCTGGAATCCAATCCTGCGTCTGTTCTTTGTGACAAACTGCAGGCATTTACTGGTGATTAGAAGAATGACAATCTCCATGGAATGACTAAAGCCCAGAAACCAGCTTCTGTGTGAGACCTAGAGTGCATTTCTTCCGTCAGCCTTCCTCTGCTCACGGAGAGCACACACTCTCAGCACTCAGTGTTCTGGTGGGCAAGATTTTGATTATGGAGGCTGAAGCTCTGGGCCAGCCCTTGACCACTTCCTCCCCGGGGTCAGCCATGCTTTCTCAATTAGCCCAGACAGAAAAGGAGCCTTGGCCCAGAGACTGGAGCTCAAGGAAAGAGACTGAGGACCCAGTGATGAGAGCTGCCCTTTGAAATGTCTAGTCATCTAGTCCTTAGCCACTGCGTCACTATATTGGGGTTTTTTACCTATTGCCCTCTATAACAACTAGAGATGGGAGGTCTGAGATCTTCAAAGAGAAATATTTTTGAATGCTCACCTTACTGGCAAATGATTTACATATCATACGAGTCAATAGTTCAGTCGTTCAATCAGATCAAGGGCAATGGTACAATCAATGATTACCATATCCATTTTAGAACAACACCCCCCCCCCTCCATGGTTAAATTGCCTTCAAAAGGAGTTGTGTAATCACAGTCAGGTCTAAAGCTCTCTGTCCCCTCTGGCCTCCTTCATTTTTTCGTCTTGAAATCAATCCCCCTTCACTCCCTAGCTTCCCGATGGGGGAGTTCTCCACACTGCTGATCTCACAATCCCTCCCTCTGCCATGAGATCTCTCCACCTGCAACTCTGTCAACCCTTGTGTCCATGATCATGATGCATCCACGCCTCCTGAGCTTCACAAACAGGGAAAGCCAACAGAAATAATGAAAATCAACATAAGCCGGCAAGGATAAAATGATACCAATGCAGTGAACAAAGTCCTAACAGTGAGTAAGGACGCACCAGCCCTCATCAACATTCCAAAGCCAGGGCTGATGGTCTCTTCTTTCTTGAGATTTCCCCTATCAGGAAATTAATTACGAAAGGAAAAATTTATAAAACGAGGAAAAATCAATCTCTCCTATGGCTGGGTTGAGAATTTCTTACCTTTATCCTTTTCCTGGGTGGTCGCACAGGTGGAGTATTTGGAAGGAAGGGGAGGACCAGGAAGAAGCAACCCACTCCATACAGGATGCCCAAGGTCAAAACAGTGAACCAGGTGGGGTATTGGTAGGTCAGCCAGGAAGCACTTTTCTGTTCCAGCAGAAAGAGAATCTCCTCCATCTTCTGGATACAGCGGTTGCACTCAGGCAACTGAGCACTCTGAGTCCCCTCTGGCTTCAAACCCACTTGCATCACAAACCTGGGCCCACATCACTAAAGGGTCACAGTGGGGTGGGAGGTGACAGCAGGACAACACATAATCCCTCCCTCTACCCTCCAGCTCATCACATCCCTCCCCTGCTCTGGTCTTCTCTCTCCCACTGCCTGCTCTGGGCCTCCAAAGTCACCAGCTGCACCTGATGGAATGGAATCTTAGTGCAAGTTCTTATTCATTCCACCTCCCACCTAGGTATTACCTGCTTCCTTGGCAAGTTGCCTGAATCATGACCAATTTCATAGGCTTAGAATATCTGAAGTTGTCTCTGTCCTCAATGAAAACCTTCCCAAGTCATGATTTTACTTTGTCTTATCCAAGATAGAGAACTTAGGTTTATGTAACATTTATTTAGCTTTATGAATGTTGGATGAAAAGCTTGGAATTTGACTTCTATGACCAGGAGAGTTATTCAAGAGCTGAGGTATATCTCTCCCAGGAGAGAGATCTAACAAATTTTCTGCCAGATGGTACATTTGGGGAGACAAGGAACACTTAAGCATTAATCATTCTTAACAGTGTCCCCTGTAAATCTTCCTTGTGTGTGACTACTGCCCATTTAGGGCTTGCTCTGGGAACACTTGATGGGGTAATAAGCCTTGCAACAATTCAGGCTCAAAGGGCAAGCATCTGGCTGAGCAAAATAAAGAGATAATATGGATTGAGTTGTGTCCTTACCACTACCACTTGAGATATTCCCCCAAAATTCGTTGGAACCCTAACACTGAAGGCTATAATCTGATTTGGTTATGTGAGGGCTCTCTCTGGGAGAAATGTACCTCTGTCCTTGGCTTCACACAAGAACCAATTGACGCAGAAACCTAGTTTGTGATCCAAGTGACTTTATAAAGGATAGAGGAGGCAAATATGCTCGTGGGGGGTGGGGGCGGACTGGACAGCCCACGCGCGCTGGGTTGCATGACAGCTGGTTTGAGGCTCCCACCCATACCCTGTTGGTAGGCATGGCTGACGGTACTGTTTGACCCCATTGACTGAATTAAGCCCACCTGGTCTAGATGGGGGCCCGCCCAGGTTGACCTGCTTCCTGTCACAAGGACCTAAATGTGTGCATCTTTCCAGCCTGAAGCAGCTTTCAACTGTCTGTGATGGGGAGGAGGTTTGGCATGCACAGCGACCACCCTCAGTTCTGCCTCTACTTACCTAACAGGTACACGGCATTTCTTTTCTGTTTTTTAAAACAACAACAAAAAAATCATTTGTAATCTTTCTATTCCAGCGGTGCTAGGAGCAAGGCAGAGGCAAAACCCAAGAACAGGGTTCTTCTCTGTTGAAGCGCGATAAACTCACGGGGAAGCAAACAAGCATCTTCATCCACGTGAAGTGAATCTGTGAATCAGCAGCTCCCAACTGACCAAAGCACGCACAGAGCAGCCCAGCATCAAGGTCCGTTTCTGTGCACTGCTCCCACTGTGAGGAAGAGCTTCATGTGCATTAATAGGGAACTTTTGTAATATTTGAATTTTGAATAGTGGTTTTTGTCAGAAACTGGAAAAAATCTCAAAGCCTGAAGAAACTCCTTTCTAGTACTGAACATTCAAGGGAGCCTGTAGAAGCCTGAAATGATTGCTAGGTGACCACCTGGATCTGCTTGTTGAGTGAAAGTGGCAGAATAGCAGCAATAGAGCAGCGGGTCCATTCTGACCACTGACACTCGTGGACCTGGTTTACAGGCAGTAGAGAAGAAGATGAGAGCAGGTTGACTCGTTTGAAGTCCATGACCTACTCTGAGGGGACTAGAGTTGTGGAGAATTGGTGATGGGGCCAAGGCCTAAAGGCAATGCGACCAATGGACACTGAGGTGAGGCCAAGAGAGGGAGCCCACATTGACTTGACCCGAACCCGACCAGATGAAGAGAAGAATGTTGAGCCTGTGCACTGGTACATACTGCTGCAGACTGTATAGACGAACTGTCCTGCTTTGACTTTCTTGTGGATGTGGACTTCACAAGGTTCCAACTGGCATGAAGACTCTTTATATTGAAGAATATGATTGTCTCCTCAGAGCACTGGGTTGATGGAAGTAGGCAGTAGAGAAACTGGATAGCCAAAATGGGCCAGATAAAGGCGTGAAGTGGCTAGCTTACAAGATTTCATAGATACTGGAATATATTCATAGAATTATAGGATTAATATGTGGGTGTACCTTACCTGCAATTGTTAAGCATAGGATATTTTTGTTTCATCACTTACAGAATATTATGTTTAAAGGAGGGTGGCACGGCGTGAAATGTATGCATTTTCATATTATACTGTTAGATACTGATATGATTCTATTATTGTTTTGAAATTATATACGGCTAAAGAATTTTGTGAAAATGTCAAATGGACAAGGGGTAGTCTGTTGTAGTTATACAATCTGGTGTCAATTTGGGACTTGAGAGGATTAAGAGTGAAGGGGTAGACTCTAGTCTCTCTATTGGGTTATGGCCAATGAGGCCTCTTTGTGGGCCTGGCCTTCCCGTCAGGGTTCTGGGAAATCTGGTCTTTCCTCCTTGGAGGCAGCAGACTATCTTTCTGCTCATTCCCTGAGAGATGTCCTACTAACAAGACACATGGCACCACACTGATAGAACCCATGCCCTGGGAACTGGAGGAGCCACATGGAGACCCTGCCAAAGCTGAGATGCTTCTACCACCACTGGATGCAGAAGACTTTGCAACTACTGACCTGTGATCTTCCTGCATTTGGGGTCATTGAAGGTGTTTCATGAGTCTGAAGAGAACATTATAGATTGATATCAGACATGGGCTAATATTGGACTTATGGACTTGATCTTGGTTGGGCTGGAATGCTTTCTCAATATACAACTGTTCTTGTATATAAAGGTCTTTCCTATACACATATGAGTGTGGATTTGTTTCTCTAGTCTACCTGGATTAACACTCATGGATCACTTTCAGGACTGTAAGTTCTGTTCCCCTGACTGCTGCAAAGTATGTGACAGAGAAGAAAAGGGAGAAGAGTGAACTGTACCCATTTATTGAGGTAAGAACAGTGATGAAGGAGCATGGCCGGTTCCCCAAACTTCATGAGTGGAAAAATGGGCTCTTGGCACAAAATGACATTCAATCTTCACCAAGAGATTCAGGGTTAAATTGCTGCCCTATCTCTGACCTCAGCTTTTGTTTTATTTTAATTCTCATATAATTCACATATATCATTCAATACTTCAGTCATATTAAGATTTGTGTAATCGTCACCACAATCAGGTTTACAACATTTCCTTCTTTTATATTCATTTTTGTTAGCCCCCCCCTCACTCCCCCAAATCTTCCCTGCCTGTCCCTAGGAGATTGTTAATTCTGTTAGTGTCTCTCTGGATTTACCTCTCCTGGATTTCATATGTATTAAAAAAAATACAAAACAAAATCAAGAAACAAGTAGAAAAGAAAAACTAACAATGATAAAAGAGAGAAAAACCTCAATCGAACAGAAAGTGAAAAATACTAAAAACTGGAACCAAATTAAAATTAGTCTGAAGAGATCAAATGATCAGCTGTTACATTTGAACTTAACTGTATCTGTTCATGTCCATGGGCTGTGGTCAGAGGGAATTCACCCCGCATGTGCATTTGAGTCCTTTTGCAAACTGGGTGTTCCGAACTTAAGCTCTGATTCTTGTTCATACCTGCAGATTGAGATTCTATTATTTATCACCCTGGCATCACACTGGCTGTGCTGCTTGTTCTGGGCGGACTTAGTTGACATCTCACTTAGATGGCTGCTTATTTTCAGAAAAAAGGTTTAAGTACAAGGCCCTGTTCTTTGTGATAGATGTGCACCATCTGATTTCAGGGTTTTTTTACACCCTATGCTTTCCAGTCAAATATTCACTTGAGGTAATTCAAAACACTCACTTGGCTCGATGACGCCAGAATAGCTCCCCTCCATGCAGTTCCATGGAGCTCAGCATAGTTAGGGCGCAGAGATGAAAAGACGATTGAACCATGTACTGAACGTTCAGGTTTTTCCCTGCTTTGGAAAATCTGTTTGCGCTTGTAGAGTAAATGTTTTGTACTTTTTAAGAGTGTAAAAAAAATAGATGGAGGGATTCAGAGAAAATGGCAACCAGATAGGACCCATCTATCTGGAGCTCCTGCTGCCAGACCAGAAAAATAGGAAATTAGGTGAAGGAAACGGGGAGGTGGAGTTCTGAAATTAGAACTAGGGTAACAGGGTTTCTCCTGAACCCCTTCTTTTGTGGGATTTCCACTCACAAAGCAAACCAAGAATGCTTTAAAGCAGCACTATAATTTTGACGAAGTGGCAGGCGCCAGATATGCCCTTGCCTGGAGCAGGGATCCCTGCAGGTGGACGCCCTGAGAGGGGGCAGAATCTCAGACACGAGGGGAACCCCACACTGAGCTCTCCATGCGGTTGGATGCCTTGAGCTCACGGTCAGGGGTTGGTGGTGGGTAGCCATAATTTAGAGTAGAAGAAAAAATATATTATTACCTTAGGAAGATCATGGTGTGGGAGAAAAAGGCAGAAAGTCGGGAGTCCAGGGAGCAAATTTAGTTCCAATTGGCCGACTAGTAAACAACCCCCCTGATAAGCTGCATCTCCCCCTCTGGGGGTCAGCTTGACAGCCACCAAATCTGAGCACATCACAAGTAGAATTTTTTTTAAGGGTGAAACATAAATGATTGGTTTAAAACTCAAACCCAAGTCTGGTTGCTCAGCTCCAAGCACCACATAGGGGAGTCCCTTAACATAAATCAGCATAAGAAGCAACCTAGCTAAGGAATGCCAGAACTCAGCCACAGGGCCCGGCAGCTTTTACCATAACAAAGACCCGCTGTAGCAGTGTCAGCCTTAAACAGCACTGAGCTGTAGCCCAGAGACTGTGGGAGACAATTTCATTCTAGCTGGCCAGAGGGATAAAAAAGAAAATCCTCTGATCTAGGAAGCATCAGCAGTCTAGATAGGACAACAAGCTTCCCTCTCAGTGATTCTACACATAGTTGGGGAGGCCCTGTCGGTCTTGGAGCCCTAGACGGGGCTGAGGGAGCCCCCCAGTGCCCCCTCCCAGCCCCTGCTGCAGTGCTACATGCAGCACAAGGCAGGTACTCCAGCACCCAAGTGACCCCTGGCCACGGGCGCGATCTTGCTTTTGAAGTAATCTCACACAGCATCTGTGGAACCCTACATCAGGGATGGGAAAGTCCATTAACGCATGCCCAGGAGAGCCAGCATAGGAAAGCTGGATTTTCCTGCCCGTGGGCTCCGATGGATGTTGCACCTGGAGCAGCCCACCTGGGCCAGATGATTGCAGTTCAGCCAATGGGATTGACCTGGGGTCCTTCACCAGCCTCCCCGGGAACCCTTGAAAAGGCAGGAACCAGAAGGGAGAGGGGTGGTCTGGTCGTCTTCCTGGGAGGAGAGAGATCCTTGCATGACCTGAGGCAGTCTCTGCCAGGCCCCATGGTCAAAGGAATCCTATGGGTGCCTTGTAAAACCTGAAGCTTCTTTTAACTCTCATTAAATTCACTTGGATCACGAGCCCGGCTTCCGCATGAAATTTTTCTCGCGGGGAGCCAAGGACTGGGGTTGGAATTTAGGCCAGAGAGAGAGACCTTACAAGTCCATGACCCTGTGACCTTGAGGAAGAGTTGGAATTCCTCTGGCCTCAAGGACAGGTGATCAAGTATCATTACCTCCTTACCCACTGCTCTACTTATTCTCACTTTATTCACTAGCCCTTCTAACTTTTCCACCGCACTCAGTTTCAACGTGCTCAGGTTGGTGTTGGGCTTTTATTTACTCGCTTTCTTCTTTATCCCTCTTTTTTTCCCCTTTTCCCCTCTTTTTCCTCTTCTCTCCCACTCTCTCCTCTCATATGCCACTAAAGGCTTCCAGGTCACTTCCCTCCGCTTAGGGCAAATCAACCCAAATAGCAGGAGGCACTCCAGCCTGCCCTGTGTGGGAGTGCTGTACACCACACAAGGCACCTGGGACAAACACCTACAGTGCGCTGCACCGTTGAAGAAACCTCCGTCATGCCCCTAAGGTGATCTCGTCAACTAGGGCAATTCTGCCCAGCACCACTGGGTCCCGGCATTAAAAGGGCACACTGACCTGCCATGTTGGAGCAGTGTCTAAACCCCTCTGGCCCCTCATCCAAGCAATCAGGGATCAGCTACTACTTTATACTTTATTTCCTCCTTCTCTCTCTCCTTGCTCTTTACCATCACAGCCAACCTTAGTGAACTCAGTTGGATTTATTTCCTTCTTTCTCTTTATTCTCTTTTTCTTTCTTTCCTCTTTCTGTCTTTGCTTTCTTCACCTCTCTCTTAGCTTGTACGATTCTCTCTGCTCCCTCTCATTGCTTGCACATACCACTGCTGGTTTCCAGAGCCCTACACTCTGCCTAGGGCAACCCTGTCCTCCTAGTGGGCAGCCTGACCCCTAAGATAGTACTGCACACAGGACGAGTCAGAGCTACACACAGCATAACACAGGGTCAGTTATTTCTTTAACCATTTAAAAAATACTCTCTCCTCCTCCTTCCTTTTCTCTTCTCTCTTTTTCCTTTTATTGGGCTCTTCTTACAGGTTTTCTGCTTTTCTCCGCTCCATCAAGCTCTTCTCTACTTCCTACCACAGCCTCCACAGATTTGGTTCTCCTTTTTAGTTGTTTTCTTTTCTTTCTTTTTTTTTTTTTTTTTTTACTGTTGTCACCTTTGTTTACTCTGTGCATTTTAGTTGTCTGTGGGTGAGTGGTTGTCAGTCTGGTTGGCATTATTGCCCCAGTCTGTGTCTTCCTCTTTCTCTCTTTTTCCTCTCCTTTCACTCTCTTTCCCATCACAAGACAATAGCTGTCTCTAGGCCACTCCCCTCTGCCTAGGGCAAACCTGAAGGCCCAACTGAGGGAGCTCCCACCCCCCACTTATTGGTGTGGCAAGCAGCTGGGGAATTCACGCTGGTCCTCTCCCACACACTAAGCCACAGGTTGTTCTCCCCTATAAAAAGTGGGGGCATCCCCAGCCTAAATCCTGAGGTCCTACAAGTGACTGTGGGAAACGCCTGACCACCACTTGTGAGGCTCCACGCTACTGTGGGAACATCCACCCAATCTCCAAGGCGATCTCTCTGTACATCCCCTTGTCTAGCCAGATTTGTAAAGTAGAATTTGGATCATGATAGTGGGGGGAGGAAGCATTTAGGAACTAGAGGAAACATGTTTCATTGTTGCTACCCTGCACCCTGACTGGCTTATCTCCTCCCCACATCCCTTCAGGAAGGGGGTGTCCAGTTACCTACCAATGGGCTTTGAGTCTCCACTCTGCACTCACCCTCATTTACAATGACATGATTTTTGTGTTCTTTGATGCTTGATATCTGATCCCTTCAACAGTTCATGGTCACACAGGCTGGTGTGCTTCCTCCATGTGGGCTTTGTTGCTTCTGAGCTAGATGGCCGCTTCTTTATTTTCAAGCCTGTAAGATCCCAGATGCTATAACTTTTGATAGCCAGGCACCATCAGCTTTCTTCACCACATTTGCTAGTGCACACATTTTTCTTCAACCATCATGTTGGAAAGGTGTTCATCATGGAATGCCAATTTAATATAACGTGTTCTTGCATTGAGTAAGTATTTGGCAATGTCCATCTACTGCCTTAATACTAAGTCTATAAATATATGCACGTTGATCTATTTACGAACCCTCCTGTATAAATATATTTACATATGTACATGCCAGTATGTAGACCTCTAGAAATACCCTTTGTCACCTAGTTCTTTCCTCTATTTACTTTTACTTTCCTCTTGTCCGACTATCATGCTCAGCTTTCACTTGGGTTTGAGTAATTTCTCTTGGTTACATTGCCCTTGCTGAATACCTACCAGGCTTCTCACACCCTCCTTGCGACGGATTTTGGATTACTTGTTGCTCCCCTGTCGCTGGATTGGTCAGCATCACCTCCTTACCCCCTCCTCTCTCTCTCCCATGTCCCCGGGAACCATTGGTCCTGTTGTTTTCTCCTCCAGACTATTCTTCCAGCCTATCTTATCTAGATAGATCTGTTGAGATAATAATATGCACCAAAAATCAAACCATAGCAAGATAGGCGATGGGTGAGAACACAGTGATGACAAAAAAACAACAACAGAAAACCAATGATCAATAAAAGAGTAAATTAATTAAAAGACAAAAAAAATTTTTAAGAAAGAAAAACCTGTAAATAGATCAAGGTCTGATTTTTTTTTTCTATAGGTGTGTCCTTCAGTCAGGTCTGATGGCGTATCATGCTCTGGCCCCAGAGTCTGTCCTTTGTACTCCCTCAGGGGCTACCCGCTCTGCTCCCATGGTTGCTCTGCTGCATGCTTTTAGTGATTTGCCTCCGGGTTGGAGGGCCAGTCGGGTCAGTCCCAACACAGAGTCTCCGGTATTGTCCCCATAGGGCCCTGGGCCAGCAAGGGATGGCATGTCTCATAGTGGGATCAGCCATATGGTCCACTCTGTACATTGGCTGTTCAGAGTGCCAAAATCATCCTCCAAGCCTGGTGGACCAGTGTGTGCTCCACTCTCTTCCTCCCCCTTCATTTGCCCCTGTGTGCTCTGATCAGACATGTCCATCTCCCCTAGCTACAGGTTCAGTGCCGTCTTCTAAAGTAAATTCTTCTGGGGGGAGGGGCAGTTGTCCACGTAGCTGGTATGGAGGCTGGACCATCCACTTTTCATTTAGGATCAAAAGCATCTAGCTTTTAGCATTAGGTGCTATTGAGTCAGTTCCAACTCAAGGCAGAATGAACCACTGCGCAGTCCTACACCATCTTCAAAACTGTTGTTATACTTGAACCTAACATTTCAGCCTTTTCCAGGGACTGGCATCTCCTGATAACATACCCAAAGCATGTGAAGTCTCCCCGTGCTTGCTTCTAAGGACCTTTCAGACTGTTCTTCTGACACAAATCTGTTCATTCTTCCAGCACTCAATGGTATTTTTAATATTCTTGGCTAGTGTCATCTTGATGGGTTGAAACACTATCTCGCTCTAGTGTTGATGTACATTTTTCTGATGCCTAATTATACTGAGTATCTTTTAAGGTAATCATTTAATTTTTATGGCATTTTGAAAAGATGTCAATGAGGTCTATTTAATTTGTGTTCATATGGAAACACATAACTCAAACTAATATATGTGACAGTAGAATAAGAATCCATTTTATCCTAAATACTTGAGATATTTATACAGCCTACTCAGGTTTTTATCAACATAGATAAGGTGGCGGTGGTGGTGGTGGTGGTGGTGGTGGTGGTGGTGGTGGTTTTTAAGAGTTAATCTCTAAATAGGGGGCTGTAGTACTGAGCACTGAATCTCCTTTGCTTGATTAATTTTTATGTTAGGGAAGTAATACAAGGATTCCATCAAATGACCCATCAGTTTGAGGAAAAAGCATATCAGAATTGATGGTCAAAGCCTATATGGCTTTATGGTTTAGTCTCTAGGGGTATGTAATGCTCTTGTGAAAATAGTATTCCTCATGATAATAACGAGGAACTGGTGGGCTTCCAGGGCTGGGAGCTGAACTGAGGGGCAGTTCTACCCTGTCTAATAGGGTCACTATGAGTTGGCAAAGACTCGATGGCTGTCAGTTTGGTTTGTTTGACTTGAGTACTGGCATTCAGTGTGTTTATCGAAATCAATAAATTACAAGCATTTTTGATGTCTATTTTTTACATACAAAATTTAAATCCCCCAAGCCTCTGAAAACTGCGAAGATTTCACAGCACTAGGTTGGTACTCTCCCATCCAAGAATCAGTGAAACTGGCAGGGTGTGAGGCATTCAGGCTCCCTCAGTTCCTCCTGCTGCCTTCCCTGACCCTGGTCACTTGCTTCTATTACCTCTCTTGGACCTTACATGCATTTGAATTAGAACACCATAGAGTACAGTGCTCTACATGTGCAGCAGCTCTAACCATGTCACTCTCTGTCTCTATGAAGCCTCTTCCAACAAAATTCAAATGCGATTGTATGTGCACACATAAACACACGCATGCACCAGAGCACCCTTCTTAACAGAGAGTCAGGAGGGTCTCTTAATTATTTGCTGTCCTCACTTTGGACACAAATCCCTTGATGATGAGTAGGAGAAAAGGAACATCAGGTAGTGGGGGAAACCCTAAGGAGGAACAGAGGAGAGCTTTAACTAAGAATAATGCTACTAGGGGAATGATGGCATGTGAGGAAAATTAGATACTTCCAGACTGTCAGATTTTTCCATACAGCAAAATTAACTTTTCTAGTTTTGTCTAAAACTGGCCCCAGGAAATTTCAAATAGCACATCTCAGATTATCTAACCTACAAAGGAGTAGCCGGCCTTCCACCCACCCCCACCCCACCCCCGCCAAAAAACCAAGCGGTACAAAGCTCCACTGGGTACACATTTCAAAATATACATTCTCCTGTTTGGGCAGGCATCTGGCAACTTGCTCTGAGCTAGTGCACCCACACTTTTTTCCCAAGGTCATTGCTGGTGACAAGACCTTGTGCTCTTCTCACAAGCCAGAATGCAAACATAAATCAAGTCAGTGTAAGACGCCATCATCACCTCACTCAAATACACCTCGTCAAGTGAACTCAAACTTCAAGAAGATGCTCATTTGTTTGGTTTTCTTGATGTGAGGGTGATAGTGCATTTGGAGTTTAGTCATTGCACTAGGTCAGACTGTTAATCAAGCTTCCTATATAGAGGTTCTGAAGATATTGTGTAAGAAGGTCTGAGTTGTCTGGCTAGACCAGAGCTTGCACACTGCTATTGACTAGAAGTTCCGACACACAGAATCCAGGACAGATAAACCCCTCAGGACCAATACTGAGAGTAGCAACACCACGAGGGAAGGTAGGGGGGAGAAGCAGAAGAAAGGGGAAACCAATCTCAATGATGGACATACAGCCCCACTCCACCACCCAGGGGAACAAACAGCAGAAGTTTGGGTGAAGGGATACAGCAGAGGCGTAAAATATAAAAATAAAAAGTATGTATAAAGTATCAGTGGTTCACGTGGGTGGGAGGAGGGGAAAAAAGGAGCTCAAGGAGAAAGAACATGTTTGGAAATGATGATAGCAATGTATGTACAAATGTGCTTCATACAAATTGGTGTATGAATTGTTACAAGAGCTGTAAGATCCCCCAATAAAATGATTTATTTAAAATAAAAAGGACTGATTAGTGGTAGACAGGGGACTGGTTTTGCCACCATGACAGTGCACCTGCTCACACACAAAAAACAGCATGCCTCTATCGCCCGATCTGATCCCAGCACACCGAGGCAAAATACTAAGGGTGTACAACAGAACAGGAAGGGGAACAGAGCAACGAAGTCCCCAGGGAATACCAAAAATAGACTTTGGGGCCAGGGCTAGCTGACCCATCATACTCTATGAGAAAGCACTCCTAAAGGCCAACAAACAGTCCTTGAACTAACTAAAAGCTTTTCTTTCTTGTGTTTTGTTTTGCTTTTTGTCATTGGCTTGTTGGTGGTGGTGTTGTTCTTTTGTTTCATTTTGTTGCTTGGGTTTGCTCTGTCTCGTTTTTGTGCATGCTATGATTTCCACAGGTCTGTCTAAATGAGATAGGCTGGATGAACAATCTGGAGGAGAAAACAATGGGACTGACAGCTGGGGGAGGGAGATGGGAAAGGGGGGTGTAGGGAAAAAGGAAGTGCTGTTAACAAACCCAGGGACAAGGGAACACCAAGTGATCCAAATAGATGGTGAGGAGGGTGTAGGAGGCTTGGTAGAGTGTAACCAAGAGTAATGTAACCTAGAGGAATTACTGAAACACAAATGAAGGCTGAACATGAGAGTGGGACAATCAGAAAGTAAAAGGAAATCAAGGAAAGAGGTAGGAAGCAAAGGGCATTTATAGAGGTCTAAATAAAGGCATGTGCATATGTAAATATATTTATGTATAACGATGGGGAAATAGATCTATATGCATATATTTATAGGTTTAGTATTAAGGTAACAGATGTACATTGGGCCTCCATTCAAGTACTCCCTCAATGCAAAAATACTTTGTTGTATTAAAGTGGCATTCCGTGATGCTCACCTCCCCAACACAATTGCTGGAGGCAAATGGGTGCATAAGCAAATGTGGTGACTGAAGTTGATGGTGGTCGGCTATCAAAAGTTATACATTCTGGGGTCTTAAAAGCTTGAAGTTAAACAAGTGGTCATGTAGCTGAGAAGCAACAAAGCCCACATGAAAGAAGCACACCAGCATGTGTGATCACGAGGTGTCGGAAGAATCAGGTATCAGACATCATCGGAACAAAAAAATCATATCTTTGTGAATACGGGGGAGTGTGGAGTGAAAACCCAAAGCTCATTTGTAGATAATTGGACATCCCCTTACAGAAGGGTAGCAGGGAGGAGAGGAGCCAGTCAGGGTGCACTGTAGCAACAATGAAACATACAACTTTCCTCTAGCTCCTAAATGCTTCTTCCCCCACAACTAAAATGATCCCCATTCTACCTTACAAATCTAGCTAGACCTGAGGATGTACACTGGTACAGATAGGAACTGGAAACACAGGGAATCCAGGGCCGATGATCCCTTCAGGACCAGTGGTGAGAGTGGCGATACGAGGAGGGTAGAGGGAGGGAGGAATGGAAAGGGGAAACCGATTACAAGCATCTACATATAACCATCTCCCTGGGGGACAGACAACAGAAAAGTGGCTGAAGGGAGATATTGTATAGTGTAAGATATGACAAAATAATAATTTAGAATTTATTCAGGGTTCATGAGGGATGGGGAATAATTATCAGCTGATGCCAGCGGATTAAGTGGAGAGCAAATGTTTTCAGAATGATGAGGGCAATGAATGTACAAATATGATGTATGTATCAATTGTGATAAGAGTTGTATGAGGCCCCAAAAATTGATTATAAAAAAAGAGAAAAGAAATAACAGTATGAAAACATCCCCCGAAAAAGCATGCCTCTCTTGTCCCTCATATCCTAATCACCTGAACTCACTCCATGTGACTTCTTTCTGTTTCCATGAATGAAGGACAGTGGTTTGACAACACAGAAGAGGGGGGGAAAAAAACAAGGGTGTCACCCAAACTGCTGAGTTTGAAAAATGTTTCCAAGAATGTAATCACAGATTAGACAAATGTGTGAAGTGTAATGGAGAGTACTATGAAGGGGATAAAAAATTTAAATGCATAGTTTTGAAAAAATTGTAGTTTTTGTCGGGTTCCCCCTAGTAGCTTCCAATTTCATAGCAACTCAAGCCATCACCATACATCCAACTGACAGAGAAGGGGTGGGTTTTGTGTGTAGGTGGTGTTGGTTATTGCACAGGGGCAAGGGACTTCTGGTGGCATAGTACCTTATGCCTTGGGTGTCAACTGTAATGTCAGCAGTGGGGAACCACCAGTCAGTCCTCAGAAGAAAAGGATGAGGCGTTCTACTCCCATAGAGTTAGCCTTTGGGAAACCCACAGAGATAGTTCTGCTCTGATCTCATAGAGTCGCTATGGCTCAGCATCGACTCCATCGAAGTGAGCTGACAAACTAAAGGCAGGAGATCTGAAAGAGGATGCGGAGACGTTGTCTCAGGTACTTTGGACATATTACTATGGTGGAACCAGTCCTGCAAGAAGGGCATCATTTTTGGCAGAGGGTTAGCAAACAAGAGGAAGACCCTTACTTAGGTGGATTGACACCGTGGCTGCGAGAATCGGCTCAAATACAGTAACAAGTGCGAGGATGGCGCAGGACTGGGCTTTGTTTCTCTCTCTAGTGCACAGGCCCCTATGAATCCGAACTGACTCCAGGGCTCTACAACATCAACTACTACAACCCTGAAGTTCAAACCTACCCAGTGGCTTCCCAAAAGGGAGGTGTGGCCATGTGCCTCTGTAAAGATGATAGCTAGGGAGCCCCTGCGGGGCAGTTCTACTCTGTGGCACAGGGGCAGCCAGGAGTCGGAATGTGCTTCACAGCAAAGGGTGTGCTTTGTCTCAGTTTGTGCCTGCTGCTGTTTATGCTATGCACTGAGTTTAACATGTGACACTCAGGAGCGAATGAATGGAAACACACCCATGATGCTTCCATGATGCCAGATGCAAGCTGACACTGTTTCTGAGTTCTGGGCATATTATTTTTTCAGAGATAATTTCCTGTAGCGGTGACACACCGAGTCCTATTTCATGTAAAAGCATCAGCAGCAGAGGAAAGCACTGCACAGAGAGAAGACTATGACACGTAACAGGCTTTCCATAGAGGAACAAAAGGGTAGATGTCTTGGGCTGCACTCTTTTCTTGTATACAGACAGTAAACAAGCTGAACACATCTCACCTAAGCATAACATTACAACTACTTGAAGCCCAGCTCAGGCATCTGGACAAGAGGCAGCAAGGAAGGATGGGAGAGAGTTAATGGGCTGGGCGTCCCCAAAGGTGCAGAGTGGGAATCAAGGGAGGATCCAGGACGAGCCAAGGCTTCTGGCAGAAGTCTGAGAGGAGAGCAGCAGAAAGGAGCTGCTCTCTGGGTCCTCACAGATGTAGCCAGTGAGAGAGCAGCAGTGCTGCCCCCTGGCGGTGCGCCGAAGGCAGGGCCGCTTCCCCCAGGGCTGGAGAGCTCTGGGGAAAGACAAACCGTGTCACTTTGGATGCCAAGTAAGGGGGCACTGTGTGCCGGTGGTGTACCTATGTTGGCCAAAGCGCTGCCCACTGTGCATTTGCTTCCCACAAGCACAGTTATCCTTCCTCGTGCATCCAGGAAAGACAGTTCTAGAAAAACACAAGCAGTAAAATAAAACACTGCCAGGTCTCGAACCATCCTCACCATTGTTACTATGCCCACTGGTGTAGCCACTGGTTCGAGCTGTTTTATTGCCCGTCCTCCACTTTTTTGCCAAGCATCATGTCCTTCATGGACTTGATGTCCCTTCAGGGACTGGTCTCTCCTGACAGCACGTCCAAAGATATCAAATGAAGTCCAGCCATCCTTTGTCCCCATGTTCTCTTGGCAGTCCTTGTACTTTTATTGCTCAGTGTCTGATTATTTGGGACCAGGCCTTATTGCTGCCCCTTCCTCACCTTGGCCCCCAATCCCGACCCCAAGCCCTGCACATCCACTGTGTGAAACCTCCTGTTCCTGTAACCATCCCTGTGCTTTTGTGTGGGGGGGTCTAGCTGGGTTCCCCTGGCAATTCGCCAGCTGCCCTTGGGAAAGTTCATGGAGTCGGCTAATTAGTAGAAAAGCCAAACGTCCAGCTGAGATTGGTTTACTCCCTAGCACCCTTGAGCAGGAGCACAGCCCCACTCCCGGTCCCAGGTAGCCAACGACCACACCTAGGTTCTCCGGACTTGGCAGCTGTAACATGTGGCCTGGGCTTCCCCTTCATTTCCTGCTCCTTTCTGGCTTGCTGTCTGACTTTTCTTTGCGGAATTAAAGCTGCAAATTGACAGGATCCCATAAACACTCTAAAGCCACAAAAAAACACCAAATGCCCACCCAAACATGTGAAACTTCCAAAAATCATCCTTAGAAGATTCCCAAACCCTAAACATTCCTAAACCCCATATATGCCCTGAAAACACCATGAAAGCCCTAAGAAAACCTAAAATGCTGGGGGAAAAAAACACATATAATATTAAAAATACCCTAAAATCCCTAAGGAACTCTGCAACATCACTAAAAACACCCTATTGTGCTGAAAAATACCTATACACTCTAAAAAACCACCCCTAAATCCCTTAAACACTCCCTAAAATCTTATAAAACACCCTAAAAACCCCAAACCACCCGAATGCCCCAAACACACCTTGAACGTCCACAAACAACCTAAAAGCCCTAAAAAATCACATGCCACCAAAAAGCCCTAAATGACCGCAAAATTCCAACTCATAGCCACCCTATAGAGGGCTTCTGGAGCTGTCAGCCTTTTATGGGAACAGCTTTATCGTTCTCCCAAGGAGAAGTTGGTAGGTTTGAAACCCTGACCTCATATTTAGCAGTCTAATAATTGCTGGACAGTGCCACCAAGGCTCTACTGGTGTAGTGGGTTACACATTGGGCTGCTAACCTCAAGGGAAACGGTTCAAAACCACCACCCACTCCTTGGGAGAAAGAAGAAGCTTTCTTTCTATTCCCCTAGATTTCTCATTGAAGGTGTAAAGTAACCTGTTAAATGCGCGCAGTGGCAGCAGCAATGTCTCATAACCATGGGGAAATGTGGTTCAGAAACTTCAGAAGCAAGCATCCATCAGTAGGTGACTGACCAGCAGTATTGACTTGGGCAAAGAGAAGGTGACATGGAAGGGTAAGGAGAAGAATGCGTGCAGAGGGCAGGTTGGCAGCTGAGCCTAAGTCCAGTAGAAACAACAGCAGAATGGCCTGTTCCTGGAAGGGCCACAGGAGATGGTGCGACTTCATGTAGCCCCCACTTACATGTGTAACAGCAGCAATTGCCTGAACACGTGGTCTCCCCAGGGAGGAGCCTTTGTGTGGTGTTAAGATGCTGTTACTGTCTGTTGTACTGTGGTGGCCTGCATTTGGCTGTAATGGTGGAAATTTTGCAGCCAGTAGTTCAAATGCCTGCTGGGTCACTCACTGCAGGTAGACTTCAGCAGTTTCCAGACAGAGAGACGAGGGAGGAGGACCTGGTCTTCCACTTCTGAAAGAACTGGCCAGTGTGAACCTTGTGAATGGCAGAACACTATACCTGAACATGAGTACCGCAGGCTATAAGGCATGATGGATTGACACAGTGGCTGCAGCAATGTGCTCAAACATAGGATAGTGCTGGCCTGGAAAATAGTTCATCGTCCATTAAAAAAAATCATTATATAGGGGCTCATACAACTTTTGTTGTTGTTTTTCCCTAAGGGAGAGCAGTGTATTGGTACACTGAGAGGTATATAGATCAATGGATTCGAACAGAAAAGCTACACATATATTCACCAGTCAACAGGAAACTAGCCTTCGAAAAAGGACACAGAAATATCCAAAGGGACAAATTCTGCTTGCTCAACAAATGGTGTTGGACAAACTGAGATACCGTATGTAGGAAAATGAAGCAAGCCCCAAACCTTCCCCCATGCACAGAAATTAACTGAAGAGGGGTTAAAACCTGAAAGTAAACCTCCGGGCTATCATAATCAATTTTTCGATGACCTCATCGGTCAGAAATCATTGTAGGAACGCCAAAGCGTTCTTGTGTTCAACGTCTACATACATAGCAGGTGCTCCAGTAAAGGGGAATCTTGGTGGAGCTGGCTCATCCATTCCTGAAGAGAGTAGAGCACCACGTTGGCCCATCACAGAGCTCAGGTGTAGAATCTTCCTCACTGTCATCCTTTATCTCAGCAGTGTCAGTGTTGGATTATGAATTTCCCAAAGAACCAGTATCGCTCAATTATGTGCACAATGCTGACTCACTCTCGCTGTATCTCTTACAGCATCAGTTAGTGGGCTTGTTGTCTGCCTCAGGCTTTGTTCACGGAGATCCTCCAGCTAGTTGGTGGTGTGTGCGCATGAGCAGAGGCTTCCTGCCAATCCCCCATGAGTAGTAGAGCTCCCATGGTGTGGACTCCATGTAAGCCCTGTCCCAGACAGCACGCTTACATAGGAGGGTGGGCCCTGCAGCACAGAGGACCATTCCCCCTGTGGAATGGCCTCAGAGACCCACGTCCCTCACTGGCCAGCTGCTGGGGCTGTGGGCCCTAAGCTTCATGCCTGACTCAGGAATTGACACAGGGTGAGGCGACTCCAGTAGCTGTTTTGACTGGTCTAATCCAGCCTGAGATCATCCTTGCATGAGCCCTCTGCCCAGATTATTTTTGTTTCTTTTATGATCATTTTATTAGGGGCTCTTACAACACTAACCACAATCCATATATACATCAGCTGTTTGAAGCACATCTGACCATTAATTGCCCTCATTATTCTCAAAATCTCCACTCTTCACCCAAGCCCCTGGCCTCAGCTCCTCATTTTTCCCCCCCTCAATGCCCGCCACCCATCCCTCATCAATCCTTGGAAATGTACTAATTCTTTTGTCATATCTTCACCCACCTTTCTTTTGAGGTCAATGAAGATCCTTGTAATCGGTTCCCACTTTCCATCCTGCCCTTCCTCCACCCTCCCAGTATCTCCACTCATAACACTGGTCCTCACAGGCCCATCCACCCTGGATTCCCCGTGTTTGAAATTCCTATCGGTACTACAATACCTTCTCTAGTTTGGCCAGATTAGTATGGTAGAACTGGGTTCAGGTTAGTGGGGCAAGAGGAAGCATTAAGAACTTGAGGAGGCGGCCACCCGCCCGCTGGGTGCGCGGGCCCGGGCGTCGCGCGCTACGGGCCGCCCAGCGCAGCCGGAGGCTTGGAGCGCCCCGCAGGGCGCACGGGCGGCCTTGCAGGCGGGGACTCGGGACGCGCCCCTCGACGCCCTCGCGCACCCCACCGTCTTCCTGCCAGCGGGGCCCCCCGAGGGGCTGTGAGCGGGGGTGTCGCAGGACCTGCGGCTGGATAAAACGAGAGACCCCCCTTGGTCAGCAGCGCGAGACCGTGGGGACGCGCGGCTCCTCGAATGTTGCGTCGTCTCATTTCTGGTTCCTCCATCCATTCACGCAGGCCGACCCCGCTCGCCTGATCAGTGGCACACACCCAGCCCAGTGGGAAAAGGAATGCTCTCCCACGTATATGCATTTTAGTTTGGAGTCCCTACAGGGTTTATGTACCCCGAGTCCTGGAGATGGGGATTGGTTTGATCTAACTGCACTTTACTTGCAGTGCGAGCCAGCGCGACGCGGGGTCCCACTGGAAGCGCCGAGCCACACGTGCGTGTCAACACTTAGGACCATCCCCAAACATGCTTTTGCCAGGTGTCCGTGAGGAAGCCAATCAAGAGGGATCGTGCTATTCGGATTCGGTCCCCATGTCGCCGTTTTCGCCTTGCTTTCTGTTTTTGAATTCGGTTTCCCAAATGTCTGCCTCCAAACGAATACCCAACCAGGGGGTCCGCAGCCCTGGAAGTTTCCGGGGCTGTTCCCCAGACGCGCCTCTGGGGCTGCAAGGACTGCGCCTCGAGACTTTTCCGGTCGTGAAAAGTTGGCGGCGACAGCTCGGGGGCCCTGGGTCACCGGGTGGTGTTGAGCGGGGACTCTGGGGCCCCGGCGTGGGACGCTGGCGGGTGCAAGTTCAAGAGGGTCAGGGGCTGATGCCTCCCCACGCCCCTGCCCTCCCCCAGCAAGGGCGCTCTGGGGTGCTGGGTCCTTGAGGCCCCGGCTGGCGGGGCCGCCCACGGTCAAGGCTTCGGGCACACGCGCGGGTGCGCTGAGGCCTGCGCCGTGCGGGGATCTGGGCTCAGGCAGGTGGTCGCGGTGGCTCCGCGGGCGGACGGGCGCCCAGCAGGACGACCGACGACCCCCGGCGCGTCGCCGGCACCCAGCGCCCGGGCGTAGAGGCGGGCGGGGGGGGGGGGCTGCGCTCCGCCGCCGCCAGGGCCCCCTCCCTCCGCGCCCCCCCGCGCCAGGTGAGCCGGGCCTGGGCCTCGGCGGGCCGCGGGGCTGCCCTCTCGCCGCCCTCCAGCGCCCCCTCGGGGCCGGGCCGCGCCGAGCCGGGCGGCCGCCGGCCGGGGCTGGGGGTTGGGAGGGGCGGGGGTCGCGGGCGGGTCGCTCGTTCGGCCGCTGGCGGGGGGCGGGGGCCGGGCGGCCGCGCGCGAGGCCGGGCCAGCTGCAGCCGCACCCTCGGCCTCCGACTCCGGCTCCGGCTCGGCTCGCCCTGGCGGCGGTGGCGCCGTGAGGAGGAGTCCGCGCTCCTCTGTGGCGGCGGCGGCGGCGGCCGGCTCCAGGCCGGGTTTTGGCGCCGCCCGCCTGCTGCCTCCTGGCGGCTCCTGAACTCCAGCCCCCTCTCTATCAGCCTCTCACTCCGTCTCAATATGTCTCAAGATGGCGGCCAATGTGGGATCGATGTTTCAATATTGGAAGCGCTTTGATTTACAGCAGCTGCAGGTCAGGCTTCTCCTCTCTCGGCCTCTCGCTCGGGGGTGGGGGCTGCGGGCGGTCGCGCCCTCCCCGGGGGCGCCGGGCTGCCTCGCCGCCGGGGGGCCGCGGCGGAGGGGAGGAGGGGCGTGCCGGGAAAAGCGGGGCCGACTCGGGGACAAGTCCCTCTCACTCCCCGGCCCCCATTGATAACTCGCTTGATCGGAAATTGATCCTCTTTGTTCAATTCATCGATCAGCCCAAGATGGCGCCGGGAGCCACCGCTGCCACCGCTGCTCCTGGTGTCTGCCCCCTCCCCTGGCGCCCCCCCCCCTCCCCCGGCCCCGAGCCGCCGCCGCCGCGGGACCGGGGAGGGGGCGGCCCGGGGGCGGTCCCGGGCGCCCGCAGGGTGCGCAAAAAAAACAAAAAAAAAAGAACTTGAGGAAAGTTGTGTTTTTCTTTGCTTTCTCATACCCTGTATTCTTTTATCTCCTCTCTGAGATCCTTCTGTAAGGGGATGTCCAGTGCACTGCAATTAGGTTTTGGGTCTATACCCGGCCGTCCCCTCTCATTCTCCATGATAAGATTTTTTTGTTCTCATGATGCCTGTTGCCTTATCCCTTTGAAACTTTGTGATCACACAGGCTGGTATGCTTCCTCCATGTGGGCTCTGTTGCTTCTGAGCTAGATGGTTGCTTCTTTACCTTCAAGCCTTTAAGACCCCACACGCTATATCTTTTGGTAGCTGGACACCATCGGCTTTCTTCATCACATTTGCTTATGCAGCCGCTTTGCGGTCAGTGATCGTGTAGGGAAGGTGAGCATCGTTTAATGCCAATTTAATAGAACAATGTTCTTGCAATGAAGGAGTCCTTGAGCGGAGGCTCTATGTCCATCTGCTACCTTAATACTAAATCTATAAACATATGGACATAGATCTATTTCCCCATGCCCCTTTGTAAATATATGTACATGCCTTTATTTAGACATCTATAACTGGCCCTTGCTTCCCAGCTCACTCTTCTATACCCTTTGATTTTCCTCTTGTGCCCACTGCCATGCTCAGTCTTCCTTTGGGTTTCAGTAATTACTCTTGGTTACATTACCCTTGATCACGCCCTACCAGGCCTCCTACATCCCCCTCACCACCGATTTCCATCACTTTTTCTTCCCTTGTCTCTGGAATTCTTAACACCACTACCTTTCTTCCCACCTCCCTCTCTCGCATGTCCTCCAGGATGTGCTAGTCCCGTTTTTTTTTCTCCTCCAGATTGTTCGTTCAGCCTATCTTATTTAGACAGACCTGTAGAGGCAATAACATGCACAAAAACAAGAAAGAACAAAACCAAGCAGCAAAATAAACAAAACAACAAAAATCCAATTACAATAAAAGAAAACAAAGGTCAACAAGATAGAAAAGCTCATAGATAGTTTAAGGACTATGTGTTGGCCTTTAGAAGTGTTTTCTAGTCCAGTCTTTTGGGGCACCAAACCCTGACCCTAAAGTCCACCTTTAGCATTTCCTTGGGATCTTGCTGCTCCTTTTACTTGCTCTTCTGCTGTACCCCCTTAGTGTTATGCCTCGGTGTAGCGAGATCAGTTTGGGGGTAATTCCCACACTGTGTCTCCAGTGTTGTCCCCTCTAGGGCTATGGGTCTTTGAGGGACGTTGTGTCTCATCGTGGGGCTGGCCATGTGGTCTTCTATGTGAACTGACTTCTCTGAGTGGGAACATCATCCTCAAGGTCTGGTGGGACAGGATGTGCTCCACTCTCCCCTTCTCCCCTTCATCTCTGTGTGCTCTGATCAGATAATGTCTCTGTCCAGGAGATGCAAATTCAATGCTATCCTCTGAAATAAAATCTTTGGGAGGGGTTGTGGGGAATATCTGCTCAGATCTTTGGTGGGTCCAGGAGAGAGGGACTGCTCGGCTGGGCACAGCCACGAGGGGCTCAGAACTCTGGCTCCAGAAAATGGTTGTAAGTTTGGCTTTGTTTTTAACCAGTTGTGTGCCTCTGGGTCAACACCTGTGTTTTTTTGAGTTAGTTTTCTGATCCGAAAAGTAAAGGTACTCCATTGTCCAGACTCCCATGTCACCAAGTGATCGATAGGGGCTAACCAGAGCCTGATTCAAATAGTGTGGATCTGTTAGGTGCCTTCTAGACCTGGGGTGGCGATTCTGAGCCCAGGACAACAATAATGTCCGAGAGGTGATATAGGTGGCTCCATATTGAAACAGGAAGACCACTGTGGAGATTTTGTCCTTCCACTGATGGCCACAGGCCACCGCCTCACGTCCTGCAAAAACAGTTTCCCTGGCTCAACAGCCAAGCCAGGGGCCAGTGCCATAAAAATCATATGGCTAACTGGGACAAAGGGCAGACAGATATTTTTTATCATGATGTCTTGAGAAACCCACCTAACCTCCATGCAAATCTTCTGGTGTGAGTTATTTTTGGAAGCAATCATATGCTGACAGTAATTCAAATCTTTCCTTTTGACAATTTGCCTGTACTCTTTTCTGAACCTGAGAAGGTAATCCCTGTGTCCACTAAGAAATTGACTGGCTGGCCTCCTACTTGGACAGTTAGCCTGGGATCCTGGGGACCAAGTGAAACAGAGCACGGACACCTTCATTCAGCTTCTTCAAGCATTATTGTCTCTTGCTTGGGATTTTCTAGGTGTGGATGAGGCCCGTCCTCTCTATTGGAGGGTTGTCTGCTTCTCCTGGGGTATTCAAGGCACTGATTTTTCCAATGTCCTTCTTTCCTGCAGTAGGCACATTGATCCTGCCCCATGGCTTGGCGGTGCCCACAGGTCAGTCTCTCCGTAAGTGGGCCATGCTCTCCTTTTCCTGAGTCTCTGGGGTCTCTCATGGCAATTCCTAGTATTTTAACTAGTTTCTTTGTCTCTGTCGTGGTAGGATCATCTCTGTTGTTACACACCCGCTGAGCCACTTGTACCAAATCACTAAGATTTTTCCCGTCAAACCCTTCCCACTTCTTTTTCATGTCTGAGGCAGACTGAGTAATAAAGGCAATACTTATTGCCCTCCTGTTCTCAGGGCCTCCAGGCCTTTAGGGATATAAAGCCCGTAGGCTTCCATCAGTCACTCTAAAAAGGCACGCAGACATTCTCTTGTAAGAGCCTGAAAATTCTCACTGACCTTAGATAAATTCATAGGTTTTCTAGCTGTTCCACTGAGGGCCTGCAAGAGAAACTGGTGATACCTGGTTGGGCCTTCTGTGCCTTGCTAGGAGTTTGGATCTCACATTTTTCATGCAGTGGCAAAAAGAGTTTCCCTCACATGGGGAGTGCCTGCTGTCTGACCATCATGTCCATTGACTGCTTACTGGGCCTCTCTCTGGCAGGGCTACTGTACCTGTGTTGTGAACAGCACCTGCAGAAGTTGCTGGCAATTTCTGGAGGTGGGCTAATGCATATGGAAAACCGTTTCTATCAAGGAATCAGACCTGCTTTGTCAGAAAAAGGGATTTTGTTGATTCCAATTATACAAATCACTGGAATACAAGGGGATAGATACCCAAAAAGGGACTCAGGGGTCTTCCCCAGGTGTTGGGGCTGCTTGCCTTGAGTGTAGAATGGGTGCTGCCAAATCATCCTTCTTGGGGGGTGGGGCGGTCGAGATCCCATACCAGCCCTAGTGTATGTTGGGGTGTGGACTCAGAAAGGAGTTATGAGTATTTCTCTCTCTCCAGCCCCATGCACCTGACAGGGTGGCAGTGATAATGAAGGGTCGTAAGCTAGTTCTCCCACTCCCAGAGTCCTCCTGCAAAAAGGAATAAAGCTGAGACAGAGGGGTATGGGGAGGGGTTGGGGAAGGGCAGCCTCCACCTTAGTGGTTTTAGGACCTTGGGTCTATTTTTTTTCTGGTCCTGCCATGTTTCCTGAAATCTTGAAACAAGAACCCTTTCTGTTGCAGGAGGAAGTAAGTCTTTTGTTTATGCTGGCTTATTAGTGGCAATATCATTCCACGCATCAATTTTAGGGATCAGATAGGGATGTCCTGGTTCCCCATAAACATAACTATGAACTCTGAGAAATAGGGGAAGGGAAAACGAGTCTTGCATGGGCAAATCAGGAACTCCTTCTGTCCAATCACCTTTAAACAAATTGCGGAGTCTCCAGGCTTTAGGGCTGAAACTACATTCTCTTTGTGAGCGCCTAGAGCAGGGGTCCTCAAACAATAGCCTGTGAGCCACATGCGGATAGCCGAGGACCTTGATCCTGTCCGCCGAGTGTTTGTGCCCCGTTTGTTTGTGTGTTTTTTTTAAACTTCAAAATAAGGTATGTGCAGGAAGCATAGGAATTTGTTCATAGTTTTATTGAAACGATAGTTCGGCCCTCCAACTGATCAGAGGGACAGTGAACTGGTCCCTGTTTAAAGAGTTTAAGGACCCCTGGCCTAGAGAAATCAGAAATCCGTAGTTCTGGGGAGAGCACTCCTGTTAAGGAGGTTTCCTTTCTAAGCAAGCCCAGACAGTGGCAATTGGATCTCGGTGCACCTCGAAATGTTGTAGCCAGTCTCCATTCCCAGAAAGAAAACTACTCCGACCGCTGGCAAGTTCAACAGAAAAAGTTTTTTTTCCTGAGCAGCCCCAGTCTAATTGTCCAAAGGTTTTTATACTTTTGCAATGTGCAGGTGTGCAAGCAGGCAGAGTAGGGAAGCAGGGTGTTGCAGTTAGTCATTCTTAGTTGAACAAAGACTGCTCTGGTCGCTCTCGCGAATCTTCTGAGCATCCATATCCTTTGGGACATTCCCTTGGGCACATCTGCACAGCCTACCTCCCCTACATCAGCTAGTTCATTTACAGTTCATAGCTACTTTATTTACTTTACATGGTGCCTTCTGTCAGCTCATAATGGCTTCACTCTTGTCAAGGCTGTTTAAGCTTTTCCCAGAGATCCTATATAGCCGCCATTGTGGCCATGGGGAAACGGGGCCTGTGACCCTGGCCAAGATGGTGCCCACCAGCCCAAACATGTGGAAGGGCACTGCCTAGGGAGCTGGTTGAATAGACCTGGGAGTTAGCCCTGCCTTGTCCTGGGAGCCAAATATTTCCCTTTTCCCCTCCATTCCCTTTCTCCTGGCTTTTCAAACAAGCTGCTTTAGCCCTATAATGCCCAGCACAACATTTTTATAGCATTTAATTGAAACTTATCTGGTACCAAACTTATAAATTATCAATGTGACAATTTGGTTACATTTCAAAAACATTGCACGTTTTATATATTTGAATGCCATATATACATATTGATAACTATGAAAGTAAAGAATAAAAATGTTTAAAATTATTTCCTGAATTTAAAACTTGAGGCGTTATAGTGTTAGTGTTCTACCAGTGTAGGTTTGTTCCTTGTTACAGGCTGGTTTTCCGTGGCCCAGGCTTAGGCCAATGGCATATGGAACCCTTCCTGTGTAACTGTTACCTTTAGGCTTTCAGTGTTGCTGCTTAAGGCACTTTTGGGGAAAGCTCTTAATACACAGTTCCACTGCCACGATGTTCCAGACAGAAATTCCAATTCCCTTAAGGTTCCCTGAGCTTCCAGATGCCCCTTCCCTTCAGAGATTTGAGAGTCTGCTCCCGCCAGCAGGCATCTTGGAGGGCCATGGGGCCATCCCAAGCAGTGGTTCTCCTAGCTTGTCTAGAATAATGGTTGGACTTAAAGTCGACCTCAGTGAGTTGTCTTTGATCCCTTACTTCTTGCTGGGGCATCTTCCTGAGGCAACAGATTCAGGGCAACAAAGGGCTCGCTCTCAAGTGGGGTTTATTGACCTTGAGGCAGCAAGCTCTACATAGCCTTCTTTTGTGCTTTCTAGATGGGACTTAGCAGCTTCATACTCAGGAATTGCCCCCTTGCATGAATCCTGTCCAATTGGGATAGAGTTGACACAGAGGCTAGACAAACAAAAGCTGATACACTATGCAACTTTATTTGAGAAAGGAGAATGGTGGCCAGAGAATGGTACACTTTCCCTTCTAACCCTGATTCACCTGGAACAGTTTTGTAAAGTGATTGGAAAGTGGGCCGAAATGCCAGAAGTTACAGCATTTCTCCTTTTGAGGAGCAGTAGAGACCTTCATCCCCAGTGCACCCAGGAACCCCTAAGGCAGGCATCCTCAAACTGTGGCCCGTGGGGCACATGTGGCCTGACGACATTTATCCCACCCTCAGGGTGTTTTTGCTGCCTCTGCATGTCCTACTTAGTAGCCGATTCGTGCAATGTGCATAGGAATTTGTTCATAGTTTGGTTTTTTTTAACTATAGTCTGGTGCTCCAACGGTCTGAGGGACAGTGAACTGGCCCCCTGTGTAAACAGTTTGAGGACCCCTGCCCTAAGGGATCCTGGACTTAGGGGTTACTAATCTCCCAGCCCTGAAACATCCCTGAACATTCTACCCGTTGTAGGAGGCACCATGGGAATTTGGTCTCTGGGTAATTTACAAGTCTTTTATTCAATTTGAAGCCAAGAAAATTAAAAATGACTCAGACACTTACTTTCTTTTGATCCCTGTTGACTCCCGCTGTAGTATTCCAATATTACAATTTAACGCTATAACGCATGACCTTTTCATTCCATTCAATTAAATGTGTGTGTATAGATAGATAGATAGATAACTATGAAAGTAATTAATGAAAACAAAAATTGTTTGACCAAAGTTAATAATTGAGGGATAATAGGATTAAATAGAAGCATGGTTCTTATCAGTGGGTCCAAACATTAGGATCATAAATGAAACAGTGATCTCAGTGCACCCAGTAGTTCCCAAACCCTGTACCCTCATAGGGGAAATTGTGGATGCTTTTACTCCCGTGCCTATACTTAGAACGAACAAACACACATGCCTGATAATCCTAGGATTTTTTTTGTTTCCTGTGACAC